>NC_140927.1:4424430-4530748 GCF_045865225.1 Trachurus japonicus | reverse complement strand
CGTACGGTACGCACAAATCTCACGCCAGCTCTGACCAGGTGTACGCACACAGCAAATTCAAAAGTGTTAAATTTCCAGTGTTGGTGTTGTATGTTAAAAATACAGTGTTAATTCAACACTTGCTTAGTTTAATTCAACTATTTGAGAGTTGATTCCTCAAAAGAGTTGGTGTTAATCCAGGGAGTTAAATCCAAATAACACTGTTGAGTGTTCATTTTAAAATCAACACTCAACAGTGTTACTCCCAGAATCCCAACGGACCTGTGACGTGTTTGTCTGAAGAGCGGGACGACTCCGAGTCAGGTCAGGTCAGACTGGAGCGGCATCGGCAGAGGAACGTTTGAGGACGACTTTCTTTTCACCTGCAGACTTCACGGAGTATCTTCCTGTAAGTAAACGAACGGCGCCCTGTCCATTTAATAATACTTTGTATGCAGTATTTTGACGTTATATGTGCCGAACGCAGACTGTAAAAAAAACGTCTTGTCTAAGTCCCATGTGGGTTAGCCAGACTGTAAAGTGGTTAGCATGGTGATTGTTGGATGATATTTTTTCAAGGGTGCATTAATCAATTTGCTTAATGTAAGTATAGGCTACACGTTCGGATAACACGGATAACACGGTGTATGATGTTAATTAAACATTTTTTAGTTAGCTAAAGTCAGAGCGCCGCTCTGGCTAAAGTTAGCTAAAATGACGTAGCACAAGGCCCAGGTTAACAATTTCTGTCGGAAAAAATGCCATGTGCGCGTGCGGTAATTAATTGGTCTTGTCTCGATGAAAATGCCAGGCGATAGAGAGCCGGGGCTGGGCCGAGTGGTTGGGCTCCTGCCTGCCCAGACTGCTGCTTAAGCTAAAAGTCAGGCTAGCTTTGTTAGCCGGGTAAATTAGCACGTGGCTGCTGTAACGTTATGCTACCTGGAGAAACAGACACCAGACCACCTGGCCTGCCACACGGCGCTCTGCTCTTACGAGCATGAGTAGTTTATGTAATTATTTCATTTTATCAATTTATTTCTAACTTTTGGGAAAAGTTTATATAGTTATATACAGTTTTAGATTCTCAATCTAGCCACAGCTAATATTTATACCGGAGTCACACACACACCCCTCAGCTGCTGCTGTGATAGTAAGTGTCTGAAATATCTGTGAGTTTTTTCTGTAATTTAAGTTGATGTAACAGTGTTTTAACGTTAGCTATCTATGCATGTGAACAGTAGCGTTGCTGTGGTGTTTATTGACGTTAATTTGCCAACCTAACAGAGAAGAGTTGATCATGTATCTTTGTGTTTATGGATAAGTGTTGGTGTTGTTAGCAGGAGAAGTAGGCAGTCATGACGGCAGGCAGGCTCAACTGCCTCTGTTGTCCAGGTAGAGACGAGGTTGCATAGTGAGTAACGTTTCAAAGAATATACTCGGTTGAACTCAAGGCGAGAAAAAATCTTAATGTCTCTTAGGGCTGGGCGATATGAGAAAAAATCCTATCACGATAATTTTTTTCATATCAGTTGATATCGATATATATCACGATAGGACTCAAGTCACTGTTTTTGTCAAGCCTAAATGTTCCATCATACTCACAAGTGAGATTTGAAGATATCAGAAGGTTATTTCTGATTTAAATATTTATTTTCCGTCAAAAATTTAACATTTCAGATGTAATGATTAACATATAAAAGCAATGAGTAGCCTAATAACAGTTTCAGATAAATAAAACTGTTATACAGTTAGTTTCAACCAAATAATTTGATTGGACAAGAGACATACATGAATGCTGATATACTGTACAACAGCACTGGGTCTTTTTACAGACATTATCACTCCGCTGTTCAGGCGTTCTTTAACATTACATCAGACAGGAGTTAAATCAGAGCCACACTCCCTATACAGGAGCTGCTCCATCTCTCTGCTGCTGCTACAGTTAGAAACGGACCTGAAAATTAAATCCTGGACCTCACGTGGCCTGTCTAATTAGCGATCATTCTCAGCCTAAACCCGACTGAAAAAGAAAGAGTAATCATCGCTGTTAGCGCTTGCTTCGCAAGTGGCCAGTGTTTAGGTCGGCACAGTTGAACAGTGTCGCTCTGGTGTGAGGAGCAGCAGCAGCAGCAGCAGCAGAGCGGCCATGCCGTGACTGCGCTCCCTTTGATGTGTGACGGCGAGCCGCTCCGACTGCCTGCTGTCTCCGTGGTTAAAGTTGAGGGTTGTTTACACCTAGAGTTCAATCAATCTGGGATAATGTAAACATGACGTACCACGTCTTTTCGCGGTCACTCGTCCTAGTTCTCCTCCATTTTTTCTTTCGAGGCAACACTCATTCTCTCTCTCTTTTTTACTGGCGATGCCCCGCTGCTGACGCCAGGCTGCAGCAGCCCAAACATTACCACGTGTTGTTGTGCTGTGTACAGTCTTCCTGTGCTGTGTCAATCTAACCTGGTTGGCTCAGCCAGTGGTGCGGCGCGGCGCAACTCTCGTTTTCATTGGCTGTTTCAAAACATGAATGAATGAAACCTATCGACTTTCTATCGACCACGTTTCATATTGCTATTGAGTAAAGTTATATCGCGATATATATCGTTATCGTTTTATCGCCCAGCCCTAATGTCTCTCCACATCCATGGTCAACATATTGAAAATGATGACGTAGTGCGTGTGTCTCTTCTTCTTTTTTTCTGTAGTTCGTCATGTTGGTGAAGGTGAAATTTGGAGAGACTCAGAAGTATGTCAAAGTGGCTGAGACTGGAGATGGCTATGATGACTTCAACACATTTCTTCAGAAAGGTTGGCATCGTTTTTAATTGAGCAGAGAAATTGAGTAATTGCAATAATATCTACTGAAATGATGTGATATGTAAATGTCTCATATTATGGAGTGGTGTTTATGATAGCTAATGGTAATACCCTGTGTGTCCTTGACCCAAAATGTTAGGAAAAACAAGTATAGCAAATTTCTAATTGTAATTTTTCCATTGCTCTGAGTTAATTTTTTTTTTATCAGTCATTCAAAAGCTAGATCTTCCACTTGAGACTGAGCTGCACTTGACAGATGGAACAGGGACAGAAATCGATGAAGATGTGTTTGAGGAGCTTTTGCAAGCAGGGAACCTTATTGTTAGGGTGGAAACTGAGAAGTCAACAGGTGAGACTCAGACTTGTGAGGCCAGGAGTCGATCATCAATATTAAAGAGATTTGTGTGGAGTACTCATTCTTTTTTCATTGTGTATACATTTTTTTACTCTTTACAGTTTTGCTTCATGATGATCTTTCATATACTTCGTTGGAGTCACCGATATCAGACAACTCCTCTCTGTCAGTGTCAGAAGATTCCCTGGCAGTATCCTCCGACTCATCGGACGCAACAGTGATTGTTCAGACAAATGGAGGGAGGAGAACCCATGCTGAACGAGACTCTGCAAAAGAGGTCTTGGTTATCAAATATCACACAAATATATTGTGCTGTTGAACTGTTAAACTGTTTTGTTGTTAGCTGTAATTATTATTAGAGCTGCAACTAAGGATTATTTTCATCATCAATCTGCCCATTATTTAAACAATTAACAACAACCATAGATTAGTTGTTTGATCAATAAAAAGTTGAAAAATGTTGAAAAGTATCAGTCAGTGTTTCCCAAACCAAATGTCTTCTTTTGTCCAAAGAGATATTCAGTTTGTCATAAAGGAACAAAGAAACCAGGAATATTGACATTTAAGAAGCTGAAAAAACCCTACTCTAACCGATTATTCGATTATTAAAATAGTCAATGGTTAATTTCTTTGATTATTGTTTGATTAATTGTTGCGGATCCAATGATGGTGATGCTAATTCGCTTTGATTATTTATCTTTTTAGATGGTGAAGGATGCTCTTAAGGCTAAACCAGGTGGACAGAATATTTTGGATGAATATGATAAAATGAAAACATTGATGGATAACACAAGGAGACAGTTGGTGAACCTTCTTGTGGCGGACATGGTTGAAATTCATGGGTAAGACTTCATTGTTCATATTATACTTCACTCTATGGAAGAGATAAATACTAAATGGCTAAACATGATGTGTTTGAGAGTAATGAAGGAAATGTAGTAATGTCATGTTGATCTTTCAGGAGGAGCCCACCTGTCTCTGTGCGAAGTAAATATGCTTTGGGCATCATCTCTCTATTTCCCAGCCTCAGAGATCCATACTCAGACAATGGATATGTAAGTTTATAAATGAATAGCTTGTATAGCAATTTATAGAGTAGTGACATGGTCTGAACTTACTCTACAATGTAATGTTTTTATTATTACAGGAACACTTCTATGACCCACAGAGTGGATCAGGATACTTGGCCTGGAGGATAAAGACTGTCCAGCGCAACACTGCAGCTCAGTCCCAGAGACCATCCACCAGCACACCCTACCAGGACAGTCCAAAGAGAAAGAGGGAGGTTCTCAGCGCAGATAAGCAGCTGCTTGGTGAGCAGTGTCAAGAAGCCATATCCTTTTTGAAACATTCAACTGATGAATCTGCAGTCAAAGAGAAGATGAGGGCAAATTTTCAGTACCGCCAAACACTGGTTCAAGATCAGCAGTGCTCTTCGACAGTTTTGGATGTCTTCCCACGATTCCTCAACATCACTGGCTTGGTAAGAAAGACAACTTCTTTATTAAGTGAATTGTCACTCAATGTATACACTTTTAAGTTGCATAAATATAAAAATGTGTGTTCTTTTGTAGATTGACCAAGATTTCACTTTGATGTTTGGAGAGGAAGTGTCGGGCAGATTTTTGGCCAAATGACCTACTTTTTTCAAACCTAGGATCCTCACAGACTGCAGAAGACTGAGTTCAAATGAACACATTCAAGACCTTTTGTTTGCGCAGCACGACTCAGGTGGGTTTGGTTAATTTCTTCTTTCTTCTCTTTAAAATTATATGATGTGAATATGTCAGACATTTTCTTCTGTTTTTCCCCTAGGCTGGGACAGTGACTTATCAAGCATTCTGCTGTTGGTTCACCTGCTGCCGCCCACGTCCAAAGGCCACAAAAAGAGTCCAAAAATCAGCGCAAGCCAAGCCGAAGACCATGTTGTTCGATATTTGCAGGTAAGTAAATAGAAATGTAACCATGCAGAGCTGTTTGACTAATCTTGTGATTGTTTCTAGGTTAACAATTATCAATTTACAAAAACGCTGTGGTATGCCATCTCCATTTTGGAAAGGCTGCAGATAACATGATTAACCAATCAACATTTCCTTTAACAGATAACAATAACTGACCAATTAATTAAAAAACAACTCCCAATGCATAATTACATAATTATGCAAATAATTATTATAAAATTCCACTTGTGCCTTTAGTCATATTTCACAGTTTATTTCATGATTTTCTCATAATTCTTATTTACATTTTGTTCAAGAGTGGAGCCAGTGTGGAAATCTTCCTTGCTGGTGTGGCACCAGGTCAGCCCTTCCTGCTGTGTGTGGGTCAAAAGAAGAACAGCATCCAACATTACTACATCATCATTGACCACAAGGCCATACCATGCAAGGCGCAGACATCTTTGTCAGCTTTTGATGAGCTGTTCAAAGCACACTTCATCTTCAGTCTCAACTACCACGAATCCCTCCTCAACTTCTATACATTCATCCAAACCACAGTTTTTAACATTGACGTGGGAAGTGCCAAGGAAAGTCCCAGAGTCAAGGAGCTCAGAGCAAGATTTTTGCACGACGCTTGAGGTGATAAATATCCCTGGATGCAAATATGTTTCTTTGTTACGTCTGTAAAGCACACCACAAAAGTTCTACACTGCTTTGCAAGCATTTAAGACTCCAACACGGCCTATATCCTGGGAAGAGGTTACGTTTAAAATGTGGACAGCCGGGATGTTGTTTATCATTTTGCACATATTCAGGTTTCACGAAGCATCTTGTGCATTCCCATGGAGATGTTCCTGTGACTAATACTGATGACAATGTGGACATGCAGAATGAATATAGTGAGCCCTCAACCTCACTAGCACTTACAGACTCTCCAACTAGCCAGCCCCAGCTCTCTACTCCATCACCTGTGAACAATAATCTTGTGTTAAACATGTGTGCTTCTGTTGTAGCACAGTTGCAAGCATCTGGTGTTGCTGAGAGCACAGTCCAAGCAATGGTGGGGTCCATGGAGGATCTTGTAAATGACATTCATACGCAAGCGAAAGAGGCAGTTCTCAGCTGTACTACAGAAATTCAAGGCACAGATTTTGAAAAGAAGGTGGAAAAGTGTTTTGATGAACTAGAAAATCCGTTCTCAACCTTGAACACAAGAGTGAAACGACAGAAGTTCTTTGAGGAAAAGTGGGAAATTGTTGAACCTGTTGAATATGTTCTTGGAGTGCGGTTTGATGTTCGCAGGGATCACACAACAGGAATTTACAGTCAGGTCCCTGTAACGGATAAATTTGTGTATACACCGATCCTGGGAACTCTCAAGTCTATGTTCAAGAACACTGAATTGTGTGAAAGTTTCTTGCAAGCCAAGCATCAAGAAGAAGGTGTTTATAAAGACATATGTGATGGTTCATACTTCAGGAATAGTGTTTTGTTTTCCCAGAACAAACATGCTCTACAGATTCAACTCTATTTTGATGAGTTTGAGACAGCAAATCCCTTAGGTTCAAAGAAAGGGATCCACAAACTTGGTTGCATTTACTTTATATTGAGGAACCTGCCCCCAAAATATAATTCTGTGTTGATGAATATACATGTTGTTGCACTCTTTCACTCACAAGACCTGAAGACTTATGGATTTGATGACATCTTAAAACCTCTTGTTGATGATCTTAAAATACTTGAAACACAAGGAATTGAGGTGCCTTTCTCAGACTCACCTTTACTTGGTTCTGTTATACAAGTAACAGGTGACAACCTAGGCTTACATGGACTGTTCGGTTTTGTCGAGTCCTTCAGCGCTACCTATTACTGTAGATTTTGTTTGACAAGTAAGGCTGAGGCACAGTCTATGTTTACTGAAGATGATCCTGGCATGATTTTTCGAACAAAAGAAATACATGCAGAACATTGTGCAGCTCTACAGGAAAATCCTATGTTGAGTTCAACATTTGGTGTCAAAAAGACATGCTTGCTCAATACATTGCATTTTTTCCACACGTCTGACAACTATGCAGTTGACATTATGCACGACTTACTTGAAGGGGTTGTACAGTACGAACTCAAACTTATCTTTCAATATCTTGTCAACCAAAAGTATCTGTCTTTGGAAGAGTTGTCACAGAGGATCCAAAGTTTCAACTATGGGTATATTGAGAGAAAAAATAGACCAAGCGGGTTGAAAATGGATGATGCCAGCAAGGACCTTGGTCTCAATGCAATACAGTCGTGGTGTCTTGTGAGAAATGCTCCTCTTATTTTTGGTGATGTATTGGAAAGAAATAACTGTTACTGGAATCTGCTCCTCCTTTTGATTCAGATTGTGAACATTGTTTTTTCACCTGTTGTAACTAATGGTATGACATACTTTTTGAAGCACTTGATTAAGGACCACCACAAGCTATTTAAATCTTTGTTTTCAGAGAAAAGATTGATTCCAAAGCATCATTTTATGTTACATTATCCGCGTTGTATTAGGAAAATAGGTCCACTCCTTCATGTATGGTGTATGAGGTTTGAAGCCAAACATAATTTTTTTAAAAGATCAGTGAAAAATTTCAAGAATATCCCAAAAGCACTGATGAAACAACACCAGAGACAGCTAGCTTACCACTGGGAGAATTTTGATTTTCAGAGATTTGAGTTTGGTCCAGTGAAAAGAGAAACTATTGATAGCTTGGAAGGAGGTGATATTTTATGTTCTGTATTTAATGCAAATGCATACTGTGAAGTGTCAACCACTAATTGGGTGAAGAACTATGGAACAGAATATCAGATTGGTATGTTTGTTTGCACAGGAACAAATATGGACGATCCTGTTTTCAGAAAGATCACAAACATTCTTGTACATCAGGAGCAAGCTTTTATTTTGACATGCAGAGTGGACACTCTTTATTTTGATGATCATTTCAGTGCATACTGTATCGATGAGAGAGCAGATTCATTTTCTGTTTTTCCAGTTAAGGAGTTGATTTATTACAGACCCTATGACAAACAGTTTTCTAATGATATGAGTGAAAAATGTTATATTGTGCCACATTGTCATATTGTGTGACCTGTGTTGGTCATTGTTGGATATTGCAAAGACAGTGCTGTTTTTTTATGTGATGTGCTTGTTTGAAATAAATACAGACTGATTCAAACTGCAACTACTGTGGTTTTATTTGTTTAGTAGTAGTAGTAGTAGTAGTAGTAGTAGTAGTAGATTTAACACCATCCATAGTGTTAATATATTGAATCTTATTCAGTGTTAAAACAACACAATGGTAGTGTTAATTTTTGACACTACACACTAGTGTTGGGTAAATTCAACACTGGTGAGTGTTAAATTTCAACTATTTACAGTGTTGTTTCAACACTGTCATGTTTAACACTATCAAAAGTGTTATTTTAACTCGATCTAGTGTGGCGCAATATAGACACTTTTAAAGTGTTGAATTTAACTCCCTGGGAGTTGAATTAACACTTCTGAATTTGCTGTGCACATTTGGAACCAGCGTAAAGCATGCAGGAGTCAGGACAGAGGCTGTGTCGGATCATAAATAGATCATACTGATGCAGCGATGCAGTGTTGTTACTGTCATTAGTAAAATAAAACAAAACAAAATAAAACAAAACAAAACAAAACAAACAAACTTAAATAAAACAAAACGAAATAAAATAAAACAAAACCCTTTACCGGGCAAGTGACTGTTTTTGGACACTTCCGCACATGTTATATTTCCGCCCCGTGCTCCCCGTCAGTAAGAACAAGAAACATGTGGTTTTCACCAAGCCAATCAGCAAAGACCAGGCTACATTACGGTATACGTCATCATAGCCTTTGACCAATCAGCAGAGACCAGGAATGCCGCTAACTTTCTCTTTTTTTCGACCGCGGAAAAAGACGCTCAGTCGGCTCGGCTCGCGGTAGTAATTAGATCGATACATCACAACTAATCAAGCTAAGTTGATGACACTCACACATTTTACAGTTGATTAGTTGTGCTAAGTCATGACATAAGTATTGTTTGTGGAGATGTTAGTGAAATGAGTGAAAATACACCATGAAAAATGCAGTGACCATATTTGATCATACGCCCGTTTGTGGTAAACACTGAAGTGTCCGTTTTTGGACATATGCCCTATTCAGGTAACAAACCATATAAGTGCATTTCCCTCACAAATAAGGCAATAAAACTTAGGAAATTGTGTTTTAATGTTGCCTAATGTTTTTATATAACTTAACAGTGATTTAGAGAGAATTTTAGACATTTTGAAGCTATAAATAGTGAATATGAGTGATTTTTCTCAGTTTATGACTTATAAACAGTTGTGTAAAATTCTTTAGATTAATTAATGTTGTCTAAGGTTTTTATATAACCATTCAGTAATTCAGAGAGAATTTTAACTAATTTCAAGACATTTTGAAGCTATAAATAGTGAATATGAATGACTTTATAATCGTATAAAATACGATATACATATTATATATACAAATGCCTATATACATATATATTATTATTATTACAATAATATTATAATAATTCCAATTTATAAGCCATACATGTTCTAAAACTTAATAATTTTTGCACTTTATGTGTTTTTCTTATATTTTCTATACATACACTTATTGGAATTTTTCTTTACCACAAACGGGCAAGGAACCAAAAATGGTCACTTCGTTGACCTTCAATTTCTACATGAAAATGAAAAATTTTGAAAAATGTCAAAATTGTAATTAAGTCTTGTTATGTCCTAGAATAACAATCTAAGGTTGGAATTTTGAATTTCAAAGTATTTCAATGAGTGCCCTATAAAGGGTTAAACGAAATAACGAAATAAATAAAACAAAATTACGAAATTAAATAAAACAAAGTTAAATAAAACGAAACAAGTATACAGTACCAGTATACATTTAAGAATAAATTAAAACAACATTTTGAGACATAAAGAGTTGCAGACAGAAAACCGAGGCACTCGTGAGGGTACGACCAATTAAAATGCCTTTATTGGTACATGGCTAATCTATTAAAAGCGAGTCAACGCGTTTCAGCCAAACTGGCCTTCGTCAGGACAAAAGTGAAATGTTTGTCAGTCTCAGTTCACAGTTAAGTAGGTAATTGCAGACAGCTGCTCAGTGTGAGCAGGTAGGAGGTCACATGACCTGAACAGCAAGACCTGCCAATGACCGTTCTCCATGGAGAACTCGATTTTTCTCCTTTTCTGTGAGTGTAGTATTTTGGTGTGTTTTGTTGTCCTTTAAGATTGACTCTGATGACGGCCCCTCAGTCTCTTATTAGGCTCAATATTTATATTGTATGAATTTCTGATTTGTTTAATTGATTATGTAATGTGCAATGCTGATTTATTGACTCTGTGATTTTATTATTTCTTTCTTTTTGTACAGAGTCTGCTTGTCATTGGCAGGTCTTGCTGTTCAGGTCATGTGACCTCCTACCTGCTCACACTGAGCAGCTGTCTGCAATTACCTACTTAACTGTGAACTGAGACTGACAAACATTTCACTTTTGTCCTGACGAAGGCCAGTTTGGCTGAAACGCGTTGACTCGCTTTTAATAGATTAGCCATGTACCAATAAAGGCATTTTAATTGGTCGTACCCTCACGAGTGCCTCGGTTTTCTGTCTGCAACTCTTTATGGATCTCCCCAACTGAAGAGCACCTGAGGGATACACTTTTCTGCAACACCCAAGAAGCACTCCATGCACTGCGTTCCTGTCTGAACATTTTGAGACAGCCCGATTGTCAGGCTGACATGAGCAATCCTGGGTGATTAAGCGCAATGCGTGGCCTGACAGATATGCAGTGTGATTGGTCAGATGCACATTCAATCCCATATTTTACGGGCGAGAAACTTTGACCGTCATCATACATTGATGATGGCAGACCTCCTGCTGTTAGAGGAATACGCTCCTCTCCGTCGGGAACGGAACTTCCGCCAACGGGAGGATCTTTTGCAGGAGAGCGATGAATGGCTGCTCAGCCGCTTTCGGCTGCCAAGGGATCTCCTCCTCCTCCTCTGCTGAACACTGGAGCCCCAGTTGCAGAGGGAGACAAGGCGCTCCTGTGCTATACCTGTGCCGGTGCAGGTGCTCTCCACGTTGGGTTTTTTGGCCACCGGGACCTTTCAACGGGAGATTGGGGATCGAGCTGGCATCTCACAACCATCCATCAGCCGAACCATGTCGTCAGTGCTGGCGGCAATAAAGTCCCTCTCACGGCAGTACATTAATTTCCCGTATGCGGATGCTCAGCAAACTGTGATTAAAAGAGCCTTTTATGAGATTGCTGGGTTTCCTAATGTAATCGGTGCGATCGATTGCACACATGTGCGTTTGAAGCCCCCATCAGACAACGATTACGCATACGTGAACCGCAAAAGTTACCATTCGATTAATGTACAGGTCATTTGTGATGCCAACCTCTCCCTGTTGAATGTGGTAGCCCGGTGGCCTGGGGGCACCCACGATTCTTACATCTTCCAAAACAGCAGCGTGGGGACTCGGCTTCAGAGGGGCGCACTGCAGGGCCGGAGTCATCTCCTTGGTGAGTAGCCTAGCGGTTAAAGTACTTTTATACAAGTATTCAAGTTACAATGCTAACATTTGGTGTGAATCGTTTACTAGGTGACAAAGGCTATCCCCTGACCGAGTACCTCTTAACTCCACTGGCCCATCCTGCAACTGAGCAGGAGCGCAGATACAACATTGCGCACGTGCGCACACGGGGCACAGTGGAGCGCTGCATCGGGCTACTGATGGGCAGATGGCTGTGTCTCACCCGAAAAGGTATGTGACATCATTATGGCACGTGGGATTCTGCACAATATTGCGCAGAGTCACCGCGTGCCATTTGATGTCCCAGCACAGCCAGATGAGCCTATGCCAGGAGAGCCCTGCACGGCACAGCCACACCTGAGAGCTGTGCAGAGGAGAGACAACATTATTCAGCGTTTTTAAAAACGGTCAGTAGAGAAATACAGCACAACATTTAATGATCATGGTTTTATTGTTTTTAGTGTGTCATTTATGTTTTTGAGTGTGTCATTTATTGCAACCAGGTTATTGTTTATATGTCCTAACAATTGACATATTTCGTCCTGCCTGTCTAGAACCTCTTGGGTGATGAACCGGGCGCTTGGTGGTGGAGCAGCGCGTGGAGCTGGAACTGGTGGTGGAGCTGAGCAAGTGGGCTCTCCCTCCTCTCCCACTCCTGCCTGGCCCCCTCGCACACAGCTTGGACCTGGCTGTTCTAGGGGGGGGCATTTTATTTTTATTCTACTTTGTTTTGCATGGCACCCAGTATAAGTGATACTAATAAAATACAACAAACGTTGCACTTTGCAGACTGTGTCAACTTTCTTACCGTCATCCAGCTCAGGCTCATCAGTGTCCCCACCGCCTCTTATCCCCATGATGGTCGGGGAGCCCATCAACGCTGCCACCCGTTCCTCCTGCTGTGATAGAGTCAGGTCCGGATCAGACTGGCCTCCCCCAGTCTGGGTGCTGCTGCGCCTAAACGCAGCAGCCCGTTTTTTGGTGGCGATTTTCATATCACTCCACTTTTTTTTAACCTACATGTAAAGGATTTGTATTTCAGCAGTAGTACATTTATATTTATTATTATATATTATATTATTTATTTTATATTTTACAAAAAATAAAATACAAGCTCGGCTGGACTCCGTGCGTCAACACCAACACTGTTAACCGCCGCTGTTATCTTGGCCCACACTGCGTTCTTCTGTGTGCCTTTAATCCCGCTTTTGAGGGAACCAAATAATATTATTTTGTTTCGCTCCACCTCCGTGGTGATAACCTCTATTTCTGCTTCAGAAAAGTTTCGTTTCTTTGCCGTCTTCCGAGTCTCCATGTCGCAAAGAGGGCGGGGGAGGCCTCTGAAGCATGAATATATAGGGGCGTGTCATTTAAATTACGATTGTTTTCAGCCGCCGGATTTATCAATGCCACGCCGGTTCTACACTGAAATCAGCAGCGTACACACTTTTAGTGAATCACACGTGACACTTGGCGTACACTGATATTTACACCAGAATCTACACCAGATCCTGCGCAAGTTTGATAAATGAGGGCCAGTGTGCCCACTTCCGGTTTCTTCACGAATACAAATAGTGCAATGGCTGTACACCCCTATTTGGTGATGAGGAAGGTCATTATGTCTGCTCCAGATGCAGCCACTTCATACACTATACACTCTTGCTTTTGTTAATAGTGACATATAGGATATAAACAAAGCAACAACTAAACTCACACTAATTTATGACAAAGAATCATTATGCAGCCTAACACATCTGGACTGTTGTCAGCTGAGCAGCTGTCTCACATCATCGTCTGCCGTGTTGTGTATGAATGAACACATTCATTGGAAGGCATTCTGTCATGCCCGGAGTTTGCCGCCATGCAGTGGCTCGTTTTTTTGTTGATTTGGCTTCTTGTTTTTTACTCTTGTTTTCTTCAGTTCCTGTTTTATTTTGTAGTTCAGTTCTTGTGCATTTTGTTCTTGTGTTACTTCCTGTGTTTTCCAATCCACCCTTGCACACCTGTCCTGTGTTTCACCTCGTCAGCCCTGCCCTGCTCCTTGTGTGTCTCCACCAATCAGGTTTCTTTGCCCTCCTGTCTCCTCATGTGTTGCTTGTTGCTTTGATTAGTTAGTCTTGTGTGTCTTTCAGTTCCTTGTCCGATTATTGTGTTGGTGTCAAGGTGTTTTGTTCTCCTGCCTGTCCTGAGTTATTAAACCTCAGTTTGCAATTCCAACCCTGACAGCATTCATCAAATACATTTATATTTTTGGGGAACGCCACATTGAATGGATCAACTTACAAATGATTTGGGCACCAAGCAGAATTATTATTATTTAATTAATTTAATTTTCTAAGGTTTTCTGTTTATGTGTTTTACATTTTTATTTCAGCAACATGCCCACCTTTTGGCAGATTGGTGATGTCTTCACCTGCAACCTCTGACCAGTGATTGGTCAGATGTTGATTGTTGTCAATCATTGCAGCGAGGCGCGTGGTCTCAGATTACAGCTCTCGTTGTTGCTCTCTTGCGTCGTACTGACTTAGTGCTCTTTGTGCGCCTCATGTTGCGCAGCGTATCAATTGTGCAAATTGAGCCTATTGCTCCAAAATGTGTCCCTATAGGAGAAATAGAAGGCCCCACGCACAGTGCACGTTCTGCCTTTAGGGAGGGACGGCCCTGCAAAAGATGAACAGAAATGAAATTGGCGTTCACAATGGAGAAAGTCTTCTTTTTAAATGTGAACTGGCAAATTCAGAACAGCTGGTAAAGACCTGTAGCTGACTATACACTATGTACAAACACAAATAAAAACCCAATAAATGTGTTTCTAAACCCTCATCAAGCACTTTATTAGAAGCACCTGTGGATCTGCTTGTCCATGCAGTCGTCAGCCAATCATGTGGCAGCAGTGCAGTAAATAAAAGCAGGCAGATAGAGGTCAGCAGCTTCACTTAAATCAAACATCAGAATGAGGTAGAGTCTCAGGGCCCTAGTTTGGTGGCGCAGCGCAGGTGACGCAAGGTAGCGCAGCCGGTGTAATGCAAGTTTCGACCAGCGCAGCCTAGCGCAAAGTCAGATTGGCAGATTGGTAGATCACGCTGCGCTGAGATAGGCGTGGCCGCGCAGCAGGGGGAGGCGTCACAGATTCAGCTTGGTGCAGTGGAAGTTTCGTGCGAAAATGTCCTGCCGAGGTTGCGCTGAAAGCTCGCCACCTCAAACCAGGTCTACTCTCAGCGCAGAGCGAAGTGCAGCAGGTGAAGTGGAAGTTTGGCTGACTGACCTGCAGTGCACACACGTCACCAAGACCTCACAGGCAGATTTCCACAGTTCCAGGCACATTTCAATGCAATAAATATCCACAATAACCACTATTTAATGCAACTAATGGAATCAACACGTGAATTTATATCTATATAGATTGTCCCATCACATCTGATGTCAGATCAAAGCAGAGATCAAAGGCTGTCGGCACGCGTAATGGAAACTCCACCTGAATTAACACAGCAGGGACGAACTGGCACTGAAAAGCAGCTGTGGATGTCCCACGAGCAGGACTGTCAGGGTGGATGACTGCATTTTGCTGCCGTGTTGAGATACGCACTGTGCCGTTGTGATGATCTGCTTTATTTATTTATTTACTTATTAATTCGGACCGAGAGAGAGAGAGAGAGAGAGAGAGTCCTTTATGCTGATTTCATCCCGCATGGTGTTTGTTTATGTTGTGATTAGTGTACACCTCTCATCTGTCTTAGACAGGGAATAATAAATTGAATTGAATAAATGTGAGTTTCTTTATTAGTTTATTAGTTGTTGTTTTTTGCCCTGGGCAGCGGATTAGTAAACTCATTATTCGGACCTCCGGACCAAAACAGCTGTTTCCTCCTGGGAGAGGTTCGGCCACTGGCGTCGCTGTTTCCTCCGTCCATGTCCAAGTATGACAAACTTGCAGCAGTTAAAGGTGAGGAGAGGAGCTCCTTTGATTGGTGAAGATCCGAATCGGCTGTGTTAATCCCACTTCTCCTCCTCCTGTCTCCCTCCCGCCCTCTCTCCTCCCCCTTTGCCGTTTGCGCCGGTAGGAGGGACAAGGGGAGGGCTTGCGCTGGCGTAAGTCGGACCGCGCTGCCCACCAAACTTGCGAAATGCACCTGGACACGCCTCGTTGGCGTGGTGAAGCTGCGCTGAGCTTAGACTTCGCTTGGTCTAGGAAACTAGGGCCCATAGTGACTTTGACCATGACATTACTGTTATGTCAGATGTGGCTGATACTGCTGGCGTTTTCACTCACAAACAGTATCTGGAGTTTTGACTTGGAATATGCTGTGAAGGGTTGGAGTTGACAGAAACAATAGGATCCCTTTAAGCCCAAGTATGTAACTTATTTGGCTTTTTATTGGCAAAAATCAAATATGTCTTTCATAAATACGTATTTCACTTAAGTCAAATCACACCCGCACACAAATGAAAACTTTCTCGTACCTTAGAATGAGTTGTTACAAGTCATTACAAATAAGTGGGCGACGTACCGAACCGAGGCGGCCATGTTGCATCGCCTTTTTTTACATTCAGTGGCAGCGTGGGTAGGTAACCACGGAAACTCAGCGGAGCTGTCGGCTCGTGGAGAAAGTTTTCCAGGTAGCGCCTGTTAAAACTGTCACCACTGTGTAGTGTGAGGAAGGACGGAGGCACTGGTGTTGCATTCAGGTGCAGTCAGGCAGACGGCCGTCGGCAAACCAACCGGATGTAATTTTACTCCACCAGAGAAAGACGGTAAAACGTGGGTCAGGTAAACAATACCACATAACCATGACAACATATTGTCACATCTGTATTGTTTTGCCACTTGTTTACCCCTTACATACTGTTTAAATTTGATACCTTCACAGTATGGTTAGGGTCAATTTTGACCCGGACCAAGAATTCCCTCATAGTAAGTGTATATATTGAATTTTAAACTACAGATCTATTTAGAATGTTTAAATAGCCTATGACACATAAATTAATGTATGATTAAGTGTTAAAAAAAATTCAGAGAGCAGGGAGAGTGCATTTTTTAAGTTTTACAACACTCGTTTTTGGAGAAAAACTTCTACTATTACACAGTATTACATCCTGTTCTACATAAGACATAAACACATAAAAGCCACAATGATTTAAATATATTTCATTGAATTTTAAAATGGCATGAACATTGTGAAACTGTTGGAATTCATAATATGACCATGTTTAACCATTGCGACCATTAGGTGCTATATGTTATAAGGTAGATGCTATATCATAAGAAATCATAATTATCAATATTAATTCAACATTTACCACTTAGAACACAAAAACATTAAATAATAAAATGCTTATTATAAAAAAAATGTACTCTCCCTGCTTTATATATAATATGTTTTTCTTTGGCATTGTCTTCCTGCTCTGACACATCCTCCACCAAATCACTATCAACCTCCTCCTTTTGGAAGATCAGATAAAGGGCCTGTTGTACCAAGTCTCGCTGCCACGATGTCAGTCACTGAAATGGCAGCTCAGGAACCTCTATGTCATGACCCCCCACCACCACCCTCCCAACGCAAATTGATTAAAATTTGTTACTTTATAGATTATTTTATTACGTTGCAGGTGCAGGTGCTTGCAGGTGCAGATCTCGTGTCTGTGTCAAGGCACCCCTTGACCTCAGATGACCTCTGTTCCATTTGTGCACCATATATGATCACTACTATGCTGTTTTACTATTTCACTGTTTCGAGGTTCCCCCATGCCCCCTCAAAGACCAGCAGGTGTCTGTCTCTGTGGGAACCTGGGCAAATGTGGTGGGAACACAGGCAGTTCTCGTGACAGTGTCAAAGTCCCCCTTGAACTCTGTTTCTGTCACCACTGTCCCATAAATTATACACACAAACATGGCCTGTACAGTTCCACAGTTTCAAGATTCCCTAAAACCACAATTTTCCTTGATTTGACCCACACTGGTTGATCTAAAATCCATCTAAACAGATACGGGTCAAATTTGACCCGAAACAGCCTCAGTGTATAAAAATTTGTAGCACCTGTTCAAAAGTATACAATTTAAAAATATTTTCATTTTTGTGTATTTTGGGTCACTTTAGGAAAAGTCATAAAATTTCAGCCTAAAAGAATGATGTTTAGGGTATTTTTTCTGCTGTGAAATGTCAAAACGGGTCAAATTTGACCCGAACAGTATGTAAGGGTTAAACAGAGGGTTGTTTATCCTGTTACATGCAGCGTCTGTTGTCTGTCTGACGTCTGCCCGATTTCACCTGAATGCAACATCAAGAATACGTTCTGATATGCAACCGCACTAGATGGGAGTAATTCCTACATATTATACCTTTTTACAGTCTGCAATAGGTACACCGACACATGTTATCTTCAGATAATGACCACTAAACCTGGTCCTGTGTGAACAGATTTACACTGCGCATCATGCTGACTTTAGCTTCAAGCTGTCTTATACAGTAGGCCTGGTCATTGCTGCATTATAACTCACCTGTGGAGAATATTATGTTTTTTTTTTTCTTATTGGCAATCAATGCTGCTTCAGCTGAGAGGGCATCAGTACAGCCAGTATTAAAAAAAATCTAAGTTCAATGGTAATATTTTAGAAAAACATTATTTGATAATAAAATTAATTCGCCCTGTGTTGTTCATTGAGACAGCTGATGAGTATTGTCATATTTTTAAAGGCCATCACTACATAATTATTTGATAGACTCTATAATTCTCAAAACAACTTGTTGCTCAATAAATGCGGATGGAATGTGTATTTCCACAGTGTCATTAATTTTACTACATTTCCTTATAAATAGCTGTCATTCCCAATGTATGCCTGTCCCTGACCACACATCACTGTCAAGCCTCTCTCCGTGAACATTTATCCTGTGTGGCATTTTTGTGCACTTTTGTCATGTTAAATTACACAGTCCAGAGACGGCAGAGTTGGAAGACTGACAGTGTCATAAATATAGCGGTCGTGATTCACTCTCCCTCTCTGAGCTGCAGAGAACCGGATGACAGGATGACAAAGAAGAAGAAGGGAGACAGCTTATGACATAGTTGTTCTTAAACAGTTTAGGACTACAGTGAAGGCACGAGGAGATCCAGAGCATGGGAGTATTTTTTATTTTTTTTAATCCATTAATAACATGGTTCGGATACCAGCAAGTAGTAGTCATCTGTGGGCGCAGTATCACAGAGTCTGTCACTCTCTATAACCAAACACTTACGTCTTTACCCTCCTCAGAGAATCATAATATAGGGGGGAAATGCAAAAATATTTGTAACTCAGCACAAATGCAAATGTATATAATGTGTCTCCATGATCTGTGTGCACATGATTTTAGCAAGCAGCGCATTGCACGGCTCCTATAGGACTGAACCTCAACAGATAATGTGGAAGTGGAGTCTGGAGTGGAGAGGCCGCGTCCTTATACACATGTATTCATCTGTCAATGCAAATCAGTTCAGTATGTATTGTGTAGCATAGCTCACAAAAAAGCAAGCCTCCTCATTGAAGGTTTATTGTTGTTTATTGTTAAAGGGATAGTTCAACATTTTGGCAAATTGGCCCATTGTCATAATTCCTACAGTGTTAGCAGTAGGTTTGTTACCTTTAATTGTCAGTGTAAGCAAATAACTTGTCCGCAAGAGCGTTTTGGAGTTGTTGGATTGTGTATTTGATGAGTTTGTTGAGGGAAACCAAGAAATCCCATGAGCCTCTGTAGTGTAGCTCTGATCAGCTTGCGGCTCTGCTCTGCTGTTCTAAAAATAGCTTGCAAAATTAAAGGTAATGAACCTACTGCTATGACTACAGGGATTATGGCAATGGGCCAATTTGCCAAAGTGTTGAACTATCCCTTTAAACGGATCCCCATTAGATGTCACAATGGAGATGACTATTCTTCCTGGGGTCCACAAGACAAACAAACAAACAAATATAATTTTACAGTAAAAGAAAAGTAACATAGAAAGACAATATATACATATATGCACACAATTACATACACACTTAGTCCTAATTTTAAATTCTCGTTATAGATAATAATAATAGATATAGCTATCTAATAATATATCATAACACATACAATACAGTGCAACATAGATCAATCATTTGTTGTTCATTTGTTCTCTATAATGTTTAGGCTGCATACTGAGTGAGAATGTCACAAATCTTTATGTATCTAAATTGAACGACCTTCATAAATCCATTTCATACACAAGCGTCCTCTGTTAACAAGTCTCAGGTTATTGTTTGCCTATCCGTGGAATCCCCCTTTCTCTGCAAGCGCAATAAAAGAAAGAAGCCACTTGCAAACACAAATGGTTTCATGCATCAATTTGCTCCGCATGTGTGCGAGGCGGGCTGGCCCTTTGAGTTACCTTGCTATTTCTTATAATAGGCCAGATATGAAGGAAGAACATGACTAATTCTGTAATTAGCACCAATTTTCTACGCTAATGACACATCTGTGTGTGGTCATGATTCCGTGAGTCATTTTGTAATGTTTGTTCACAGGGAGCCATTGATCTTTATAATGTCATTAATGGCAACAATAATGTTACTTCCTTTGGTATACAGCACATGCGGCTGCATAGCTGCTGCTGCACAAGATGAGAAAGGATACAATCTTCCATTCTCTGGTAAGCCATGTCTCTGTATAGCAGGTCCCATTATGTGGAAGCGGCTGTTATTATTGCCATTATGCTCATACAATTCAGTGAAAATTGAGTGAAGCCCAGAAGTCCCTTTTCTCAGAGCTGCTTCTCATGCAGTGAGAACAATAAAGACATATCAGGAGCACAGAGGAGGAGGAGGAGGAGGAAGAGGAGGGGGGGGGGGGCGACATCACTGAAGTTTACCTTAGCCCTGCCATGCCAGCTTCCTGCTTTTATGCCACGAGCATGTTTGTCAAGTATTGTTCTGACACAATGTTGCTATTCCTCATACCCTCAAACGTCAGAGTGCTTCAGCTCCGTCTTAAGTTTCTGTCAGGTCTCTCAGAGCTGGACACTTATAGGATGAAAGGACAGAGATGCACAAACATGATATTGTGTTCGCATGTGTGTCAACCCCAGTATACATAAACTGACCGAGCACCAAACTAAACACTTGAAGCGACACAATCCATCCTGCTGCACATTCACTCTGGAAATGAAAACAATAGCACGAAAAAGCCCATTCACACACACCACAGCACTGACACCGGTTGTTCGATAGGTCAGACCTCTCCAAAGTAAATCAGAAATAAACTCTCTCTATCTCTCTTCAAACTGTTGAAGTCAAGAGCATAACCGCTGCTCATGAACTATTCAGCGTTGGTCAGAACAAGCTGTCAGTGAGACAGTGAGAATATCATTGCAGTCGGTTTGACACTAATGCACATCCCGAGGCAGGAGTGAGAGCTGAGGTGTTGACTTCAAAGATAATAAAAAAAAATCTGTAAAAAAAAAAAGCTTTAGAGAGTTAGTGACACATTAAGACAATACTTCAAAGTTAGGTTTTTACTTTTTTAATAAATATGTTGTGCATTCTGAGCACAGCCGTCTGCTATAAAAGCTTTTCATACTCTTGATTGGAACAAAGCTGTCAGATTAGCAGCTGGTTTATTAATTTAAACTCCAGGCTCAAAAAAGGCCTTATTATATTCATTTTCATGTTCATGCTTTCACTTCAGGGGTCCACAGGAAAAGAAAATCGTTACATGCTTTAATGTTTTCGTTTTCATCCAGCCCATTTCTACAGCTCTTATTTTAACTCTCTTCTACAGAAGTCTTCAATGGAGGGGCCGCGACCCCAAGAGGTACTGTTTAAAATAAAAATGTCAATTTGAACAGCTTGTATGCATGGTTATCATGTAATTGACAGACATTGTTGATATTGGCATTGGTATCAGTTAACAGGTCTGTTTATAAATGCCAGTGGCACAGCCACCATACTCACCGCACCTGCATGTTTCAACTAAAACATAAATATATATGAACATGTGTAGTTTATCATTTGAATAGCTTAGTATTGAAGGTATATGCATGGTACTGGACCAAGTTTAATATAAATCACAATTGTATAGGATGTATGCTGTTTCCCATAATGTTGGAATAAAATATGTATTCCTTATTCTCATGAAATGAGATTATTCCAAGGGGGCAGTTGTCGGTCTGAGAAGTGCAGCTCACTTCCGTCTTCAAAAAACTGCAATCCCCTCGGCTGCCACTGGGGGCTGGTGTCAGAAAGCAGCATTCTCCATAGACCCCCATGTTAAAATCGCCGACTTTACATCCTCAATAAACATGATCAAAGCCTGGTGTCAGCACATTTTTTGGTCTCAATCGATCGCGGGAAGCGGGAGACAGGCTGCTTCGAGGCCAATGGGCGGGTTCTCGCCCGGTAAATCCAACATGGCGCTGTTCAGGCCGCCATATTTGAGTCACAAAAATGACTCCCCAAAACCAATGGGTGACGTCACGGATGCTACATCCATATTTTTTACAGTCTATGGGTTATTCTTGATAGTGATGTCTTCACAAAACCTTATTGATCAGTCTCTTCCAAACTTATGTGAAAATTAAACCAATTAACCTTTACAGTATAATGGAATGTGTGTAGAGGAATGTGTCTGAAAACAAAAAAACAAAAAATTATTCCAACTTCAAGGTAACCATAGTAGGGGGTCCCTGCTCCATCTCTCCATCAGTTTGGGGGTCCTTTGTCTGAAAAGCGCTGAAGAGCCCTGTTCTACCAGAAACATTCAGTTTTAGCTCCTGTGTCTTTATCTAACTGTAACTGGAGGTGAGTCATTGATCCTATAAAGTACCTTGTTTATGTAGTCGCAGCACCACTCAGTAACCACAGGAAATTCAGCTCCTGTGAGAACTGTATTATGGCTGTGGTCGACAGAGGACATTTGTTTGTGTGGCAGGTCGGGTGTTGCTCTGCTCCACCCCCTCCCACTCAATCGACCGGTGCTTGATTGCACATTGCCAGCACCTGTTAATCATTGCGCTCCTGCGGGGCGCATTCTCTCCCTGGCACTGACCTGGAAAGGCCCTGTGTCGGCGCGCTCCGTTTTCACTCTGTCGTCCACGCCATTGTTTTGTTTTTGGTTGCAGCTCTCCACGCAGCAACAGACTGAAGCCCCACTGCAATTGTTTTTGTTTCTTTGTTTGTTGGTTTATTTGGTTATTTCTTTGTTTATTTTTGGTTAATAATTTATTTGTTTTTCTGGTTCCTCGTTGGGCCAGCTGTTTAGAGCATTTTCTTTCTGTTTATCCATTTTCTTTAAGTCACATATGGTTATTTTGTTTAGTTTTATTTTGGTTATATTTTTGATTTTGTTTATTTAGCTATGGGTAGGCTCTAACGCAACACCTGATTGCCACCCATAGCTGAGTTATTATTTAAATTATAATTTAAGTATTTGTACTCACTTTAAAACAAATAATTTGTATTCTTTATGTTGGTGTGCATGTGGGTGTGAATGTTGTGTGTGAGTGTTTTAGGATAGGCCATTTTAACTAATTGTCTAACCCAACCCTTGAGTGTCGCTCACCTAATTTTGTTTCTTTTCTCCCTGGACAGGAGCTGGGTAGTGCGTGGCAGACTCCCTGGTGGTGGTCCCCATCTCACATCCCTTAAGTTTGCTGTGGCACGTGGTGGTTTGGTTTGTAGTATTTTTGTGTGTTTTAAGTTTCTTTAGTCTGTCCGCCTCCCTGAGTTTGGCCCTGTTCCCCCTTTTTTTGTTTATTTCCCCCTTAACTTACCGTGGTGAAGCAGACACTCGGGTCCCCAAAGAACATGTTCATTTTAAATCTAATAAACCATTGTTAAATAAAAATAATTTATATCTTTTTGGAAGTCCGTCTCATGTCCTCTTTAAAACTTTGTGTAACGAACCTGTGTGACCTCATAGTAGTTTTAGTACCGGGTCAAGTTTATTTCCTGGGGTGCAATTCCCCAGGTGGCGTTGTTGGACAACTTCCCCCTCTGCACCACATCTCGCCACAAATTGGCGTTGTCGGCAGGATACACTGTTAGAGGACAGAGACGTGACTTCCATTTTTCTGTTTATTAGTGTGAAATTTTTTTTTCTTTTGCCCCCCCCCCCCTCTCTCTTTTTTTTTCTGTTTTGTTTCTGTTGGGTTACGTTAGTTTGTTTTGGTGTGTGGAGGCAGCAGTGAAGACGGAGCGGCAGCATCTTTCTCTTTTCTTTTCCTTTTTGTTTTTGCCAGTGGTAACACAGGTCTCCATTTTGAAAGCAGTGGGTGTGGTCTCCGCGGTTTGCCATGGAGGAGGAACTGCAGCAGCTCAGGGACCAGGTGGCACAGCTTAGAGCAGACAACGAGCAGCTGTCTCGAGCGAGGGATGCTTCTCAGGCCAGTTCCAGCAGAACGGATCCCGCTTCTGTCACTTCAGGTGCTCCTCCAGCTGTAAGTACTAGCGCCACGGCCACTGAACGGTTGGTTGTTATACCTAGAGATCGCAGATGTCCCATGTTTAACGGCAGAACGGGTATAGGCATAGTTGAGTGGAAAGAAGAAGTACAAGCATGTACACGGGCACGCCACTTCTCTGTTCGTGATCGGGCCTTTTTCATTTTTGACCATCTAGAAGGGGAAGCCAGAGAGGAGATCAAATATCGCCCCCGTGTGGAGAGGGAAGACCCAGACAAGGTTTTAGCTATCTTGACGGAGCTTTTTGGCTGTGTTCAGTCATATGTAACACTGCAGCAATCTTTCTTCTCTCGCAAGCAGCAGGAAGGGGAGACGCTGTTGGAGTTCTCCCTGGCTCTGATGGCCCTGATGGAGCGTGTCAAACATTCTGCACCAGATGACTTGCCAAATGCTGAAATTCTTCTTCGCGATCAGTTCGTGGAGCATGTGCTAGATGGTGCCCTTCGCAGGGAATTGAAGCAGTACGTTCGCCGCCATCCCACGGCTTCTTTGCTCGAGACACGTGGAGAGGCCATTAGATGGGAGAGGGAAGGGTCTCCAAGGGGCGCTAGGGAACGTAGCCACTCTCTTCCGTCGGCCTATGGTCTTCAGTATGGGGTCCAGGGTGGCTCTCGCCCCGCCCCACTTGTCTCACCCCATGATTCAGAGTTGAGTGAAGTGAAGACACTCTTAAAGCGTCAGCAGGAACAGCTTGACCAGCTGACTCGAACCATGGCGTCTTTTCAGGCTCGTCCCTTTCCAGCACGGCCTCCTCGCAACGGTCCTGTGATCTGCCGAAGGTGCCAACAGCCAGGTCATTATGCCAGCGATTGTGATGGGGAGCGGGTCCCCCCTCATCCCCGTGCTGGTTCTGCCACTGGTCGATCTCTTAATGTGGCTGGGTCTTCGCGCTTTGCACCCCAGTCGGAAAACTGAAGCCCGCTGAGCTGAGGAGCCAAAGCTCAGATGGGGAGGTTGGAGGCTCGCAACAAGACCTCATCGGTCGAATAATGGCGCCCTGTCCACATATCGATGTCCTGATGGGTGGGACCACTGTCTCGTGCTTGTTGGACAGCGGGTCCATGGTGTCCACGATTCCTGAAAGTTTCTTCGTTGAACATTTCGCACCATGGGGCCAAGAGCGCCTTCAGTCTTGTAATTGGCTGCAGCTGCGAGCAGCCAACGGTCTTTGTATTCCTTACATTGGCTATTTAGAGCTGGATGTCACTTTGTGTGGGAAGGTGGTCCCCGGTTGTGGGGTCTTAGTGGTAAAAGACCCTCCCGGTGCTGCATCTGTTGCCCCTTGTATTTTGGGGAGCAACATCATCCGTCGATGTTATCGGGAACTCTTTGAGGTGTACGGTCCCGCTCTTTTCAATGCTCCCTCAGTGGTTCAAGCTCCAGTGCCTGTTCTTGAAGCTCTACAACGGTGTCATCAGGCCACCACAGAACCCCAGAGGAACCTCATGGGTTTCGCCAGGGTCCGCGGTAGATGGGCGGTACGCATACCTGGTGGGGTAATGAAGCTTGTGGCTGCCACTTGTCCAGAACAGCTGGCTGGTCAGGCTGTGCTGTTTGAACCAACAGAGTCCCGCCTACCTGCAGGGTTATTGGTGTCTCCTTGCCTTGTCCAAGTCATTCGTGGTACAGCTTATGTCCCAGTGGTCAATGTGGGAACAACTGATGTCCTCCTTTACCCACGCACTGGTCTTGGTTCCTTGAGTAGGGCCCAGGTGGTCAGCTTACCTGCCGGTGTGACTGAGGTGAAGCCCACTACAGCCTTAATCTCATCTCAGGCTGCTTCTGGTGTGGCACCGGGCGGCGTCCAAGCCATGGACCTGTCTGCCTTGACAGAACAAGAACAGATCGATGTCCACGCTTTGTTGCAGAGGTATCAGTCAGTTTTCTCGAACCATGAAGGTGACTTGGGTTGTACTAACCTCATTTCGCATGAAATTCCCTTGCTCGACGAGGCTCCAGTGAGACAGCGGTACCGAAGAATCCCCCCCTCGGAGTATGAGGAGGTGAAGGCTCACATTGATCAGTTGCTTGAAGCCAAAGTGATCCGGGAAAGCAACAGCCCCTTTGCTTCCCCCATTGTCCTTGTCCGTAAAAAGGATCGTAGTCTCCGCATGTGTGTCGACTACCGCCTACTTAATAGCAAAACACGGAAGGACGCATTCCCTCTACCTCGCATAGAGGAGAGCCTTGATTCACTTGCCGGGGCTTGCTGGTTTACCACTCTTGACTTGGCAAGCGGTTATAATCAGGTCCCTGTTGCAGAGCAGGACAAGCCGAAGACGGCCTTTTGTACGCCTTTCGGGCTCTTTGAATGGAACAGGATGCCATTTGGCTTGTGCAATGCGCCAAGCACCTTTCAAAGGCTCATGCAGAGGATGTTTGGAGATCAACAGTGCCAGTCCCTGCTCTTGTATTTAGATGATATTGTTGTCTTTTCTTCTTCTGTTTCACAACACTTGCAGCGACTGGAAGTGGTCCTCAGTCGGCTGCAGAGGGAGGGCTTGAAGGTGAAACTTGAGAAATGTGCCTTTTTTCAAAAAGAGGTTCGCTACCTGGGGCATATCATCTCCAATCAAGGAGTTTCCACAGACCCTGCCAAGATTGAGGCTGTGGCGAAATGGCAGCGGCCCCGTCATGTGTCAGAGCTGCGCTCGTTCTTGGGGTTCGCTAGCTATTACAGGCGATTCGTGGAGGGATTCGCTAAGCTGGCGGGCCCTTTGCATCAGTTGGTGGCAAAACTCCAAGGTACCAAGTCCAAGCGAGGATCTGGGCAGGATCTGAGCTCTGCATGGACATCCCAGTGCGAGCAAAGTTTTGAAGCCTTAAAGGCGAAGTTGGTTTCAGCCCCAGTGTTGGCTTATGCCGATTTTTCACGTCCATTCATTTTGGAAACTGATGCAAGTTACAGTGGCCTTGGTGCCGTCCTTTCACAGGAGACTGATGATGGTATTCGACCGGTTGCATACGCAAGCAGAGGGCTTCGACCCACAGAACGCAACATGGAAAATTACAGTTCGATGAAGCTGGAGTTCCTTGCACTTAAATGGGCAATGGGAGAAAAGTTCCGGGAGTATTTGTTGGGGCACAAATGTGTGGTTTTCACAGACAACAATCCGTTGAGCTACCTCAATTCAGCTAAGTTGGGAGTCATAGAGCAGAGGTGGGCCTCTCAACTTGCTGTCTTTGATTTTGAGATCAGGTATCGCTCCGGACGCATCAACAGGAATGCTGATGCGCTCTCCCGCCAGTATTTATCAGGGTCTAGTTTGGCTGAACATGTCTTACCCGGCACTTCGGTTCCATCATTCTCTCAGCCAGCTGCAGTCCCCGCCCCAGTGGTACCTGCTGCCCCCGCCCCAGTGGTACCTGCTGCCCAGGCGATGGTGTCTGTCTTCCGGAGTCATTCTCCAGCGGATCTTCGTTCTTTGCAAGAGGTGGATCCTCTTTTGTGTGATCATGTTCTGCCCTTTTGGAAGAGGCGAACCAAGCCTACTTTTGAAGAAAGGAAGCAACTTCCCACTTCTGCTTTGACGCTCCTGAAACAGTGGGACCGCTTGGTTGAACAGGAGGGCGTACTTTACCGCCGGATTTCCCGTTCAGATGGGGGTGAAGAGTGTTTCCAGCTTGTCCTACCTGCTGTTCTTAAAGAGGAGATCCTGACCCAGTTGCACCAAGACCATGGCCATCAGGGTATTGAGCGTACCACGGAATTGGTGCGGCAACGCTGTTACTGGCCGGGGATGTCCGCTGACATCAAACAGTGGGTCCAGTCATGTGAGCGTTGCCAAGTTGCTAAAGATTCAGGGTCAGTGCCCCATAGTTTTATGGGCCACGTTCTGGCGTCTCGGCCGAACGAAATTGTCGCCATCGACTTCACGTTGTTGGAACCTTCACGGAACGGGTTGGAAAATGTCTTGGTAATGACTGATGTGTTCAGTAAATACACAGTGGTAATTCCAACACGAGATCAGCAGGCAGCGACTGTGGCTCGAGTCTTGCTGACCGAATGGTTTTTTCGGTTTGGTGTGCCAAATCGCATTCATTCCGATCAGGGTCGGAGCTTTGAGAGTTCCCTGATCCAACAACTGTGCCGCTTGTACGAGGTCGATAAATCGCGAACCACTCCTTACCATCCGGCCGGCAACGGGCAGTGTGAACGTTTTAACAGAACTCTCCATGACCTCTTGCGGACTCTACCAGTCTCCCGGAAGCGGGATTGGGTGTCTTGTCTCCCACAAGTGTTGTTTTGTTATAACACTACGCCACATCAAAGTACAGGAGAGTCTCCTTTCTTTTTGATGTTCGGTCGGGAACCGAGGCTCCCTGTGGACTTCCTTTTGGGCCGAGTTCAGGATGCTGAGCCAGGGGAAGTACAGGACTGGATGACCGAACATCAGGCGAGGCTCAAGGTTGCATTTGAGAATGCTCGTGGTAGGCTGTTGGCGGCTGCAGGTCGACGAAAAGAGCGACATGACCAGCATGTTCGAGAGGCTCCTTTGCAGGTGGGCCAGCATGTCTACCTCCGAGATCTTGGTGTTAGGGGTCGACACAAGCTTCATGACAAATGGAGCTCCGTCCCCTACCAGGTGCTGAAAGCCCCACCCAGAGATGGGGCAGTTTACACCATTGCCCCTGTGGAAGAGTTGCATAGGACTCGGCAGGTGCACCGAGACATGCTGAAGCCCCTGGTCGTGTCTGGTACCCATCTTCCTAGGGCGCCGCTTCCACCAGCTTCAGCAGCGCCTGCAGCCTCCCCAGGTTCACCTGAAGGTGGTGAACTATGGTTGTTGGTCCGTGACACTGTTTCACCCTCTGCCACCGAGGCGCCAGCCCAACCTTGTCATACAGGGCCAGCTGTGATGACATCAGCAAGTATTGAGCCTAATCCTGTCTCCACTGCAGAACCAGAACATCTTTACTCTGGGTCCCCTCCCTCTACTGGTCAGTCCAGCCCTCCTCAGTCAGTCTTGCGTCGAACCGGCCGTTCCACCGCCGGTCAACACTCCAATGTCCATCGTCTTCCCCAGTCTGTTGGCACTAGGGGTAATGCAGTGCTTGAACCTTCACAGCCAGTGGTAAATTCGCAGTCTGTTCTGTTTAGGCCTTGGTCCTAGTTTGGTGGATTTCCCAGTGTAGTTCGTCGTCGGGGCGACGACGCAGAAAGCGGGGGTGGAATGTGGCAGGTCGGGTGTTGCTCTGCTCCACCCCCTCCCACTCAATCGACCGGTGCTTGATTGCACATTGCCAGCACCTGTTAATCATTGCGCTCCTGCGGGGCGCATTCTCTCCCTGGCACTGACCTGGAAAGGCCCTGTGTCGGCGCGCTCCGTTTTCACTCTGTCGTCCACGCCATTGTTTTGTTTTTGGTTGCAGCTCTCCACGCAGCAACAGACTGAAGCCCCACTGCAATTGTTTTTGTTTCTTTGTTTGTTGGTTTATTTGGTTATTTCTTTGTTTATTTTTGGTTAATAATTTATTTGTTTTTCTGGTTCCTCGTTGGGCCAGCTGTTTAGAGCATTTTCTTTCTGTTTATCCATTTTCTTTAAGTCACATATGGTTATTTTGTTTAGTTTTATTTTGGTTATATTTTTGATTTTGTTTATTTAGCTATGGGTAGGCTCTAACGCAACACCTGATTGCCACCCATAGCTGAGTTATTATTTAAATTATAATTTAAGTATTTGTACTCACTTTAAAACAAATAATTTGTATTCTTTATGTTGGTGTGCATGTGGGTGTGAATGTTGTGTGTGAGTGTTTTAGGATAGGCCATTTTAACTAATTGTCTAACCCAACCCTTGAGTGTCGCTCACCTAATTTTGTTTCTTTTCTCCCTGGACAGGAGCTGGGTAGTGCGTGGCAGACTCCCTGGTGGTGGTCCCCATCTCACATCCCTTAAGTTTGCTGTGGCACGTGGTGGTTTGGTTTGTAGTATTTTTGTGTGTTTTAAGTTTCTTTAGTCTGTCCGCCTCCCTGAGTTTGGCCCTGTTCCCCCTTTTTTTGTTTATTTCCCCCTTAACTTACCGTGGTGAAGCAGACACTCGGGTCCCCAAAGAACATGTTCATTTTAAATCTAATAAACCATTGTTAAATAAAAATAATTTATATCTTTTTGGAAGTCCGTCTCATGTCCTCTTTAAAACTTTGTGTAACGAACCTGTGTGACCTCATAGTAGTTTTAGTACCGGGTCAAGTTTATTTCCTGGGGTGCAATTCCCCAGGTGGCGTTGTTGGACAACTTCCCCCTCTGCACCACATCTCGCCACATTTGCATGGAGACCTTTGCTACACTGCTTCTTACTATTGTGATGATGCTGGTGCAGTTTAACATCTCAGATCTGTAATAAAAACGCAATGACCAAACTGATTCCCTATTCAGCTACATTAAATGCGAACTACACAGCTAACAGTTGTGAAAACCAAGGATGTAAAGGGTTTCTGAGGCTGTTCTCCTTGTGCTGCGATCACACCTTAATGTAAGGAGCAGTGGGAAGAACGGTGGAAAACATGGAGCAGGTTTACCCAAGCAATTGAGAACACAGTGCCTTTTCAGCATGGGTGCAGTACTCTTTTTAATAAGGTGTTACAGTATATGCTGTGCCTTTTGTGGAGGTGAGCCAAGCTCACAGGGGGTGTCCAGGTTTCAGGTGGGCAGCACCGAGGGACATATTGATGTCAGTGGGTCCAGGAAGTGAGGCCTGGAGCTCCAGTGAAGTGTTCATTCAGACGAGAAAATTGGATTTTAGCCTGACAGAGTTTGGTGTGAACTTTAAGCCTTGTGACACTCTAGACCATTTACATGCACAAAGTGCTATATTCTTAGAAAGGGAAAACTCAGGGAAGCCTATTAGTCCCTGTTTAAACACTAGAGTAGTATTGTTAGCCAACAGACCGGTAACTAACTCTAACAGCTGGACAATGACCTGGCCACCTGCTCCTACAGAACCTGTTGATGTCACTGTTGAACCCTGTGGACTGTGTTGTTAGAATGAGACTGATTGTTGTGAAATTTTGCCTGACATCCTGGTTCAAGTCTTAATACCGCCTGAAACCCACACAGGTTGGTGACTGGTTTATTCTCTTTTGTCCCCACCTGAACCACATCAGACCAGGTCCAAACCATTTGTCAAACCTGGGCAGAAGTATCTCTCAGATATCAACCACTGTTTTACAACACAGTTTCAAATATATGAAACCTTCATTCTACCCGGAAAACACCTTTATCATATTTGTGAACAAGATTTTACAGTATTTTCTCAGTTTTCCTTTTGTGTCTTGTGTATCTTGTGTGACATGCCCGAAATAAACAAATTGATTGATTGATTGATATCTCTGACTTACTTTTACTGTTTTCCTCTATTTCTTGTCTCTCACCTGTCCTCAAACTAACCCTCAGTGTTTTCTGCGTCTCCATATTCTTTTCTTCTGACCTCACCTCCACTGTAGCCTAGCCTGTGTGTGAAGCATCCTAACTCAGTCTCGCTGTGGAGAGAGCAGTGGAATCGCTTCTTTTTCTAAGTACTATAAGGTTTCACAAATATCATACTGTGTCTTAAACAATCTCTCCTTTCTCTCTGATAAACTGGGTCAAATTTGACAGTACAGTTATTGTTTTGATCTAAACCTGGTCCAATGTGGTGTGGATGTTGAAACAAGCAGCAATCACTGTTTTTTTTTTTTTTTTAAAGGAGAAAACTGTTGAAACAGTTTGGTTATATGCAGGCTATGGATGATAAACCACTGAGTGTCTGGTTCTGAATTGACACACTGGCCCAATAAAGCTGAAACGGCCCTTCCTTCAGCGGCAGCACAGCTGACAGTAGTGGCTTGGCCAGCTGGCGGGTGGAGGTTACTGAACCTGGTCGTTTTACCAAAAGCCAAAGTCCAGAAATAAATGCAGGGTTTGTGCTGTATGAGATCCAGAAAAGACAAATGATATCCACTGGTGTCTAATGTTGTTCTCCATCCACCACAGCAACAACACAAAGACTTCCTTCCAGACGGTGTGGTTGCTGGCCTTGCAGTCCCTGCAGTCTGTATGTATGTGCTGCTGCTCTGAGCCTGGAGGCCTAGAACCTATTGTGTGACACCTGGACCATACACATTCACCTATAGACTTAACAGCTCCTGGTGTGTGCTAATAAATCTGAGCTACTACTGTTTGTAGCTAATTGAGAATGAGAATTGCAACATGCATATAAACACTGCTCACTCTCTGCTGGTCCTCTTAGATATAACTTTCAAATGGAACACAAACTGACAGAACTGTAAAACATGATTTCATGACTGAGGTTGTGTGCAAAATCACTCACTCATTCACTACCCCTGCTCACTATATAGGGAATTTCATATAGAGGACTATATGTGTATCCATTGGAAAAAAACAAAACAAACAAAACAAAACAAAAAACAAACACTTTTCCACTGCATAACATAATTACTTTTGCACAATTAAAACGTGCCAGATCAATGTCGTCTGGTGGGTTTTCACAATAAAATGTATTGTCTGTTGTCTGCTGGGTCTTTTTGCACTTTTGGTGCAATGTATTACGGTATTGCTTGGTTATTGATGTTCATGTGGAGATTCCTGTACATACAGAGCCCCGAGGCAGCACCACTCCACTGCCCAATACACACATGAAGCTTCACTTTTCCTTCAAACAAACTCATGCAACTGCCACAATTGTTAGATTTCATCAATGAGACCAGCATTTATCACCTAAAAAGATTTTAACCAGCCGGTGGGGAACCTCTAAAAACCTGCAGGTAAGTTAATTAGCGATGGTTTTGTCCCCCGGGGTGACGACGTAGGTTGGCCGGCCGCGCAGCTCTGCAGACGGGCTACTGCCTCTGTGATGTTGCTGTCGCTACTCCATAGGTGGAGCTTCACTTCTCCGAAAAACATTGTAGCAAACTTCTAAACAGCCGTCATTTGGATAAACTGACTGCACATTGGGGATCTCAACAGTTACTTTATTGCATGAAAAAAATATTAAAACTGGTAATAACAGTGCTACAGCAGGAAATAAAACAGTGTTTCGCCTGCTTCACAGCTACCACTACTGCTATTGGCTGCTGCGTGGGGGTGGTTTTGAAAAAAAAATGATTTTCAGGTGATGGATCCTTTAACTTACAATATTTCTTATGTTAGCATTGTTCAAGAGTGAAAGCAACTTTGTAACTCTAATGAATCTGACATTCACTCACAGGTGAAAATGTTAGAGAAAAACTGGATTTTAAGCGTGAATATCTTAGCAATACTGAAATATGATTTCAGAAGTCACCACAACTCCCTGGGACTAATGAAGAAGTGACTTCAAAAGACAGTTTCTTATTACTGTAAATCAAATGCCGAAAAGATACTTGCTAAATCACAAATGATATGTCAAACCTGTATTGTAAAAATTTGAACACACCTTGTCTGGGATGTTGAGACAAGTGGGCTGAAATGTGAAATGTTTAATACTGCATATTGAGTGATGTGCCAATGACAAATATTTTGTTAATGGCATTTCTAATAACCACTGCAGATGTGTGTTTTCTTCATTTAAATGCATTTCCTTCCTGGGTGGCGTCTTTTCCAAATGAATCAGGTGGTCTCATTTGTACTTACACTGTTTTAGGTATAAAGGCTGTAGTATAAAAGCTCCTATACGTCCCTGTCCCAAAGTGTCATATAATTATCCGATCATTTTGCCAGATGTCAGATTTTCATATTAGCATCTACTTTTACGGCAGAGTACAAATAATTAAACCTGTGATTTTCTTGGTAAGTCAACATCCATCATCCTCATTAGTGTACTGTATGTGTCTGTCACTTGGGTCTGTTAGCACATGCTGTGACTGATGTGACAGCTCCTGACAGTGACCTATGTGGAATTCCTCCACTCACTATATTAATATATTAAATACACCAAGATGTGTAGGAAGAGTGGAACTGAAGATGGAACCAAAGAAATAATTGAAGGGTGATCACAGTCCCTCTAGAGGCTACAGTTTATTAATGTGTCACTTCCAATAAAGCTCTTGCTGTTCAGATTTTGGTCGTCATGGAGATCTCAGTTGCTCCTGAGATCTGAGATGGAGGCAAGGGGTGGAGTGCTAGTGCATGATTCCTGCCACACAGAGACAGACTGCAGCTCCATTCCTGACACTCCTTGAACGCACTTGAGGTTGGAATATAAATATATATTAGGAATATAAAAGTAGGAATATCTATCTGCGTACCTATCTCAATTGAATTAATTTCAATACAACTATCTATCTATCTATCTATCTATCTATCTATCTATCTATCTATCTATCTATCTATCTATCTATCTATCTATCTATCTATCTATCTATCTATCTATCTATCTATCTATCTATCTATCTATCTATCTATCTATCTATCTATCTATCTATCTATCTATCTATCTATCTAGTTAGTTAGTTTAAGTTTATTTCGGACATGTTAAAAGAAATAAAACATAATACAGAAATGGACAGACATAACATATAAAAACTTTGCAAAAACAACATATGAACAAAAAAGAAATATATATATATATAATATAAAAATAAAGGTAATTTGATTTTTTTGTTTTGTTTTGTTTGTTTATTTGTTTTTTTTCATATCCAAAAAGGAGTGGGAAGAAGTAAAACTTATTTACTCCCACCCCTTATTCATAAATTATCTATCAAGTTATCTAGTCATTATATCTATCTATCTATCTATCTATCTATCTATCTATCTATCTATCTATCTATCTATCTATCTATCTATCTATCTATCTATCTATCTATCTATCTATCTATCTATCTATCTATCTATCTATCTATCTATCTATCTATCTATCTATCTATCTATCTATCTATCTAGTTAGTTAGTTAGTTAGTTAGTTTAAGTTTATTTCGGACATGTTAAAAGAAATAAAACATAATACAGAAATGGACAGACATAACATATAAAAACTTTGCAAAAACAACATATGAACAAAAAAGAAATATAGATATATATAATATAAAAATAAAGGTAATTTGATTTTTTTGTTTTGTTTTATTTGTTTATTTGTTTTTTTTCATATCCAAAAAGGAGTGGGAAGAAGTAAAACTTATTTACTCCCACCCCTTATTCATAAATTATCTATCAAGTTATCTAGTCATTATATCTATCTATCTATCTATCTATCTATCTATCTATCTATCTATCTATCTATCTATCTATCTATCTATCTATCTATCTATCTATCTATCTATCTATCTATCTATCTATCTATCTATCTATCTATCTATCTATCTATCTATCTATCTATCTATCTATCTATCTAGTTAGTTAGTTTAAGTTTATTTCGGACATGTTAAAAGAAATAAAACATAATACAGAAATGGACAGACATAACATATAAAAACTTTGCAAAAACAACATATGAACAAAAAAGAAATATATATATATATAATATAAAAATAAAGGTAATTTGATTTTTTTGTTTTGTTTTGTTTGTTTATTTGTTTTTTTTCATATCCAAAAAGGAGTGGGAAGAAGTAAAACTTATTTACTCCCACCCCTTATTCATAAATTATCTATCAAGTTATCTAGTCATTATATCTATCTATCTATCTATCTATCTATCTATCTATCTATCTATCTATCTATCTATCTATCTATCTATCTATCTATCTATCTATCTATCTATCTATCTATCTATCTATCTATCTATCTATCTATCTATCTATCTATCTATCTATCTGTCTGTCTGTCTATCTATCAATGTGAATGTGTGTGTGTGTGTGTGTGTGTGTGTGTGTGTGTGCGCGCGCATGTGTGTGTGTGTGTGTGTGTGTGTGTGTGTGCAGTCATTTATCACACAAAGCTGTCAATGAAAAATCTCAGCATTTTCACATGAGTTGAAAAGATTCACTTTCTATTCTGTGTCAGACAGACTGACAGACACCATCTGCCACAGAGGCAGAAAGTCATAATAACCTTTCTTTTTTTCAATGGAGACTTTGTGAGAGAGATCATTTCACATTAATAACAAGAGGTTTAGTTTTTCAATGAGAACACTTGTGCTCATGGCCACACCGTCACCTCACTATTAGCTCTGACACCATTGTATCAGAAGTCATATGATGATTCACTGAAGAGCCTCTTTCACTCAATCCAAACATTGTTAACCTGCAAAGAGTCTATGAAAGAGCTGAGACACAGATCATTTCTACTTCCTACAAAACACAGATACTTTTTTCCCCCCTCAAGCTGTTTATCTAACACCAAAGTTGCTAACATCAGGCTTTAGTATTCTGTCTCAGATCAAATGACTGTGTAATAGTCATGGTTATTTATCAGCCCTGGCTCCCATCAGCATTGATGTAAATAGAACTCTCTCTCTCCTCCCTTCAGGGCTGTGATGTATTCCAGCTCTCAGACACTGTAAACTTGTCTTCTCACCTTCCCAACACGGCACTGTTACACTCATCTTAGGGATGAAAGAGTGAGCAGCAGCCCCAGAATAAGTTTTTTAAACACACAATCACTGAAATAAGGTCTCACAGAGGTTCTATGCCTCCACCAAACAGGGATGACACCCAATGGATGGATCCATTTTACAGCTCACTGTTTCTCTCCCATGTGTCTGTGTCTGGCAGTGTGTGTGCTGTAGCTGCTTGTGATCACATTACTGTGTCTCTGGCCTCTCATGAAACCCTGTAAAAGATATCAGTCACCTTTTTAAGTAGGTTTATATCTTTGGTTGGAAGAAATCTGCTCGCACACACCAGGTTTGCTTTAAAAAGGTTTGATAACAGTTATACAATCATTAAGGATAAACTCAAATCCATGTTTTATATTTACTAGGTATTTTCATCTTCATAGATTTCCTTCCACAGATTAAAACTGGCATTATTTAAAATAAATAAATAGATGAAAGGTCAAGGGTCTCACTAATCATCATGGTGGAAAAATAAAATAATGTTAACCTCATTTTGTTTGGGGAAGTCAGGAGATCACCATTGCCAGTATAGGCTTCATCTTCATCAATCAGCCACACATTTAAACAGGTTCATTTTCCTAAAAAGCATTCTACAACATCCATAAAGCAAAAAATGGGAGAGGGAGTCAGAAATGCAAATATCAGAGGAGGCCTGGTTGGAAATATGTGAGACACAAGCAACCACTGCAAACTCAAGATCGTTAAGAGAGTTTGGCTGGAATAGTGAGATTTTCCATAACTCCTAAGATAACAGCACTGCAAACAGAGCCGAGGCCTCTGTTGGGGACAATGTGGAACCTCTATGGCTATCCACTTTCATGTTTTTTGGGCCTGTCCAAAAATCCAATCATTTTGGAGGGAGGTGTCAACTGAGATAAATAGAATAATAGGGGTGGATCTAGGTTTCTCTTTTATTAATTTATATCTTGGTAAAACCCCAGAATCAGTCCCACATAAGAACAAATACTTATTGGAAATTCTTCTGTCAAGTAGCAGAAAAGCTATCTAACTAGAAAATGGTTGCAACTAGATCCCCCAACATTGGTCCAGTCAGTGGCATGGGATCATTCAAGAAATGTATTGTATGGAGAGACTTACTTTTGTTTTAAGACTTCAGTTGGAGAAATGTACTGAACGCTGGGAAAAATGGATTGTGTATGTACCCTGAATAGCATGACATTATACCATGATGTATATGTGTAAAAGAATATTGTTACTTTAACTGTGCCCATGATGACCTCATGTTCCTTTTACATGGAAAAATAAAAAGTTAAAAAAAAAAATCCTTTAGGGATTGGTATTTGTATGACTGATCTGTATTTTTTGGACTGAATCATCACAATGAGCCAGGTTATGATTATTCACCAATGTCTGTTTATTAAAAAGAAATGATAATAATAAGGCTGCAGAATTACATTTTATGTAACAGGTAAATTACAGTAAAAATATTTTAAATGAAAAATGTGACTGAAAAATGTGACTGTGTTCAACCTGGGAACAACAAAAAGTGAAAAAGATGAAGACTAAGACTAATCAGACCGGGCATATTTGACCTTCTCACTATCAGTGACGGACAAGGCGCTTTTTTTTTTCTTTTTGGCCGCACATAACAGTCTTTTCATTGGATTTATTATTGGAAAATATATATAACAGGATGCTTCATTTAACAACTGACTGAAATGAATAGGTCAGCTGTTTAGTTTGTGGTCAACTTTTTTTTTTTTTTGGAACACTGCTTCACCAAATTCCCCCTCTATCCTCTTTAGAATATGACCTCAAAAGCATCACTGCACTATCAGATCAGAACATCTCTCCCTGAATAACCAAAAAACAGAAATGACAGCATGCTCTATTCTTAGTGCATGAGCCGGGGATTATCCAGGGCTGTTACAACTGAGCAAACTGGCAAGTATGCGAGTGGAAGTATGTTATCAAGCTTTTGGAGGGTGAGGTCACTTCCTGCTTCTGCTTCCAGTGCAGCCAGATAAGAGCACCCACTTTAAGCCCCATGGGAGTTTTTCTTAGCAGGAAGTGGCACAATGGGCAATCCCATTACCTCTCTCACGTTGAAGCAAACCACGAATGGTCCAAAATAAGCATGCATTATGTTTCCCAGTGACAGATCACTTTTGACTTGCTCATTATATCACTTCTGTCTTGCTCGCAGCATAAACTGTTGATGCTGAGAAGAAAACTGGGAAAAGTAATCAGCGGCCTTTTGTTCCTTGACCACCTGTGTGTGCAACTGTTTGTCGGGGCTTATGGGTTATTAAGTGTGTCGGAAGGAAGTGTGTAAATCGTTTGGTGCTGTGTGGTGACAGACAGGAATGCTTTTTAGGCCTACATTTGTCTCTGTGCTGTCTACACAGAAGTCACCTATTAACAATGGAAACACTTCTTTAAGTGGTAAATAACAAGGGGTGGGTGGTGTAAACTCTGGATGTGGGTCTTTGTTAATTCTACATAACACACATAACACACAACACATTATAACTATATTTATAATGCATTATCGATGTGGGCATTGTCAACAAGTTACTAACAATTATAATATATTATAATACCTGACCTTATAAGTCATGATAAAATGCTTTACAGTATAGTGTATTATGATTATTGTTATAAAGCATTAATGATCATTTATGAGTGTTTATAACTATAGTTATACAGTGCTATAACTGCATTATAACTAACTAATTATATGTATGGTTATAATGCGTTATAGAGCGTCACATAAAGTGTTACCCAAATGTCTATAAGTTATAGATGAGAAGGATAAAATGAAGTGATGGTGCTGTGCATCCAAAGCATCAAAGCTCACCATCATAGTGTTCTTCCTACATCTAACTATTATTCATGAACACACAAGCATATTTCTTGCAACTTGACTTATGGATGGATGAATTGAAGATAAATAACATCAGATTACATTTTGTCAATTTATTCACTGATAATTGATAAGCAAAATAAAAGGACAAATTTGGTAACATGAGATACAAAGAAATAGATTTTAAAGGTATAGTGGAAAAAGTATGTAGTCAAAATTATATATTAAATGCAAATCTATGTACTTAATGATTAAATGTCTGAGTGCATCATTGTTCCTACCTCCACCACCACCATGCCACTTCTCTTTGCGACTACAACATCATCTAATATAATCTATCTTTACTTTGAGCCATGCTAGCCAGCTACTGTAAGATCAGTGTGTTAGCATTGTCACTGGTGACTGTGTGCTGAATGTGATTGGGCAGTGGAGAGAGACAGAAAGAGAGATGATGACATCCAGCAAAGGGTGTCAGGTCAGATTCAAACCAGCGGCCGCTGCAGGTTAGGACAAAGCCTATGTGGTATAGGCACTCTACCAGGTGAGCAACCACGGCAACCCTGAATGTGCAGTTTATCTTGGAGAGCTGCTGTTCCTGACTGAGCTGCTGGCACAGCTCTAGACGCTCTGATGGAATCCAGGGTGGGTTACTATAAAAGTCTGCAGTGGTCTCAGCAGACTGGAACATCTGTTCAGAAAAGAGTTGGAAATGGCTTTTTAAATCTGTTTCTTTGTATCTCATTTTCAGCTGTTTTACCTCATTTGTCCTTTTTATTTTTTTCTCATCAGTCATTGGTGAATAACTTTAGAAAATATAATCTGATGTTATTCATGTTCAATTCATCCATCCATCTGCCAAGTTGCAAGGAATATGCTTACAGTGTTACCAAATAATGGTAATGTTGTTGATGTTTTGCACAGTGCCATTTTATCGTTATCATCTATATAACCTAAAGACAGTTGAAGTCATTTCATCATAATTAGTTTATGAGTTAGGGCCAGATATGAGGTCACCAGGACCTTGACCTTTGACCACCAAATATATCATCTTTGAGTACAAATCAATGTTAGTGGCAGGTTCATGAGAGTGGGATAGATGACGAAGGCAAACCAAAAACAAATTATGTGAACTTAATATGAGAAACAATATATTATTAATCCCCAAAGGGGATCCTCCAGGTCTGCTCCATTTTCAATGAGAGAAGCTCCTCTCCTGATGAATCTCCTCTCTCCACAGAAGTATCCATCAGTATAGGAAGATATGACAAAGACACAATAAAAACAAAGCAAAGGTTGAGTAATTGACCTACAAAGGCAAAATGCAGTATCGAAGGTTACGATATTGTAACCCTAGTTATATTAACACAGGCGGAGCCCTCTACTGGACTCTATGGGTATATCTCTCCTCCAATCGCGTACGCGCGATGGCCCACTGAAATTTGCATGTACATAGCCGGCCAGTATGGCGTGCCTACCTTTCCCGCCCTTTAGCGGCTATATAAGCAGATGCACCGCCAGCTGCCCTCATTCCACCAAACTTCAGCGTAAGGCGAAAGAGCGGCAGGGCCCTAAGTAGAGGGCTCCGCCTGTGTTAATATAACTAGGGTTACAATATCGTAACCTTCGTTATATCTCACACAGGCACACGCCCTGCACACGCGAAGGCGGCTCACCGGCTTCGGGGGCAGTGGGGGGGGCAGGGGAAGCCCGACACACTCCGCTGCAGTCGTCATGACTTACGGGAAGTCGAGCTTGATAGAAGCGGCGCCAAACACCGTCGAGCCGTCGGAGAGGGAGAGTTCATCCTCCTCGTCTCGTAGCTGCGGCGAGTCTACAGCAGAGGCTGAGGCAGGTCTGGGCGGCGAAGCTTCATCAGGCGGCGTGGAGGTGGTGTACGCTGGAGCGGCGTCCTCCTCCTGCCGTCGCTGCTCCAGCCCGGCGGTGGCGCGCTTCCTCCCGAGACGCCCGAAGCAGAGAAGATGTGGGTCTGCCGGGGCGATGATGCCGTTAGGGCAGGCCGGCAGAGGCGTTGTTCCTGAAGCGGCGACTCCATCCTTGGAGCTAGTGTGACAGTGGGCACTCGCCGACGCTGAAAGAAAAAGGAAATGAGGGCAGCTGGCGGTGCATCTGCTTATATAGCCCGCTAAAGGGCGGGAAAGGTAGGCAAGCCATACTGGCCGGCTACGTACATGCAAATTTCAGTGGGCCATCGCGCGTACGCGATTGGAGGAGAGATATACCCATATGCCCATAGAGTCCAGTAGAGGGCGAAGCCTGTGTGACATAACTGTAGAAATGCCGAACTGAGAAAAACAGCTTTTTGTGTTTTTCATTGGCAGGTTTAAGCATCAAATTATGAATAACTCTCTAAGTCTATAGTTGATTAGATAAAGGTGGACTGAATTTTGACCGTTTTATGGCAGAGACTGCACTTTGCCTTGGTTTCACAGTGCTTTTTTGGATGGACAGCAAAAAATGCAGATACTGCACTTTGCCTCTGTACTGTAGGGCCAGTTGAAGCACATGTTCTGTTGAATAGTTGACATTCAATATATATATATATATATATATATATATATATATATATTTATACAACAGTTAGTTCCGACCGGTCCCAACCGAGCAATTTGATTGGACAAGAGACGTTCCAAGAGTGCTGATATACAGTATAACAGCACTGCGACTTTTTACAGACATTATCACTCCGCTGTTCAGCTGGACAGGAGCTAAGTCAGACCCACGCTCCCCATGCAGGAGCTGCCCCATCTCTCTGCTGCTACTACAGTTATAAACGGACCTGAACATTAAAACCCAGACCTGACCTGGTCCGTCTAATTGGCGATAAATCTCTACTAAACACGGCTGGAAAAAAATCGCATGCGGGGGCAACTACGTTTTGACGGCGATGTGTTTTGATATTAGCGTTAGCTGTTGTTCGCCATGTAGCTCAGCTACTTAGCTTCAACTGTGTTTGATTACATAGCAGATAAACAAATGTAATGCGGTATGGATAACGTCTCTGTATGTCTTCATGCTGGTCCTGTTGCTAATCAGACACGGGCTCAGAACCAGAACCAGCACTGGAAGCAGCTCGGTGGAAAAGCTTGTAGCTATAAGCTAGTTTAATGTTTATGTGTTGCCTGGCAACAGCCTTGTCTCCCCTCCAGTTGCGGAACTATTTCTGTTGGCGGAGCCAAATAAGTGATTAAATAAACAAACAAATCATAATCTTTTGTAGTACTGTTCTAAAATGCGCTCATAGCACTGTTGTATAAAAGCACTCGAGGTCATGGGTGTGGCTCGAGGTCGAGGGTGTGATATACAGTACAACAGCACTCCCTCTCGTGTGATATTGCTTAAATATATGTATATATATATATATATATTGCAGCACTCAATGCAGTTGATTTAGCCATTCATTCAGAAATATTCACCATTTCCCACACATAATACAACTGAACTGAATGAACAGTGTTGTTACTCTTTCTTTTTTCTCTCCTTTTTTTGCCCCTTGTGCTTTTTGTGCAGAAGAACCTGACAGCACCACACAATAACTTCATTAAACCACAAACGCTCTTTGAAGTTACATCCGCATTGTATCTTGTCAATCTGTAATTTGAGGTAATTTGATCCAGTTCGTTTACACATTCACCCACGAGCTGCGCCTTCAGGCACAAAAGGCAGAGATGGTAAAACCTTGTATAGGCGCATGAGGCAGACAGAACCAACCTCACATTAATCCAATAATTCAGTTGAGGCAAAAAAGATGCAAAGTACTTTATGTTGTACACTAATCCCCCGTGCACACCCATTTATAGCTTCTCACAGTGACTGGAGGGAGAGGCTTTTTTTTTTTCTTCTTTTCTTTTCCCATGCTTCACAGTTTATCAGTGATCAAGCCTGTGTTTTAGGACTGGTGACAGGCACATCACTCATCCTATACACATCGCGTCTTATGAATATGTATAGGACTCAGCAAAGCTTGTTAACATTCCCATCTAATCCCAAACAGACAGGTGAAGTGCACATGTGGATCCTTTTATAGCCCCAGCCTCCTTGCCTATTGCCCTGCGGAATAATCAAACGGGGGCTTAAGAGGAGGTCACCAGAGGCCGCCGGGGACGGGGACGGGGAGATTGACGCACTCGTCTCGGTCGCTGCTGTCGCTCATCCTCGATTGCTCCGATGAGGAGGCCACAGTTATCGAGAGGGTTACTTTAATATTTCCCCTGTCTGCTCGATGCAAATAAGCACTCAGCAGGCAACGAGCTGTTTATGACTGTCTTGTTTGCCAAGAGATTTATTCTGAATCAATTTATACTGAAACATTTATCACAGCATCTGTCATGGGCATCTTGAAATTGGAGTCTTGTTATGATGTCAATACTTAAACAGTGTTATTAGCGTGTGAGAGGCGTAATTGTAAATCCCATATAAGGCAGAGTTAAATTTAGATCCATCAACCATGTTTTCATTGCTGGATATTTCTTTCCTAGAGAGCCAGTGGATGTGAGTCTCAGCTTGTAGATGGCTAAATACATATGTATGTATATATTTATATATTTTTTTATTTATATCAGACAAATGATAAATCATCAGTGTTGAGCATCTTATTAATAGTAAAGCCATGAAACGGTAAACATTCTTTCTCCGTACAGCTGGGATCTCATACAGGGAGCTGAGCCAGTAGAATCTCTGATGAGATCACTGGCTTCTATTTTAAAACATGTTGTTTGCCTTGATGATGACGTCTCGGCTTATGCTGCTTCACATAGATACTGAATTTATTTTTTCCCCATGGGTAGTCTCTAAGCATATTAATATATGTAAACACACACCCTGACTACTCACCACATATATAATCCACACACTCGTGCCATAAGATATTCTAATGCATGAGAGAGGAGTTCACACCTTTAGTGATTGGTTTTATTAACAAGAACTGTGTAAAAGTATTCATGTCAGGCTTAACCCTGCAAGCCTGAACAATGAAATAATTGTCAGAAAATTCTAACATTTTGAAATTGGACCCTTTATTGGACCTTCTGACAAAAAAAAATTGAAAAAAAAAGATAAAAAATATTATGATATGATGAAATATTTGAATAATGATATTTGCATAGAAAATTACCTTACATACCTGCTGTATCTATTTTGATACACACATTTTCAACACGGTTCTACTATAAAATAAGTTATGATTAAAGTTTCAGTAATTCTTTTTACGTTTTTCTTACGTTAACTTTTTCAAAATTGGCAAAAATATCCATGAGAAAACACATTTTGGTCACTGACTGACAGCGGCCATATTGGATGTCCCAGTGAAGGCTGCTGGTGTATAAATAACTGCATCCTGGTGGATTGTCTGATCATTGCATGTATCTGATTGTATACATTAAGTTTTTCAGGAAAAAAAACATCACAGTGAGGATGTAGAGGTCTGAAAAACTCATGTATTTTCATGTATCAAATTTGATACAAATGGTGACACAGTGTTGTTCATGTACCTTACAACAGCATGCATTCAAAGAAACAGATTTTACTTTAATTAAACTGATAAATTGCTGTGACCTCACTTGTTTTCCAGATATAGTTTGACAAATGGTCATTTAAATTCCTTACACACGTGTGGAGATCCGGTAAAGATTCTACCATCAAATTTATTACAAATAAAGGCAATGAGGACTTACTGTAACAAGAGAGAGCTCTATTCACAGTAAAATCAGATTATGTGTGTGTGCACGTATGTGTGTGTGTGTGTGTATGTGGCAGAAGCAATTGTATGATCTGCTACATTTTGTGTCATGTTGATTTTGGTGTACATGACAAAGTTGTTGTTGTGGTGCATTTAGAAAGCAGGCAGCTCTGTACCGGCTGGCGGTGACGTCATACTGTATGTGTTGATGGAATAATGAGATTATGGCATCAGTCATCGGCTTTGGTGTCTTATTTGCGGTCCTATGGTATCTATGTTCCCTGGTATCCATGCATTTTCTATCACAACAAGCTTACAGAACAGAACAGAAACGTGTAAGTGTGACTGATTGGTGCCAGGGACAGTGAACATCTGCACATCTGTGAATGGCCTAGTTCTGGTCTGACTCTCCATGTTGTAACATTTAACCTGAATGCCATAACATTTAAATCAATCTAGTTTATTGTGGGTCAGTTCTGCATAAAGTACAGTAGCATGACATTATAAAAACACTGACAGGTCTGACCAGAACTGACAAATATATATTATCTTTTGCATATTCTGCTTTTTTCCCCAACTATTTCAAAATGCTTTTACAAGATTTTGTTTAATTCATTTGTCTTTTTCCTTTTTCTTCAAGCTTTGATAACTACAGAGGTAACAATATTGATGTAACTTTTCTTTTTAAATAAGAAATGAAAAAGACAAAATAAAATTGATCAGCATGTATTTGATTGTGTATAGAGGAACACTGGTGATGATGTAGTTAATCAAAGCATCAGCTCACATCTAAAACTGTTCAATAACAGCACTAACATCTCTGATACTGAATCAACACCTGTCCCAGTTAAACAAACCTCAACAAGTAAATAAGCTGCATCTCTTCAAGCAGGTTTCACCACGGTTGTGTTTTCCTCTCTGCAGTGTTTCAAATTGATCTGCTGATGAAAGAGTAGCACCAATGTCCATATCGTCTGGTATAACCCCCTTTTTTGGAACAACAGCACTTTGGGAGAAAGGAAAAAAACAAAAAAAAAACATGCTGCTAATCCAGCATCAAGCACATTGCCTTTACTGTGGCTGTTTCACAATTAGAAACCCTCAGTGGTTTGCCAGTGGAAGGCTTTAAATGTGATGCAGCAGCAGGACATATTTTGCATCAGCAGTATCTTAACAACCCTAACACAGCAAATGCTGCTCTCGATACAGTTGACGGTGATGCAGTGAGGTTTACAACAAACACAAACATGCAAGGGGAACTTAACTCTGTTTTTTTCTTTTCTCTCTTTCAATTTCCCAAGGGGGATTAATGAAGTGATTCTGATTCTGATTAACATATTCAGTTTAAAAGTAGGGGGGGGAAATACTGTAGCTACTGAGTGCTTACATGTCCTTATTATTTTTGTAATCAATTATTAACAAAGTTAAAGCAAAGATTTTTACCTTACAGAAAGAAAAATATACCAATTTGTCCTCATCAGCAGAAGCTGCTCTTTTATTTCATACTTTGTTATAAAGCTTTTTTGTGCCCAAGCAACAGGACTGAGGCAACAGCTCCAGTAGTGTGCTGGAGTATTGTGTAATTGTTAAAGGACAGTTCCGGGCAAATTCAACTGGGGGCTGTATTTTCCTAACATTTTAGGTCTAAAAGAAGGAATCTGAAGATTTTCAGTGTAATTGCTCCTGTTTTGCGGTAGTTGTGTCTGTCCCCGCATCGCCACAGCAGCGATGTTCCGCTGCTTAGGCTGTTTACATCCCTCAAAGCCGCAATTTCTTTTTCAACAGATAGCGTCAGATGGCTACTCAAACATGACCCGAGAAGAATAACTATCAGATTTGTTTGTTTATTCACAAGTTTATTTACAGGAACCAAGATCTCCCTGTCACTTTTCAAAATGTCTTTACCTTCACTTATATGTACATTCTCACCGCACTAGACACAGTAATAATCTTACTCTATATTTACCCTTCACCCGCACATCACACCATCAGTTTAATATGACTTATAGAGGTCCTATGTTTTGGAATGGACTACCTCCTTCATTAAGATCCATTTCTTCTTATTCACTTTTTAAAAAGCAGTTAAAAATACATCTCAACTTCTCTTGAATTTCCCACTCTTTCCTCTCTCTCTTTCGCTCTCTCCATATCCCACATCCTTACTTACTGTCTCTTTATGAGTTTAATTAATTAAGTTTTTGTACCTTATCTCTATTGTCTCTATTTGTTACCAAATCACTTTGCACTTTATCTCTTTATTTTTTTTCTCATTTCTGTTCATTTTGCTCATATAACATTGATTATGTATGCACTTTATCTCTTTTTTTTTCTATGTTTATTTGTTAGCCATTGAAATTTGTCTTGTTGTAATTTGTTATAGGGGTGGAACTTATGTACAAGCCAACCGGCTTCGTTCCCTCCTTGCACCATTGAAATGTGTGTGCTAAATAAATAAACTCAAACTCATAAACTCAAGTTTATTTACTTCAAGCAAGTCAAGAGTTGATATTCCTGTGTTTATGACACAAACGGGAGCTTCCGACTGCACGTGAACACACAGAGTGTCAACTTGGGTCGTGCGCGAGACTTTGAATTAGATCTAGTTTTACAAACATGTCGGCTTGCTTGAAGTAAATTAACTTCTGGGTGCATGTTTGAATAGCCATCTGATGCTGTCTGTGGAAAAAAAATTGCGGCTTTGAGGGATCAACAAAGAAAAAAGGGTCTCCCGCACACTGTCAACTCACTTGCAAAAACTTTATTATACAATGTTTCGGGATGTAAACAGCCAAAGCAGCGGAACTTCAATCTGCTCCCATTCATCGCTGCCATGGCGATGTGGGGACAGAAACAACTACCGCAAAACAGGAGCAATTAAACTGAAAATCTTCAGATTCCTTCTTTTAGACCTAAACTGTTAGGAAAATACAGTCCTGAGTTGAATTTGCCTGGAATTGTCCTTTAAACACACACAGCCGATGTTGTGGCTCATGGTGATGTAGCCTATTGGTTGTGTTCAGGCCACTACAGCATGGCTGCCATAGACTCCCATTCAACAAGCAGCAGATCCTCAGGCTCTTTTCAGAACGTTATGGTAACCTAGACATTTGTAGTGCTGTTTGAATTATCAACTGCACATTTTATCCACTTTATAGTGGCCCATCAAACTGAGCAATGTAGACAAGACTGTTGTGGAACAGAAGCTCTTCACTGCATCATTATGGGCTGTCTCATAAAAGAGCTGCAGAGGAAGGGGTCTTTAGGTTAGGAATAGTTATTTTTGACAGAGTTTTTTTTTCTCTTTTTTATCTCAGTTAGATAATTTGATACTGAGTTTCAATCTTCAGTACAAACAGACTCTCAAGGCATTCTGTTATATGTTAGTTTGTTTGTTCTAAATTTGAATGTGTACCTATATTTCATTCAGTGACCAGGTGCCACTCAAGAGATGCAGGCGCATTGATCGAGTCAAAAACTGTTAAGTTATCACTTATTACTCATTTTACAACTCACCTTGACTACAGTAACAGTAAACCTTTGTGTGTTTACGCACAAATGACTTAAGATGTGAAGCCTGTTCCTCGGTGCCAAAGACCTGCTGTAAATACACCTTCCATCCATCTCACTCCCTGCCATTAATAAATGTGTTGCATCATTCAGTCAACAAATTAATTGCTTTTGGACAGAATTCAGTTCACTTTTTCCCATCACAGTGTAATCCAGCTCACAGTTGCCATCAAAGTCTAAATAATTATATACAGCAGGAACATGAAGCTGTCTCCTCTCCCAGCTCTATTCCAAGTGTTTTTTTGGAATACATGTTTCATTATAAGACCATGGTGAACCATTTTTGATTAATGGGAATTAAAAAACAAAAAACAATTAGTTTATTTGATTTTCATTTTGAATAAAATAAAATAATATCACTGGACAACAGAAATGGAAAAAAAACAGACCAAAAACAATGTTTTTTTGTTGTTGTTTTTTTCGTATTTCTACACCCAATGTTGTCATTTTCAAGGCAAGAGTGCCAATGAGCACTACTTTACCTGCTGCCTGTGGTTCTGTATGCTAAAATGTCTTTGGCGCCCTACTCAGATATGACTTTAGAAAACAAGGCCTGAAATCTGTGCGCATATTACACTAAAGTCGGGGCAGAAGAGGATTTTCTGCAAAAAGTTTGAGGAGATTTAGAAAATTGCATAAGCTTGTTTGGAGTCCCATCATACATCTGGAGTTAGAGGTGGCAAAAGACATAACCGAGTTTCCCTTCTTCTACTTTTGTAATCTATGTGGTGAGTGTGTGTGCATGTGTGAAGCTTTTCTTCTGGTCTTAATGACAACTTCAGAATATGATTTTTTTTTGTTTGTTTGTTTTGTTATGTTGTCTAGTGTCTGTCATGTTCGTGTTCCAAGGATGAGGCCGTGTTGATAGCAAGTAACTTAGTTTAATGTCTCACGTTCTCAACAACATACATGTGGCTCCATGCAGTCTTGCTCTACTCTGTTATATGGTACGGTAAGCTGACTACAAACCAGTACTGCCGCCTAGCGGTCAAACATGTAATAACATCCAATCATAACAGTGTCTTCTGTCATGTTTAACACATTACGCACTATTGAGCATTAAGCATTACATACTAAATTAATTCATCATTTATAACACATGAATACTCATTAGTATGTAGTTTATAAACACAGTTAAAATATTTTACTCATCATTGATTGAAGTACTAACTGTATTTAACTACATACTAATGAGTATCCAAGCGTTATAAATGAAGAATTCAGTATCTATTAATGCTTAACTAGTGCTTAATAGTGTGTACTTATTATAAAGTGTCACTATTATATGAAATAAAACATGAATTAAAACAGTTTTTTTTTAATGTAGTTTATTGCTTTTTGACACTCAAAAAGTAGAAAGCTTTGTGTTTCAATTATTTTTTTCTTTTTTTTTTGTATTTCAAAATGGAAATCTTTTTTTGTTGTTGTTTTTTAATTCCCATCCATCAAAAGAAAACCCACTGACCAAAAGACACACTGACCAGGCTCCTGTGGGAAGCTGTAGGCTGAGCGCCACCAACAGACACTGCAGACGCTCTGCACTCTGCACGCGCAATGTGCTGCAAGTAAAGCTCATTAAAGGTGCACAGTGGGTTGTGACACTTTGAAGTGCCTCCACAGTACGGGGTCATTTTCTTACAGGAGGTCAGCCTCAGTCAAGCACTGCCACAAAGGCGTGAGGCAATGTGGTGATTTCCCCCTGTTGGGCAAGGTGCAGTGCTATACTGAGCCATGCCATGCCCGAGGAATGATGCAAGTCCATACAGTGTACAGCTGTAGTGTCTTCACTTTTCTATAGTGCTGCAAACTCAAAATCAAAGTGAGCAAATGAAAACAGCTAAAAATAAGTATTTTTTTCATTAGTGCGTCACTGTCTTGATGTTATGTTATTAAAGGTTGTGCTCTTTCTTCTTCATTACTTGCTGTTATTGCCAAGTCTGCTGTGGACAAAAGAAAAGACACACATAACCAACTGACCTTAGACCTGCACACTGCACTGCAATCACCGTTGCACTATACTTACTGCTGCTGTAAACATAAAATGCATTGATTTTCCCTGACTAAATGAGCTCTACCGCCGCAAGTACGGTTTCTTCATAGAGTCTCCAGACCTCGCATGCGTTTGCACATCACATCGTCTTGTATATTCGATCTGAAGTGCATTAACATTCTTTCATATCAGTCTATATGCACACGTTTTGATGACAAGAGGAAACATGTCATTTACTACAGTATTCAGACCTTTATTTCCATAATTATTTAACAAAATAAATTAAAAAAGACACATTGGTGGAAGTTACAGCTGGACAAAGTGAAGTCTCAGCTTTGCACATCTGGTTTTGGGCAGTTCATCCCATTCTTCGTGGCGGATCCTCTCAGGCTTGGTGAGACTGGATGAAAAGCATCTGTGAAGTGGCATTTTCATGTCTGTCAGCAGATGTGCTGTGGTGTTTAAGGAGTTTGGGCCACTCAAAGACAATCACTCTTGTCCAGGCTGTGTGCTTCAGGTCATTGTGATGCATTGAACGATGGGCATAGTTGTTTTATTTTTCTTGGAGGACCACTCTGTATTTGTCTGACTTCATCCTTCCCTCACTGACCAGTCTACCTGTCTCTGCTCCTTGAAAGGCCGTGTAGCCTGACGCTGCCAAGACCATGCTTCACCAGAGGAATGGTGTTGGCAGTTCTGCCCTCAGAGTTCATTATATGCATTTTACTCAAAGTGCCTGTTGTCCAGCTGCTCCACTATATAAAGGCCTGAGCGATGGAGAGCTGCTGAGATGCTGGTCCTTCCAGGAGGTTCTCCTGTCTCTGCACAGGACTCTGTGGTTTCTTGGCCCTGAACCAGGCTCATCTTGCCCAACCCAGTCCTAAAGAGTCCTGGTGGTTCCAAACGTATTCCATTTTTGCAATTATTAAGGTCGCTGTGAAAAGATTTAGAAATGTTTTTTAATCCCTCTCTCTGATTCATACTCCACCACAATGTTATTGTGGTTGGTTTCTAAACTCCACCATAATGTTATTGTGGTCAGGCTCCACAGTTTCTTTACTGTGGTGAAGTAAACTGAACTTTTGTAAATTATAGATTTCAGTCTCTTTGTTTTAAATGTTCCATAATTTAAACATTTCTTCTGAGCCCTATGGCTTATCACAAGGTACGGTTTCTGAGTACGGTCCAATGTAAACTGAACACTTTTACACTGAATCACGGAAATAATATGAAACATAGAACTAATAATAAGAAGAAACATATAAATCTGAATTTACACATTAAATGGAAAAAATAATAATGCATGATTTCACAATGCCATTATTAAAGGTATAATATGTAGGAATTCCCCCCATCTAGCGGTGCGGTTGCATATCGGAACGTATTCTTGATGTTGCATTCACGTGAAATCGGGCAGACGTCAGACAGACAACAGACGCTGCATGTAACAGGATAAACAAGCGTCTATGTAAACAAGTGGTCCACCAGCACGAGGCAAAACAATACAGGCGTGACAATATGTTGTCATGGTGATGTCGTATTGTTTACCTGACCCACGTTTACCGTCTTTCTCTTGTGGAGTAAAATAACATCCAGTTGGTTTGCCGACGGCCGTCAGTGAAATACGTATTTATGAGAGCCATATTTGATTTTTGCTAATAAAAAGTCAAATAAGTTACATACTGGGGTTTTAAGTATATAAGTAGTCAGTGTGGCAAATTTTAAAATTGTATCCATGTAGAAATTAAATGAATGCTTCCCGAAACCACTGCAGCTTATCTCTACTTTCTTTTTCTCTTCTAGTAGTGATCTGCCTAATTACATCCAGTATGTCTTAAATCTTTGGCAGTTCTTGACATTCTGTCACACCATGAGTACCTAATGGTTACATCCACTACAGGCCTTCCTGTCTCAAACCCTCTGGGTCCAAGCTGTAAAACCCATTTCTGTGTGTGTGTGTGTGTGTGTGTGTGTGACTTTGTGGTGGTCCATAGGAGTGAAGAAGAGTCGTTCACACTACTCTTCCTCATGAGTGTGACCTCTCTGTGTCTGTTCCACACACTGAGCCGTGGCGCTTCGCAGGCAGATCATCATCAATCATGGATGAAAAATTGTCTTTCTTTCCCCCGTCCCTCCCAGGCACTTGACCTTTCCCAGACTTTTTCTTAGGTATTTCTTCCTACTGTGATATCTTAATAAAAGATAAAGTGCTAAAGAAGATATACCCTCCAGAGAGCGCACATATTATAAATACCAGCACTCTAATGCTCCAGCATACTTGTAGGAAGATAATGGCCCTCTGAGGGATGTCCACATGCTGCCAGTGATTCTCTCAGGAGGACGATGTGATCACCAACCTGCAAGGGTCAAGAAAGGTGAAAACAATCTAATTAATTCATTTAATTCATTTAGAAAAACACAACCTGTGATGATGTCACTGATTTGAGAGGATTCTGTTTATTGGAGCCAATCCCAGCCCTGGACAGGTCACCAGTCTATCACAGGGCCGACATGTAGAGATGAACAACCTCACACTCTCATGTTCACACAGTAACGTAGGTTGTTTTCACACCTGACCAAGATGACTCGGTTCGATTGTGTAGCTGAAAGTTGTAACATTGTTGCACTGATCACTTGTTTCAGTTCTGCCTTCACATTGACATAACGCCACACAGTTGAAAAGGGCGCTCGTCGACTGGAGAAAATCCCCCTTTCCTGACCTGCAAACGGCAAACATGGATCACCATGTTAATTTTTTAATTTTTTTTATTATTTAATATACGCCACACGCCACCGTATGTGACGGAATGACGGTCAATTCAGAACCAGTCACCTCCATAATTGTTCTTTTTTTTTTACTTATTAATTAACAGTGGCTCAGCAAGGTGTTTAATATGACCATCAGGCAGCAAGGCAGAGAGCATTTCACTCTTACAATTAAAGATGGAAAGGAAAAACGGCATCGGAGGAAAATACGATTGATGATGGACTATGAGGTGTTTGTGTTGCTAATGTTACAGACGCACCGTGTACAGATGCACTGTGAATTGCGACACTTTCTACATTTGGTCCTGTGTGTTTGGCTCAACTCACGGTGGCATTTATGTTTTGCTGTGTGTCTGAATAAAAGCAAAATGCCCCAAAAATTACCTCAAAAGGAAAGAAAGAAAATAACTAAGGCCCCACACCCAGGAAATGTAAGGCAACAGTGCAAACCACTGAACCACTGTTCCGTCCTTACATAACATCAGAATATTGAAGACTCAACGTAAGGGATTTGTTTTAGCAGCAGGATTAAAAACACACACCAGTGATCTGATCCTCCCTCTGTGCATCTGTCTTTCTCCCTTTATATTTGTGAATGGTGTGCATCACGCTGTGTGTGTCTCTTGTGTGTGTTTACACATAGTCCTCCATCCAGTGCTTTTAAGTGGACAAAAAAACCTCAACTGTTGGTGGTAAATTAGGCGATGGGTCGGAACCAGCAGAACATTAAGTGATACATTCAAACATAATGCAATGGTATTATTGAACTTTCCACAAAGAGTTTTAACAAGTATTTTCTTGTTCTTGTTCAATCTATGAATAGTCTATGAAGACAAATTGCTCTACGTTTATCATTTGAAGTTAACCCACTTCATGGAAGGTGTCTCTATCCTACTGAAAAGTCCTTTCTTGTGGTTAGAGCACTTGACTACTGGCCCATTGGAGATCTTCAGAGAGGATCCTCAAGTAGTTGCACTGGAGGAGGCTGATGGACGAGGGAACTTGAACTGGAACTAACCACTGCCTATGGACACACACATAGAAGATGGACACCATTGGAGAAGTAAGCTATGCAGTTGACAAATGAATCAATCAAATGACTTAGGCTACTCCTGTGGTTTGTTTCCACCATAACAAAACAGTTGACAATATGTTATTTTTGACCTGAAAATATCCTATTTGATTTCAGTATAACTTAAAGGGATAGTAGCATTTTTTTTAAAGTGGGATTGTATGATCTACAAATAGCCCCTAAGTACTTTAATTGCAGTAGAAGACTCTCTGCACTCCTCCCGTTAGCAACGCCAGCCCATAGCCCTGCCCAGAGATTTTAAACATACAGTGTTGTGAACAGACCCAAAGAAACAGCCTATTTTTGCGGCCTAAAAGAGGTTTTACCTGAAAAAAAATACACAGTTCCATTGTTAGGTCCAAATTAAAACTGTGTTTTTCCTGCACTTTGAAGGGCTGGAAAAAATTATATTATAGCAAACAATGGAACTGTGTAATTATGTTCAGGTAAAAACCTCTTTTAGGCCGCGGAAATAGGCCGTTTCTTTGGGTCTTTTCACAACACTGTATGTTGTAAATCTCTGGGCAGGGCTATGGACTGGTGTTGCTAACGGGAGGAGTGTAGAGAGTCTTCTACTGCAATAAAAGTACTTAGGGGCTATTTGTAGATCATACAATCCCACTCCAATCTAAATGCTACTATCCCTTTAACTGGGCAATACACATATTTAGGAGGACCAACAACATTGATATTGTTGATGAACAAGGTCTTCATATACTTACAAAAATGCAAACAATGCGGTTAAACAGAAATGTCAGTGTTTTGGACTACAGAGCTCCTCACAGCTCACATCACTGGTGAAATCTACTGGACAGGAAGTTGTTGAACAAGGCAACTTGAACTGATAGTGAATCAAACGTAACGTTCAGTTGTGATTTGCGCTCTTCTTCTTCACATCTTTTTCGGCAGACTGGACTCCGTGAGACTTGAGAAAAGACGCGGTGGTAGAGCTCGGCGAAAGCTTGATGGGCAGAGCGGATCCGGTTTGGCCCTTGCAATGACAAAATCCTGCCCTGAAAACCAGAAAGCCTTTCTCAGAGGGGCAAAGCTGGGTTTGTCACTGAGTGGTGCCTTCCATTTTATACACAGTCATTTGATCCATTGTCATCATTGTCATCCATCCATATGTTGTTTGGACTGAAGATGACCTCAATATGATTAATCACTGTTCAGTTGTTCCAGGAATTCTCATAGGGATACATCATATGGAGTTAATCAGTTTATTTATGTTGGTGTAATCAAGTTCACCTTGTCTTGTTTCATATGAATAGTTCTTTTTTTCAGACAATGTAAGTCTAAATGTTTCACCCCATTGCTGGGGAAAATGATAACGTAAAAAAAAAAGAAAAACTACACGAGCACAACTCGTCCTGTGTATATTCTTCAGTCAGCTACACGCTTCTCTCTCAACACGGAAACAGGCATCAACAATAAATCGCTGTGCAGCACATTCGCCAAAGACTTGACAAAGAAAATAAAAATAAAATTGAGGTTCTAAAAATAACTTATGCAAGTTAGTTTTGATAAAGGTAAAAGCAGAAGTAAGCGGAATGTTTGTGTTAAAATAAGTCTTAAATAGTTGTATCTTCCGACAGCAATCACTTCTATAGAGTGTTTGGTCTGAAACACGGGTCTGTCAGTCACTCTGCTCTGCTGTAAGCCGAGGAGAAAACTTTCCTTGTATCCTACAACCTTTATCCAATGAGGAGAGAGAACGGCATAAAGGGGTGTGCAGCCAAGGGATGCGCGTGAATGCTAACTCCATCCGCTGACAGAAAGTTAGCCAAAACGACCGGATCACTTACTTCTGCTTTAAAGCAGAAGTAAGTGATATATTTGTGTTAATATAAGTCTTAAATAGTTATATCTTCCGACAGCAATCACTTACATAGAGTGTTTAGACTGAAACACGGGTCTCTCAGTCCCTCTGCTCTGCTCTGAGCCGAAGAGAAGACATTTATCGTATCCTACAGTTTTTATCCAATGAGGAGAGAGAACGGCATGCAGGGCTGTGTGTGCAGCCAAGGGACGCCGTGAATGTGGTGACGTAGGGACGAGGACTGTTATGGTGCGTTCAAGGAAACTCGTATTTTTCCGACCGTGAAGTGGTACCAGTTCGATCTGGTACGAGTTCACCGGTCGGAAGTTACGAGTGGCCGTTATAGTGACTTTCACCGGTAAAACAGGTCGGAAAAACACAAGCGGGTTGCCTGAAACGCTACAAAGTCGTAAGTTGTGACTTGAAGCTGTAATTTACGATTTCAAAAGCCTGCCTGGAACGCAGCATTAGCGAAAACGACCGGACCACTTACTTCTGCTTTAAGTAAAAGGTTGTAAACAAAAGGTGATATAAAATAAACTATTTTTATCCATAAGTGTTGTTACTGTGTAAATATCCCTGCGAGGCAAAAGCAGTTGAACACAGAACAGATGATCAATCATCATTTTAACATTTTGGTAACACTTTACTTGAAGGTCTGATCATAACAGTGACATGACACTGTAATGAACATGTATTGTATGCCAATGTCATTACACCCAGGTTTGTAGGGTTAGGGATAACTGAATGACACTTAATGACAATGTCATGACATTGACATAATATTTATGACAAGGTCATGACTGTGACATGTCACTCTTATGACAGTGTCATGTCACTCTTATGATCAGACCTTCAAGTAAAGTGTTACCAAAATTTTTAACTCAGGACACATGAAAATAATGAATTATTATTCTTCATGAGCTATCTCCTTAACCACGTCTTGCCATGAATTATTACCATTTTCAGCCATAAGCTCCTGCTTAAACCTAACCCTTTTTAAAGCAGAACTTATGCAAGTCGGCCGGAAATAGCTCGCTCCTTCGCTGGTTTCTCTTTTTTTCCTTCTCCGGAGCTCCCCCACAGTTCTGGGAGGCACATGTCACTGTCGTAAAAAAAAAAAAAAAAAAAAAAACTTGCCGCCACCACCTCCTCCACCCCCTACACATGCTTGTGTTTACATTGGAAGCTGCTGAAGGTAGAGAGCGGTGCGGGGGGTGCGTGGCGCAGTGGTTCAGGCGGCCGCCCCATGTAGAGGCTACAGTCCTCAACGCAGGCGTCCCCGGTTCGAATCCCGCGTCGGGCAGACCTTTCCTGCATGTCATTCCTCCTCTCTTTGCCTCCCCCTTTCCTGTCTATCTCTACTATGGCTATCAAATAAAGGCATAAAAGCCAAAAAATATGCTTTAACAAAAAAAAAAAAAAAAAAAAGGTAGAGAGCGGTGTTTGCTAAGCCCTGCTAACACGGAGCGGAGCTAACGGTAACACGGCCACACACAGACACAAAGACACAGACATACACACACAGGAATAAATGTTCCAAAACGCGAAGGTGTTTGTGTGTGTGTCATGATGTACATTATCTTATAAAAGATCCATGGTGTGTGTGTGTCTGTGTTAGCATTAGCTCCGTGTTAGCCACAAGCCGAACTATATCAGTACAGTAGGCTACAAACATTCCTTGTTTCCATGGTTTCCTCCGACTTTCCCAACTCAAACCAATCACGATTCGTGTCATGCATGACGTCATCTGCGTTCTTATCTCGTACTGCCGTAAGGAAGTTTCTCACGATAGTTCTATCCATTTACGAAATTTGAAACACCGAGACGGACGACTGATCTTGCAAGTGCGGTTTTCAGCCAGTGGGGGGGGGGGGGGGGGGGGGCAAATCTCGCGTGGGGGGGGGGGGGGGCAAATCTCGCGTGATTCGCAGTAACCGCACTGACGCCGGCGCAAATCACGCGAGATTTGGACGGACCAGGAAGAGGAGCTTCGAGAAGCTTCCGCTACAAACAAGCTTAAAATATACACTTATTTAATTTTTTTCGGGACAATTACGCAATTTGGGGCTTCAGCACAAGACGGACATTACATACGAGCATCATGGAGGTATTTGAATGTTTTTTTGTGTGTGTTTTTTTACGAAGAGCTCTGGTGTCCCTTTGCAACCGTTGCATTGAAATGCACTGCTACGCCAAGACCCCCTGTAACTCAGAGAAGGGACGGTGGACTCTGAAAATTCTTCCAGCCCTTAGTCAACATGAGGGTGAGTAGATAATGAGCGAAATATCATTCTAGGGTGAACTATCCCTTTAAATAAGTCTATATTTCAAGCTTGTTTCGTAGCGGAAGCTAATTTGACGAACCGGGAAGAGGAGGTTCCGCTACAAACAAGCTTGAAATATAGACTTATTTAATTTTTTTCGGGACAATTTCGCATTTCGGGGCTTCAATACAAGACGGACATTATATACGAGCAGCATGGAGGTATTTGGATGTTTTTTGGTGTGTCTTTTTGTTACGAAGACAGTTGGTATCCATTTGCAACCGTTATATGGACATGCACTGCTACGCCGAGACCCCCTGTAACCGAGGCCGGCTCTACGCAGGGGCAAGAGGGGGCAGTGCCCCTTCAAATAAATGTCTTGCCCCCTCAAATCCAAATTTTAGAAGTTGAGAAAGCACATTTTAATATACTCAAAAAATGTGTATATTACCAAAGAGAAAGAAGTTAAGTTGGGGGTTCAGACATCCCTCTATCTAGACATGCCGGTAGTCCGACTCCCGACACTTTTTGATACCGCTAATCCGACGCGTCGTCTTTTTTCTTTTCTTTTTTTTTTTTTACAGCTGCGATACCCAGGCGCGTCTCTCTCTCTCTTTTTCTTTTCAGCATGCCTATCACTGGTTCGATGAGGGAGTGATGTTCTTAATCTCAACAACTAAACTATCAAGTCACAAACAAAACTGACACACATGATAAACAAACAGAACTATGCTGCAGTTTGTTTGTCAAGTTAACCTGTCACCTTCAGCACCACGGACAGCGCCGCGAATGAGCCGCGAGAAGCTGCATCTGTGAGCGCCTGGGCTCTGGGCTTAGGGCCTGGGGCCTCATTTATCAAAACTGTAAGTAAGCAGTGTAAAACTGCTGGTACTAAATGTTTTGCTTAGGCCTATGGCGAAAAGACACCCAAAATATTTACACCTTTTTCAGATCTATCAAACTGTGCGTGCACAACTCTCCGCAATTTCTCTTTGATAAATCAAACTGGATCCAAGAATGGTGCGCAGTTGCGCACGTGAACACACCTCCGTCCCGGAACGCCTAGACACAACCATATATGGTCAGCACGTGCATATTAATTAGCCATGTGCGCTCTGTGGAGCGACAACAAAGTGACAACGAAGACAACGGGCGGAGGGGGGGCGAGATACATGGCATCGGGCAATAAATCAGTCAGAAAAATGATCTTGCATTTTAACAAAGCTACAATAAAAACAAAAACCTCCCAAATCTCAACAAAAGGGAGCAGAAAGAAGAATAATCTTATGTAATCTGCCCCTTTATCCCAGAAAATCTTTTTTTCTTCTTTTACCTATGTTAAAACAATGTAAAGCAGGACGATAGTTACCATTACTTTGAACGCCTTTCCACTACATAGTTACATACTGGACCCCCCTGCCCCCGACCCCCCTACAGGGGTTTAGCTACTCACCTTTTTCACCCCCTCTGGGTTTGTAATGCATCTTCAGGTAAATGCCCCCCCCCCATATAATGTGGCTCTTTGCATTATGACAGTAAAAAATTCTGGTTGGCCACCCCGGCCCCTAGTTGGACAGGTCTGAAGGTAGAGGCCTGACAAAGTGCAATCCACTTCTCCAGGTTGGGGTTGGACACATAGCCAACAACCCAATTCAATGAAGTTACTGTAAGCACAGAGAAAAAAAGTGCTGGAGCATGATGTGTTCACATGATGCCCCCTTCACATTTCTGACTGCCCCCTCATATATGCCTGCCTAGAACCGGCCCTGCCTGTAACTCAGAGAAGCCACAGAGGACTCTGAAACTTCTCCCAGCCCTTAGTCCACATGAGGGTGAGTAGATATAGCCTCGTAAACCAGCCGCTCCCGGAAATGCATTTCATTTCTCAGGAGAGTCTGGCCTCATCCCCGTTGTAAACGTTTGGGGTGGGCGGGAGTAGTAGCGTTGACAGACAACCCCATTCAGCCAATCAGCAAGTTGGTGTAGTGACGGGGCTTTGCACCAGTCGGTCCCTGATTGGCCAACGTGCTGTGTCAACCACAGCGGCGACGCTGATTGGCTCGGCCTTCTGAGGGTTTCAGGCCAAACGCAGCGGGGATGAGGCCAGACTCTCCGTCGGAAATTAAATGAATTGCATTTCCGGGAGCGGCTGGTTTACGAGGCTAGAGTAGATAATGAGTGAAATTTCAATTTTGGGTGAACTATCCCTTTAACAGTGGTCTAATACAGTGGATTTTTAGGTTCTGTTGCTCTGCTTGATTCCCTCCTCCAGAATACATGGTGATGTAAAGGAAACTTTCCTCTGCTTTGCAGGTCTTTTCTATTCTATTCTATTCCAAATAGTGGATGTTACATCAGTGCAGGTATCTGTTCGGCCCAGTGTGTTGAAGTATTTCCTGTGAGATGACCAACTTGAAGCAGCCACTCCAGCCTTCTCTTTATCCATCAGCCCCTCCTGTGGAAACAGAACCCACTGTCAGGGCCCTTTCCCTCTGAGAACTGGCCGCCATGTGACCTTTTCCCTGTGGAAGAGTAGCGCCAGGGAGGCTGGCAGGACTTTCCATCTCCTGCACACCAGAGCCAGACAGTAGCAACTTCTCCCCCGAGAGCTCTCAGTGTGCACAGAGATCCTGCTGGGCCTGGCCTCTTCAGTTGCTCTTTTAGTTTTATGGGAGTAATCCTAGCTTGGCAGGGCAATAATAACATGATTCTAAGTGTTTAGAGGAGCGGGGTTAATGTGTACCTGCCCACCTCCTGTCTTCATTATTAGCAGGGGGATTGAAAGAAGTAGGCACAAAAGACAGCGTGCCAATGTGATGGACAGTAAGCACAAATTGAAACAGAATGAAGCACAAAAAAGAAATCTGTGATAAAATGGGTTTCTGCTGTAATGAGCATATTTCTCTTCTACATCAACCCAAGGTCAACACTCAGCACGGTGGATTTTGCAAAGGAAGTTAAATCTCTCTGGAGTCTCATCTAAAAGCCCAGTATATTACCAAAGTTTTCACACAGAGAACTCTTAAGCACCACAATGGATGTTAAAGGACAGCAGCAGAGAACACAAAAGGCCTTCAAAACCTTTATGTAACCACGGCTGGCATGTGGTCAATTCAAAAAACCTCCATGGTAATTTCAGGAGGATAAGTCGAACACAACAGATGAAGCCTCTTTGTTGCCGCCTGCTCTGGGACACACTCGCTTTTTATGGTTTTTCATCATATCGGGCATATTTCCAGGTCATGATGATTTCATACTCGGCCGTCATTCACACACGTGTGTTGGCATGCGAAGACACACGGACTCACATGAAAGAGAAGAGAGAGGGAGAGAGAGTAAGGGTCATCGTGACTGCCCACCCATAAATCCATGTAATGAAATAGGCCGGTACAGTGGAGTCGCAGCATGCTTGTCTCTGATTGGTCAGTCTGATAAAAAAAAGGGAGGCCAGGCTGCTGATTCTAATCTCTTTCTAACCTGGCATTCTCTGTCCATGACTATTAGATCAGTAACTAAATCCTATCAAATGTATTGCCATCTAAGAAGCGGAGCGGCCAGGAGCAGAACCTGCCACCTGCAGTCATTCAGCATTAAAGCTCTGGATGAGAATACCCTGTTTGTGTCAGTATTAGTGAGGGGAGGAGTCGGAGCGCTGCCGCTGAGCCAGGATTAAGGCCGCCCATGGAACGGTGGGAAACATCAACAGGAATGCCACTGCAGAGGTTTCCCAAGACTGTAAAAGTCTCCGGTTGTAACCCATGACAATAAAATGATGCCTGTGTTTATATATTGTGTACCCGCAGATATCGGGAGGAAAAACTGAGTTATGAAAACACACACACACACAAAAAAGAAATCAAAGTGCTGATGTGGCATAAAATGAGAAATGAGGTTTGGCAATCCACCCTCCCCATAGAGCACAGAGCAGCCTGGCAGCTTACAGCACATTAGTAGAATTTGTTTATTTCTAAACTTTGGAATCTCACTACTGTAGTTTAATTTTACAGCAATGATTCATCATTGTCTTGATGTAATTTAATATCTGTCAGTTGCAAGTACACGAAAGAACCCATAAAGCAATTCATGTTTTATAATAAAATGCAAAGTTGCTGTTAAATCTCGTTATTTTTGTCTGTTGCTCAATAAACTAGGCACCTGATAAGTACCTACACCTACAATAAGTTTATCAAACCCACCTCAGCAACATTTAAAGTGCAATAATGTATACTGACATGTTCAAAAAAAAACTAAGAAACAAAGAAAAAGAGTGATTATGAGAATCATACTTGCAGCTCCCTTTAAAATGTCATAATGTTGTGTTTACAGCTTGCTTCCGCACTGTTCCAAGTAAATCCACCAAAATTGATTATTTTTCTAGTAATTGCACCCATTCAGGTTTGCTACCTTGCAGTCATATAGATGTGCCATCATTTAAATAGCATGAGCCATGTCATGGTTTGTCTATTTGTGAAATTCCCATCGTCTTGTCTTCCTGTGCTCTCCCTCCTGTAATCACCTCATGTGCTTCACCCAATGCGGTGGATCGGACTACACGCTGGCGTAGCTCACAGTCGGCCATAATGGAACGTGCAGCTTACTCTGACCCTGGCTGCAGTTACAGTACAATAGGTGATCTGTGAAAAGTCACTGTGGTAACGCAGTGAGGACTATGAGGACTGCACGTGAATGCTGCATTCAGGTACAGTAAAACGTGGGTCAGGTAAACAATACCACATCACCATGACAACATATCATCACGTGTATTGTTTTGCCTCATGCTGACGGACCACTTGTTTACATAGAGGCTTGTTTACGTAAGCCGTTACGTGCAGCGGCTGCCATCTAACCGATTTCACATGAATGCAGCATGAAAAATATGACTGAGTTGCTTGCGATCTACGACCGTACCGCTAGATGGGAGTAATTCTTACACAATATACCTTTAACTACTGCATAATGTTACTTTTATAAAAAAAAGTACATGATACAAAGTATCCGTGATCTTAAGTATGCTGCATCATAACTACATAAACGTTCATAAAAAATCAAACCGTTTGGAAATCGGACAAAAATTGAGCAAGTTGTGGTCATTATAGCAGAATATGCACCATAGGCTTAAAGCAGAAGTAAGCGGATTGTTTGTGTTAATATAAGTCTTATATCTTCAGACAGCAATCACTTATATAGAGTGTTTGGTCTGAAACTCGGGTCTGTCAGTCACTCTGCTCTGCTGTAAGCTGAGGAGAAAACTTTCCTTGTATCCTACAACCTTTATCCAATGAGGAGAGAGAACGGCATAAAGGGGCGGTCCTCTCTGTGTGTGCAGCCAAGGGATGCGCCTGAATGTGGTGACGTAGGGACGAGGGCAGGGACTGCTAACTCCATCGGCTGACAAGAAGTTAGCCAAAACCACCGGATCTGAAAAAAACTGAAAATCTTCAGATTCCTTCTTTTAGACCTACAATGTTAGGAAAATACAGCCCAGAGTTGAATTTGCCCGGAACTATCCTTTAAGAGAAGAGGAAATTATGTTTTCAGTGAAGTGTAGGCTGGAAGGATTAGGTATATAACGCTGAATAACAACTTTCTCAATAATAATGCAGATGAATAGTTTAAAAAGGTTCTGTTGAGCTGAATTCATTTTTTTTTTTTTAAAGAAAAGTTACATATTTGCATAAAAGATTAACGGTATTTAATTTCTGCAAAGTGAAGTCCAAGGTTCCAGATTTTTATTTTATTTTTTTTTGTGGTTAAATGAAATTACTGCATTAAATACAGTTTCACTGACATAATCATAATGTAAGAGTGAAGTCATTAGAAGACAGAGCCAACCCTGTGAGACTGAGGCTCTGCACCATCATCTTGGTCTAAACCTGCACCATGTTAATCATTCCTGCACCTGTGCCAAGTTATTACAGTGGGAAGAGACACAAATACAATTATGATAATGGGGCGCAGATAGTAGAGAGGATAATTGCATATTATTTGGATGAACATGACTTGACATCAGGAACAGAGTCCCAGTTCACATCTGCTGCTCATCACTCAGACGCCCCGTGTGGATGTTTTTTAGCCCAGAAAGGAAAACTTTGATGGAGATGATGATGAAACCTCTGCATCAGATGTGTGACGTGACGATGAGCTTTTACCACTAAAGGAGGAATTGTCTTCTCTTCCTCTTGTGACAGTGGTGGTCCTGTCACTATGCCTCCAATTGATCATGCGCCCTAGCCACTTGGCCAAAGGGATGTCCCTTTGGATGACTGGCAAGCGCGCATGACTCTTACCCGGGAGGTGTGGGTTCAATCCCTCTTCACCTTGCCACACTCTGATTTAATTATATCGAGGCCTTTGTGTGTGTGTGTGTGTCGTTGCATTGACAAATCAACAACTGTGGATAAAATATACCACAATAACAACACATTACGACCAGAGTGGGAGTGGGAGTCAACACAGGATGAGAAGAACAGAATACAGAAGGCCGACTCCGGTGCACTTGCGCCCCCACTTTGTTTCCTTTGATTTAGCATTCAAGGAAAAAGCCATTAATCAATCCCAGGGAGGCAGGACGCCATCCGAGTGAGTTATATCCTGCATCATTTTCCACGGAAGCAGGACAGATTAGTTTACTACAGCACTCACTCACTATATGTAACAGACTGACGAGTTCCGATGCAGAGTAACCGTCTGTGTTGGATTCAGCAAAGTGGGCGGGGTGTCTGTCTGGATCAGATAAGGATGAATTAGTTGTCCTTTACTAATCAGTTTGTGTTATGAGGCTTTGAATGGCTTGGCAGAACTTAACTGTTGCAAGTTACACAACCTTTTTGTTGTTTGATCTGATATTGTACAGTTTGGATTTGATTATGATTACAGTATGCTTGTATTGTCCCTGTAGGCTCAGTGGTGCTGAATACATTGTCTCTATAGTCAATACATACATAAAAGCAACATTCAGGCATAATCAGAAAGTCAGTAGTGGAAACAATGCACATAGCAGACAGATATAATGATGAACAGTGGTAAAAGCAACATTGAATCAACAGATAAACAAGAGGTAAGTGCTATAACAGGCAGCACAGCACATCACATCTCCCACATACTTATTCATAATCAATAATATGACTCCAATATAAGTTAAACTGTTTGAATAATGAATTGAGTGGAAGTACAGCAGTCATAGCTTTCTAGACGTGTAGTAAAACACACTGTTGTGTTATTTCACATTTGCAGAACCTGCTTATTTTGTAGAAGACTTTGCACCATGCAGTACAAAGTCTGTTTATTTGTTAGTCAGTGATGAAGGGTCATGGTTAACAAAAAACAAACAAGCCAACAAAGGGAACAAAAGCAAACAATAAAACAACTTGACTGCTTTATTTCTAAAGTTTTAAACAGATCAGATCATGGTCTCTGGTGAAGAATCTACTGCCTTGTCTTTATCTAACAATGCATCACATTTTCAAAGTAAAAGAAAACTGGCTAAAACACTCTACCTTTATACTTACAATGCACCAGTACAATTAGAAATCCCATATGAGAAGGCTCAGCTAGTGAGACTGAGCATTACACCCACACACTGAAAATAAACACAAAACACACACTTCCTAATGGTGAAAACAACACCTACAGCAGCACATGGCTCGCAATGCCTCAGCTGTGACATTCAACTACAATATGAATTCACACATAAAATAAACAAGTCCCCCCCTTCTCCAAAAAAGTAACAATTATAGATGATATAAGAATAAATGTGGGGAAAAAAAAGTTTGTTTAAGTAGCTTGACATTTTATCAGGTCAGTCTCCAGTGCCCCTTAAAAACAAACAAAAAAATAAACCCCCCAAAAATAATCTTGCACATGAACCAGAAGGGTAATTATGACGGCAAATAAACAAACCAAAAGAAAGTTTGTGCAGGACTCTAAATGCCATGGAAACAGGACACACTGGGTGATCTCCCAGGCTGAAATCCGTCCTCAGCTGTATTCACAACCATAACTAATCGGAATAAGACAAAAGAAAAGCACCCTCCTCACTCTCAAATAGTCACATTAAACCTGACAGCATCACACTGCACTCTCTCCCTTTTGTTGTGCTTGTGGAGAAGAAATCTCAGCACCCCCGGCGATTTTATTGCCACTGTATCACTTTGAGTGCCACACTTCTGATAGGGGCAGGGGGGTTGGCTCTTTGTTTGGAGACTGGCTGCAGCTTTGTGGTGCAGGTGAGGGATATGGGCGCTGACTTTCTCAGACAATTGTGACCTGTGTCTGAATAAAGGCCAGGCCTCATCTCTGCTGGGTCCTGTTCAGACTCTTTATTTACAGCTGAAATATTGAGATGCTCTTTGCCAGAATGTAAAAGGAAAACACTCAAGAGAGAGTAAAGGGAAGAAGAAAAAAGAGGAGAGGGGGGGTGTATGGCCATGACTACAAAATAGAATTATTCCCTACTGGGTTTATCTCTCTGCCAAATGCAATATTTTTGAAGCTGAAATGGAGTTGAGAACAAAGGAGGGGAGGCATGACAAAAGAAACGACACCTGCATGTGTGATTATAAATTAAAGGACTGTAGCGATGAGTTTGCCTGTTTAAGACAAATAACTCCCTCTGTTTGTTCCATGTGACCCCGTACGCCCGAGCACCTGCCTTTACAAAACACACGTCACATAAAGATCATCTCGGTTTCGCTTGTAAAACAGTCTTTTAAACTTGGACTGATTCATGTGGTAGAGATGCTGAGTATACATTGCGCACAGTGGTGACCAAGGAGGGAAAGATGCATTGGTGCAACATGAAACAATGCGGGCACAGGAAAGTTAAATGTCTGTGGTCCAATGAATAAATCAGCCGGTATGTTCCACCATTCACAGCATCAGGCCCCGGCTCCAACACAGATACTTTGAAGAGCAAGATTTGCGGTTACATGTTGTGATCCACATTTCCAGTGAGTGCAATATGGCAAACTTAGATCCAGTTTCACACACCAACACTTTTGTTTCTTTTGGATAAGTTAAAACAGTGAATCTGGTAGCCTACTGACTGACTGATCTGTGAGGCAGAGCCACAACTCTGACTACAACACCCAAGCTAGTGTGACAGTTGAGGGTCCTGTCACTATGCCTCCAGTTGATCATGCGCCCTGGCGACTTGGCCAAGGGGATGTTCCTTTGGCCAAGTGGTTAGCGCGCATGACTCTTACCCGGGAGTCTGGGGTTCAAAACTCAGGACCTAGGAAGGACTTTAAAGGTCCCACATTATGAAAAACACGTTTTTTCTGGTCTCTGCATATATAAACTGGTCCTCCCTGAGCCTACCAACTCTTAAAATGAGGAAAGCAAACGGGTCCTGCATCGACTCTGCAGCCCACCCACTGGTAAAACGGCGCTCCAACAGGCTGCTCAGACTCAGCTCCTGTGGTGATGTAACGACGGGAGTGAGGCCGGCCCCCTCTGCGTGAGAACACTCGCTGGACCACGCCTGTTTCTATGGCTGCCGCTGCACAGCAAGAAACTCCTGAGCTACGTTGATGAAATACCGACCAATTTTAAGTCATAAAGTGGTAATAATCTTTGCCACGTACAGTAACCATGTTACTTTACAAAATAAAATGTAATGTAGACTGATCGGTTCATTGTAAAATATTTATTTATTTACATAAATGTGGTGATTTCGGTACGTAGCCCAGAGGCAGAACTCACTTTTCATTCAAACAAACTAATGCCACTGCCACAGTTGTTAGATTTTATCAATGAGACCAACTAAAAAGAATTTAACCAGCCAGCGGTAAACCTCTAAAAGCGTGCGGATAAGTTACTTGGCTCGTTTTCTCCCCCGGGATGACGTCAGAGGTTGGCCCCGGCAGATCAGCTCAGTAGCTGCCGCTGTGACAGCCGTTGCGGCTCCCAGACTCTACACTTCTCCCAAAACAAACGTCGGAGCAAATTTCCTAACAAGCATTATAAACTGACCACAGGCTCTGGATTAAACTGTGACTTTCTCGCATAAAAGAATATTAAAACTGTGACGTGTTAACAATGCTAAAGCCAGAAATAAAACAGGTTTTAGCAGCTTTACTGCTATGGCTATCGGTTGCCGCGAAAGGGCGATAGCAATGCTAATTTCTGTTAGCCCGTCTATGGGGTTTTACAAATACGTTAGCATTAAGCCAGCGAACTTGTTGTGATACTGGCTGTGTGTGTTTTGAACGTTTTCAAGCCTAGTTTGGAACCATTGGGAGCTACATGAACCACGTGACCGCGCTGGCGGCGGCGTCAAGCGCTGTTGCCACTCTGTTATATCAATCACTCTGGCCATAGCGATGCATCCACCCGTAAACATTAGCCCATGCTACCGTTAGCCACATCCTCTCCCTGAGAGGGGCGTGTAACAGGCAAGGCAGGCGTTGACAGACAGAGCTCATTAGCATTTAAAGGTGCAGGCACAGAAACAGCTTGTTCTGAGTAGAGCTCATTTGAGCGACTTTTAGACAGCTGACATTCAGGACCACGGATCAGTTTGGGGCAATACATTTCAAATACAGTGTAGTTGGACGTCTGACAGCTGTGTGAAATTGATTAAAAAGAGTATAATATGGGCCCTTTAAAGGAGACATATCATGCCCCCTTTTCTACAAAATAAAATAGTTCCCAGGTGTCTTAAAAAGACATGTCTGTGGCATGCTTCGGTCAAACGTCACAGATCTCCTGTTTCAATGTTTTGAATCCACCACAACTTCCTCCTGACATGGACGTGTTCCTCTTTTCTTTGCTCCGGTCATAATCACCACGGCCACTAGATGTCGCACAGCAGCGAAACATTTATCTAGATTGTGTCTTTGTATCAAAACATCATCCATCCTTGTCTCCCTTTAACACAAAGTATTTGCCAGTACCAGATCCCTTTTGGTATCCAACATGTTTGTCCAACACACTGGGAATCAGGTGAGTGCAGAAACCAGAATAGCTTCTCCAATCATTCGCAGCATCACCACCCTGCTCAGACTCTCCCAGTTTCCAAAATGTCTCATTCATGGCATCAAAAGCATTCTGCTGTGAACTGCATAGTTAGGCATGTGTTACAACTGCACCATCTGTTTGTTCCTTCTCCCTGTCTCTCTCTGCTCGCCTCAGTACCATCTTCTCCTCAGTATCCTCTGGCTCAAACGGATCCGGTACAACAGTTTTTGTTTTTTTATAGAAAGTGTAATTATCTTCTTGGCAAAGCTTTGTCTTATTATATTTGTTGCCTCACATTTTCATTTGAAAGCATAAGTATTTTGCAGTGGTAATTGTTTCTCTTACAGATGTTTGATAAATGAGTCGTTGATCTAGTAGCAGTGAATGGTCTACAAGGAGTGGTTGGACAGTAAACTCATCAGATGATCAGTTGCCCAACAAACACATGTGAAGGAGACCAAATTAAGTTTTACCTCAACCAAATCTAATCTAGATACGCTAACAGAGTTAAACTAAACTGAACAAAAAGAGGCCCCAACAGGAGAACACCAAAACATCGCCACACAAATTAACACTTACAAGTTTATCTCCAAACTAGATCGATCTGACCTAGACTACACCTACAGTACCAAACCAATGCTATGTGAAAACCTCCACCAATACAAGCCATTGCTTCTAAAATATTGGCTTTTGACGAGCCTCTTGGCCCAGGAAAAATGACAAAGGTGGAGACCACACACATGGTATTTTCTTAATAATAATTATAATAATACTAATTTATTTTTTTTAATAAAAAGTCCATAAGGACATCAGTAGTCAGTATAGTAGTATAGGCACCATATTTTCAGTGTAATGCACTGTGATGATCTAGGTCCCAGTCATTTGTTTATTTTTTAATGTGCTGCTATTCTTCAACAGTATAACCTCCTACTACCCTCCATCACAAGCCCCAAAGGTACCAGTGAAGAATCACAAATGTGAGTTAGCCTACATTTAACCAATACAAAAAAAAAAAAAACTTTAATATTTTTCCCATCTGTCTTCATTTGTTCATAAAACCACTTCAGATGCTCAAACAAGGGACCTTCAGCAATAGTAGATATGTCTGTACTGTATGTACCATCTAAACAATACCAAGTAAAACCGAAGGTGGTATCGCTGATAACAATAATTGTGCAATTATGTAATTGCATAATTATAGTTATGCAATGAAACTAAAACACAGTCTGTCGTTCTTTGGTTTCATTTGAATTGTCAGTGGAAATAAAACACTGAACATAGACATTAAATGCAAGGGTGTAAACATGGGGGTTGGAAAGTGCATTTCTCACAATTCTGTGATATTACTGTAATATATTGAAAATAGCTAATTAAGAACACAGTTTTTAGGGACTACATTGACCATTTGAATTCACATTTAAAGGAATAGTCTGCAAGTTCTTTGAGATAGCAGCAAATAAACCACAGATTATCTTTATTATTCTTTAAAGGTCCAGTGTGTGATATGGGGGTAAAACTGTGATATCTAGCGTTCAGATTCTAGTTTGCAGCGCTCACTCACTCGCACTCACCCCTTCCATTGGAAAAGTGATGGTGACCTCCGAGGACAAAAAATTGTGTTTAACTCGACTGGGAGTATTTCAGGAGCATGGAGCGATGAGGTGAAGATCTAAAGCCAGGGACACACCGGCCCGACCGTCGGGCGTCGGGCCTCGTCGGACGGCGTCGGGAGCTCTGTTTGGTGTGTTCCTCTCCGTCGGGGAGCGTCGGGTCTCGTAGGGGCCGATTGAACATGCTCAATTGGGACTCGTCGGCCGTCGGGAGAGTAGACTCGTCGGGTACTCTGATTCTCTGTTTGCTAGCTATGGCGATTCTGATTGGCGGTGCCCTAAGCGAATCAGCGCGGTGTGTGGGAGGGACGGAAGTGACCACAGTAAACAAACGGTGTCCTAGCCTGTCCTACAGTAAAAATGGTATACAAAATAAAAAGAGTAGTAAAGCAATATATTAAGCGGTAATATATATACACGAATTCGGCTAAATAACCGTTAGTCGAGCAGCCGCCATTACTGCGGTGACAGCTCCCAGTCAGGCAGCGATGGGTTCTGTGCGCGAAGCGGGCATTTGAATGCAAGCGCCAAGAAGTGGACCTTTTCTCTTCTGTAAATATGTTTAGGAAGGCTGGAAGGACGTGTGCCGTCCTCGACTGCTCTAATATCAGCAAAACACAGCCCCTTACTTCAGGAGGAGTGTCTGTGTTTAGACCGTAACGTTACGTACAATGTGCAGCAGCAGCCGCCAGCGACACAGTCACAGCTGACCTGTACAACCTGGCTACTCACCCTTCTCACCGTTACCTTCACATTGTGGTAAAAGTGGACGGTCTGTGAATGTCTCACTGATCCCTTCAATATGATGTGACCATGGTCGTCTAAAAGCCAGTGTAAAATATGTCCGACCCATCCGGAGCTCAGGTAATTTTGACCATAAATCAGAGACCTGTAATTGACGTTTTTTCTGATCATCGGAGGCCAGCTGATCAATAAAATATTCTTGAATATCTAAAACAAAGCACAAGTTGTTGTTGTTTTTATTCATGTAGCCTGTCCACATGATTAAATATCCCGCTGCTGGCTTGCTATCGTCAGCACGCATAACGTACCGGTATGCTATATTGTTTATGATACAGTCTCGATCTCCCTGTTACTCTAATCTTTCCTGCTAATCGCTCAAACAAATGATTAATTCCTAAATTAATATTGGTATTCATGTAAGATACCTTAACACTAGAACCGCCAACATTCTAATCCCCCTTAAAACGCCACAGCGGTCTCCCAGACCGTCACGTTTTACATTGTTTCCAGTCGCAAACATTTCTGTAAGTGGAAAAAATAAGATTACATTTTTAGTAGTGTTAGTCCTTCTTCATATTATGTTGTGTTGGGGTCTTGATTGGATGTGGTTGGGGGGGTAGACTGAGTGATGTTACAGCACCGCTTGTTGCACCTACAGCACACACTTCTGCCTACAGCTGAAAGTGACGCATCTGGACACGTGTGCTGCTCTCATGTCAAGAGTCGATGTCGCTGTTCACTGGATTTTTATTTTTTCTAGGCCTGTTTGTTATCAACTCCAGTGTTTTACAGTTGTTCTACCTGGATATTATGTAGTTAGCCGAGATAATTAGGCTATTGTTACGTTATAATTCAATAATCATTATAAACGAGAGTGAGTAGGCTATGACGCTTTATATCTAACACAGACTAATCATGGTCAGGTCCGAGGTATAACTGCTCAGAAATCGAGTGTGTTTCATTTTAATAAGTTGTAAGCTTCAGAAACCATTAAACACATATATTTAGGAAAAGTCACGGACTGGAAGACCTGTAGGTTTAATGTAAACAAACCTAATTTACATAAGAAAAACACAAACGGTCTGTGAGACCGTCTTGGCGGTTCTAGTGTTAATCAGTTACTGGGGGGCACTAAACATCACAAATGCAGCCTATTTATGATGCTGTCATAGCGAATCAGTTTACTATGACTGACACATGTCACCGCAGCAATGGCGCCGCCGCAAGATGGCGGCATACACAAATCGCTCACCGAATTCGTGTACCGTATTTTCCGCACTATAAGGCGCACTTGAAAGCCTTTAATTTTCTCAAAAAACGACAGTGCGCCTTATAATACGGAGCGCCTTATATATGGATCAATTGGTTAATTGGTTGATTCATACTCAGCTCCATCTAGGGGATGCATAACGTAACCCCAGTTTGACTGCAGTATCTTCTATTCTACCGTAGATGACCAAATAATCGCCCGCGTGCAAATACGCGCCTGTGCTCTTATAGCCGCCGGGGTCCGACCTCATTTGGCATAATAAATGCCGGTTCAATTAAAGGCCCGGGCGATTAAGTGTTTACCATAGTCTTGCACAGAAAACAAAAGTTTTTTTTTAACAGCGCTTCACCGGCTCTCACCTCTTCTGTCAGTCAGCCCCTCCTCTCGCTCTCTCTCTCGCATGCAGGCGGACACACACACACACACACACACGGACACACAAACACAGGTGCGCTAGACTGAGGGATATAGGGATATAGATAAATGCGCTAATGTACAGTTATTACCGCGATCGACCCCCCCTTCCGTTATCATTCATAACACTGCTCTGATCAGCTCCCTGTGTCGCGGTTACACAGACAAACTGTTTTTTATTTATTGTCTGATGTCAATAAAGATGCGTCGGGGGAAAAAGTAGTTTTGTTCCAGTGGTGCTATGGTGAGCTCCTTGTTCTTTGCATGATGGTCTGGTGCTGCTCATTGCAAAAATAAATTGTAGCCTGTTGCAAATACGCGCCTGGTTCTTATAAACGCCTGGGGTCCAAATCGATTTAGCATATTAAACGCCCGGGCTACTAAATGGTCATCTACGTATGTGCCTTATAATCCGGTGCGCCCTATATATGAAAACAGTTCTAAAATAGGCCATTCTTTGAAGGTGCGTCTTATAATCCGGTGCGCCTTATAGTGCGGAAAATACGGTATATATATAAACATCAAAGATGTTCAATCAAACCCACATAGTTTTAAACAACGTTCAAAACACACACAGCTCACAACTAAGCATATAAAGCCCGCTAGACGGGCTAACAGAAATTAGCATCGGCTATCGCCAATTCGCGGCAACCGAGCCACAGCAGTAAGCTGCTAAAAACTGTTTTAATTTTGGCTTTAGCGCTGTTAACATGTGGCTGGTTAAATTGTTTTTGGGAGATTAATGTTGGTCTCATTGATGAAATTTAAAGCAGAAGTAAGTGATATATTTGTGTTAATAGTCTTAAATAGTTATATCTTCCGACAGCAATCACTTACATATTGTGTTTGGTCTGAAACACGGGTCTGTCAGTCGCTCTGCTCTGAGCCGAGGAGAAAACTTTTCTTGTATCCTACAATTTTTATCCAATGAGGAGAGAGAACGGCATGCAGGGCTGTGTGTGCAGCCAAGGGATGCGCGTGAATGTGGTGACGTAGGGAGGAGGACTGTTATGGTGCGTTCAAGGCAACTCGTAACTCGTGTTACGAGTGGCCGTTATAGTGACTTTCACAGGTAAAACAGGTCGGAAAAACACGAGTGGGTTGCCTGGAACGCTACAAAATCGTAAGTTGTGACATGAAGCTGTAATTTACGGTTTCAAAAGCCTGCCTGGAACGCAGCATTAGCCAAAACGACCGGATCGCTTACTTCTGGCTTTAACAACTGTGGCAGTGGCATTAGTTTGTTTGAATGAAAAGTGAGCAGGGCTGCCTCTGGGCTATGTACTGAAATCACCACATTTATGCATTTTTACAATGAACCGATCAGTCTAATACATTTTATTTTGTTAAGTCAACATGGTTACTGTACATGGCAAAGATTATTACCACTTTATGACTTAGAATTGGTCTGTATTTCTATGGGGGGATCCTCGCCACTCAATTGCTCTGGTCGGCAGTCGGGGCAGTGTGTTTCACTTTTTCCTTTCTCCCGACATAAAATAATAATCATAAGGCTATATGAGAACCAAACAAATTTCATTTTAAAGCGATTATACGATCATACAGATATATTCAGATTTTGCCTATAAATCTTGCCAATTATTACACACTAAACCTTTAATTAGTTGTTTTTTTCCCAATGATAACATCCAAACTTTAATCCTCCTGCTCTCATTAGGTCTATGTTACACATCCATAGTTCACCTCAGAGGCGGAAGAAGATGTAGTCCCTAACATTTTCCCTATGCTTTGTAATTCATATGGACACTACTTGAGGTTATTAATGATGAAGCAAAGCTACAGTAACAGCAGTGCTAGTAGTGTAGTGAGTGTCATCCCATTGTTTGTTTTCTCATTGGTGTGTTTCTTGTTTTGCTTTGCTCTCTCTGCTCTCACAGCCAGATACACTGTTGTCCACATCAGGCACCTGTCCATGACCCGCTGAGAACCACACAGCAAGACTGGCTGTAGTCCACAGAGTTAAAGAGAGGATATATTGGACAAACCAGGTGGTTATAAACCTGACTGCTGAGAAGCAGCTCTTCTGCTCTCAGAGTAAATATAGTTTGATGTGCTCTAAGCAGACTTTTTACTCAAAGTGGCTCCTGTCCAGCTCCTCTACCATGATGCATCTGGAGAGCCATTGAGCTGGTCCTTCTTCCAGCAAGCTCTCCATCTCTGCAGGGGACTTAAGTTCTGTGGGTTCTGGACAGAGATTCTTCTTTCCTAGCTTCTCTGGGAGGAGTCCTGATTATTCCAGACTTCTCTTGTTGTTTTTGTTTTTTTTATCATTGTGGTCCGTTAGTCACTGAGGAACTCTCAAATCTTCAGAATGGTTTTGTACTGTTAGGCTGATGTATTCCTCACCAGTTGTAACCCATGACACGACTCTTCTCACATTCGGGGAAGTCGCCTCACCCGATAACCGAAAAGTACAGAAATTGGCTTGTTTACTTTTTTCAGCATATTAGCTCATTGAGTGCCAACCACGTAATTTCTCATTTTTCGTTCCCATGCGTTGAGTGCCAAAAACGTAATTTTACGTTTTACTTTTTTTTTTTAATTATGAAACTAGACACTTCACACACGTCACCAAGACCTCACAGGCAGGTTTCCACAGTTCCAGGCACATTTCAATACAATAAATATCCACAATAACCACTATTTAATGCAACTAATGGAATCAACACGTGAATTTATATCTATATAGATTGTCCCGTCACATCTGACGTCAGATCAAAGCAGAGATCAAAGGCTGTCGGCACGCGTAATGGAAACTCCACCTGAATTAACACAGCAGGGACGAACTGGCACTGAAAAGCAGCTGCGGATGTCCCAAGCAGGACTGAGGGTGGATGACTGCATTTTGCTGCCGTGTTGAGATGCACTGTTCCGTTGTGATGATCCGCTTTATTTATTTATTTACTTATTAATTCATTAGAGGGCAAGCAACAGCGTCGTCACACAGCCGTAATGAAAAACAAAACACAAATCATCATCTCTCTTAGCCCACCACAACATCCTCGGTGTCAGATAGTCAGTATATAGCCTATACTCAGCATCTCTCATCACAGAAAAAAAAGGAGACGGACAGACAGACAGAGAGAGAGAGAGCGTCCTTTACACTGATTTTATCCCGCATGGTGTTTGTTTATGTTGTGATTAGTGTACACCTCTCATCTGTCTTACACAGGGAATAATAAATTGAAATGAATAAATGTGAGTTTCTTTATTAGTTTATTAGTTGTTGTTTTTTACACTGGGCAGCGGTTCTCAGTGTATCAGATCAAACCTGATTAAGGATATTAGTAAAGTCATTATTCGGCCACTCTGAGCTCGGACCTCCGGACCAAAACAGCTGCTTCCTCCTGGGAGAGGTTCGGCCACTGGCGTCGCTGTCTCCTCCGTCCATGTCCAAGTATAAAATGACAAACTTGCAGCGCGCATCGCCCGCGGCGCAGTTAAAGGTGAGGAGAGGAGCTCATTTGATTGGTGAAGATCCGAATCGGCCTTTCTCTCCTCCCCCTGTCTCCCTCCCGCCCTCTCTCCTCCCTCTTTGCCGTTTGCGCCGGTAGGAGGGACGAGGGGAGGGCTTGCACTGGCCTAAGTCGGACCGCGCTGCCCACCAAACTTGCGAAATGGACCTGGACACGCCTCGTTGGTGTGGCGAAGCTGCGCTGAGCTTAGACTTCGCTCGGTCTAGGAAACTAGGGCCCAATGAGTTAAAAAAGTCAACTTCATCCATACAACCATACGCCTTGGACCTGGAATCCGACCCAGACAACGAGACCTCACAGCTTGAACCTCTGTCGAAGTTACAACATCTTGTATTACAGTGTGCGAAATACCCATCAATATTCGGGGGGGTCCCTAACTCGCTCTTTTTATAAAGTAGGACTATAACATTACAATAAGCCAAGAAAATTGGCCTATAGCCTAAAAAGGAGAGGCAAAGTTGTGCATTACAATGCAGAAAGTAATTGACAATAAAATAAAAGACAATAATTGGCACCACACTGGTGCACTTGAACAATGAATAAATGCCAGGTATAGGAGACTGGCGCGCGATCAGGGCAATGCAGAAACGAATAGACAATAAATAAAATACAACAATTAAAATGAATGAAAGACACCAAACTCGTGCACTCGAATAACAACCAACTGTATCCACCTTATTCCTGGGGTCGTTACTGTAGAAACGGTTATGGGTGGAACTTCCGGTCAGCACCGGAAGTAGCAGTGAGCCATTGGCTAACAGCAGTGGTTGCTAGCGGTCTTCATTACTGTTAGCGGGTTATTTGAACGTTTTCACATTGTTTTCTGTTTTCTTAGTTAATTCGGTAGATGAGGTAATTCATGTAGTGATAATAGATCAGTTATTGATCCATGGTGGTGAGCCTCCTAATTAAAAAATCAGCTCAAGTGAAGAGAGGGAGTAGCGCTGTTTGGTTGACCCGTCTGCAGCTTCTGGGGGCTGCGGGTGGAGGACTGGACTGTGTTGGACGAGTCAGACCAACAGGTCCGCTTGGACCGTGGCCACTCGGACCAACAGGTCCGCTCGTACAACGTAATGTGGGCAGGAGAGACCGAGAAGTGGACGGGGCTGAACCGGGAGAGAGGCAGCCACTGGGCGTGTGTTATGACAGGAGTGAGGGGCGCGCCGCCCGTCACAGAGGAGAAATGCATTGTAATGAATGTAACGACCCCCCCTCGAGATTATTGTTATTCTGACACATGAGTTAAATAACAGCTGTTTGAAACCACGCTGCGGTTCGTAATCGCGGTGCAGAAGAGTGAGTTTGGAGCTGACGAAAGGAGAGAAAAAAGAGAGTCGGTGGAAAATGCTCATTGATTAGAGAGACAGCGATCAGCTCCGCGGTGCTGACGAACCCGCTTTAATATGACAAACTATGACTGTGATTAAAAGAACCTAAACAAGTGGAGTAGAGCTGAGCTGGTTCCAGGGTGCCATTCCGAAGGGCCGCCACTCCGAACGTTTACTTTAATTTGTCGGAATGCCGACCCTTAATTATTTATGGGAAAAGGGTGCCATTACGAACCTGAAAGAAAGGGTGCCATTCCGAACCTGAAAAAATCTTGAATGGTTTAAGGCACAGAGTAGACAAGCTTAATTGCGGTGGTAGCGTAGTGGTGAAAGCATCTGCTTTTAACGCGGTGGATCAGGGTTCGACTCCCGGGGGAGATACATATTAACTGCGATTTTATTGGCCTCTACCTAACCTTTTTACTAAACTTAACCAACTCCTTTCTACATTGCCTAAACCTAACCAAAGCACAGAGCAAGGACATTTATTTTCAGCAGGAGTGCCGCGGCTGCATCAGACCATGGATGTAATGCATCAGACTCGCACCTGGGTGAAACTTTGGAGGGGGAGGGGCCGGTCGGGCGCTGTCCCCGCGGCGCGTCGTGTCAAGCCGGGCAGGAAGTCAAACCACGAGAGAATCCGGTCAATTTTCAAAATAAAACACATTCGGAACGGCGGCCCCTCGGGAAGTTCGAAATGACGGACCTTCGGGAATTTTCGGACTGGCAGACCGTCGGAATGGCGGTCCTTCGGAATGGCGGTCGCCCCCCAGCTGAGCTGTAACTGTGTAGTGGAGAAGGGGCAACAACACACGCTATGCGCACACACGCACACGCGCCATCGTCCCCTCAGATGCGGCTGCATCTCTCCAGGACACTGGTGTGTGAGTGTGAGAGAAATAAAAGCTGTGACTTGCTTGGGCAGACGTTGTTTGGTGTCACCCGCTGATTTGCATAGGTACATAAATATCTAGACCCCGAATCTATAAGACTATATGTATACAAATATGTATAAAAAATTGCGTGTATCATTTAGGGGTTTTATACACGCAATTTTATGTTTACTGTTTTATTCCGTGTAAACGTTGTGTACACTGACACACCCCTCTGTATCAAAAGTATAGGTCTTTATGATTAAAATAAACTAAATAATGGATTTTTTTTTTACTACAACTTTGTTGGTTGGACACTCGGATGTGTCTGTGTGTGGTCTTATAATAGATCCATGGTGAGAACCTACAGTACTCCGCCCCCACCACCACCACCACCACCACACACACACAATCCCTGAGAGCAGACAGTAAAGAGGTGAGTGAGAGAGAGACCCCCACACACACACATGCATTTCTTTATAAAAGAGGAATGTGTTTTAAAATAAAATTATTCCAACTTATATGAGGCAACTTTCCAGAGCTAGCAGATAGCTCGTTGCCTCAACAACTGAAGCAACAAGTTAACAAGTAGCTAAATATGCTACTGTACGTTATCTTTTTATCTTTGGCCACTTTTTTAAGTCGTCCTCACACCTCACAATATTAGTAGGCAGCGGTATTATGATATTGTCTCGTTTGAGTTGTAAAAGGTGGTGTTTTATGTCTCTAACGCTCGCAGAAAGTGGATTAGCGCGTACTGTTAGCATGTAAACAAACGCTACTTCCGGTTCGCACTGGAAGCTGCGCCCATAATTCCCGCAAAGCATCATGGGGGCTAGGAATAAGGTGGATACATCTGGAGATCGGAGACTGACGTGCAATTATGTGCACGAGATCCTCAGCCTGCAACTATGACCGATCATGTAGCCTTATCTAACCATCCATCTAGCAAATACGTTTAAACACAGCATTGAACACATCCACAAATCACATTCGTATAACGGGCCATCATGAAAATTGAAAAAGCACAGACAAATAGCTCACAACAGGCGCCTGGCCAAACAACACCACTGGGGGTTCAGGCCATAGTATGCTGAAGCAGGCTAGCCTCTTACCTCAAGTTATTTTCCTGCCTTAATGTCAAGCCAATGGTTGCGGTATTTCCATTACCCCACCTGCTTAGGTGTAAAAAAAAAAAAAGAAAAAGAAAGAAAAAGAAAAGCGGCCAATCACCAGTGCTAGCAGCAGGGGCTGCGGCTACGTCTTCAGAGCACTCGGCCTCAACTTCACTTTCTTCGGCAGAGGGTGGGAGAGGAACGGGATCCTCTGTTCTGATAGCGAGTGGGCTCGACTCCTGCGCTGGGCTGGCGCACATGGCTAATTTGCATAATGCGCAGGTGACACGGTTCAGCTTAATGTTAAACGAATAAATGTTTTGAATTATGAATACTGGACATGGTGATCTTAAACACATTTAATTGACCACAATAAAATTATTGTATTATATTATATTATTTATTTTTTTGACAAGATTGAGACCCCCCTCAGATTTTGCTTTTGAGTCTTTCAGGGGGTCTCAAGGGGTTAATCGGGGGGGTCCGACCCCCCCGTATTTCGCACTATGTTGTATTATCATTGTACCGTTAGATATAACGTCAACCTCCTACTAAAAGTCTGCAAATGACACTGGGCACTGAGGCCAGAGCCAGGGAAGCTGCCATTGGGAACTTCCCCTGAACTTGTGACGTGTCAAAGTGAGACTTTAGATAAAAACTGGAGCATTTGCAGCAGTTCAGATCTCCTGAAACTGCCCCTGGGGATGACTTCAAAACACACCTACCTCATGATATGGCACTTTTGCGTCCTCTAGAACAAGTATCCAACAATATAAATCTGCAAAACTTGGAAAGCATAATAGATCCCCTTTAATCTTGGTGGTGTGGATTTTGCACTGACATCAATGTGTGAATTGTGGCACTGCTCTAAACCCAATTTAAACTGTTCAATCAATTCAGTTCCAAACTTGTGTCACAGCTCAAGTATCCACAAGTTTCCAAACGTCAAAAATGTGAGCCTGTTTTGCTCATCCGGTGGGATTGTATGTTTACGTTTCCATGGATCCATTGATCTATTAATGCTGGCTTTTAACAATGGATGTCCATTTGTGTGATATCCATTGTTAAAAGCTGGCGTGATGATCAATGCGTTTTACAAATTTTCAATGACAAAAAAAAAAAAAGATCCATGCATTTACCGCGACTACTGAAACCATGGAAAAGTAAACATACAATCCCACCCGAAGGGCAAAAAAGGTGGATAATTGCAACCAAAAGAACGCACACTCAGTTCTCAGACACAATGAAGGGTGAGAATGCTTTGGTAAATGATAGATTTAACTTTACAAAAGTCTGCGTAATATGTTTTCACCCAGCGTTGTATGTCATGGAATGTGGATTTATGGCCAGAAATATAAATTATATCAGCACAAAATCAAATATGGTACAACAAGTGCAGGGTTCTGCCCAGAGGATCCACTTTGGATATGGATATTACACTGTATGAAGAAGCATGCTGGGTTTTTGCACTGTGCTGCTGTCAAGTCACAAGTGGAGGTATAAGCAATATTGAGGATGTGAAATTTATAATCTTTATCACTCTTAGTGACCATGACAAGCTAACATTTATTAAAGCCGGCCTGCAGGCACTTCACTTAGGCTTTAATGTCTCGTCAATGACAGTTAATGTCACCGTATATGCTCGCGTTAAAAAGCTTTTTAATTAGTAGAGCAAAGGAGAAAACGGCTCAACCCTCATCTATCTGGGCCAATTGAGATCTGAATGGGAGTCCCAACTAATCAAAAACGGATTCTGAGCCAGATACCTGAATATCAACATCTGTCCACTGTGTAAAACTTGCTTATATGTGCTGGTTGGCTGAAAATACCCACAAGGCTGCATTGAAATAGGAAGAATAATGGTTCATTTTTGCACATTACATTCCCACTCACGGTCTGCAAGTGCCACTGACATTGCCTTTGTCATCTTCTCTCTTCCTTGCAGACACTTGTAATGGCCCGGACTCTGAATCTCCATCCCAGACAAAGACGCAGGGCTGCATTGTCACGATGTCATTCAACAGGCTTGAACGAGAGCGAGTGAGAGGCGAGGGAAATCACTCCCGCGCCTCCATGCACTCTTCCTATTTGACTCGTCTTTGGTGTGAAACCGCTCAATATTCTGGGTTTGGAGCAGCTGCTTTCCCAGATCAGTGGAGACTGAATACATTAAGTCGAGGTCTGTGTTCAGGCATGGTTGAAATGCAAATATTTCATGCCCCTGAAATCAAATCATTTCAGTACCTGCTGAACCCAAAAGAGTATTTTTTTTTTCTTTTTTTTTCTATCTGGTACACAGGTACCTGCCCCGAGCAATGACAGGGAGCACGGCACAGATCCAGAGTGCATGTCCTACATGTATATACAGAGTTATTCAAGCAGATAGTCAGACTTTTAAAACTTTGTCTGTTTTGTACTGACTCACCCAATTAACCATGCTATCATTTCCAAATGGTTTCAAATTGGTTATGGAAATACATTTAAAAAATAGCATTCTTCCACACTATTGATCACATTATTTCATATCCATTTGATTTGACTCCCTGTTACCTAAAGAGCACTTTAACCGTTGTCTTGTGTCAGCTTTGTGCTACCATCCATGGTGTTCGGGTCAGTTTTTACCCGTCTTTTAAATTAGCTGTAGAATACACTAAAAACATTTTTTTCATCCAATCTGTTTTTCTTCTCTTGGTTACATTGTGAGGCTTCCTTATCCATGAAAATATTAGTTTTAATATTTTTTGGTGTGGGCCCCTGGGCCTTTTTTGTCAGTATACCCCTTGGCTTCAATTGAACCTTCCTCTTGTCAGCTTTCTGCTACCATCAGTTTTGACCCGAGTCTTAAATCAGCTGTAAAACACACTAAAACAATTATTTATCATCCCATTTATTTTTCATCTCTTGGTTACATTGTGAGGCTTCTTCATCCATGAAAAAGTTGGTTTTGCACTTATGATTTCAGTTTTAACTCTTATTATTGTTGTTATTGTAATCACTGGCTAAAAATTGGCCCTAACACCACAAATGTCATAAGTTTAACCAGAGCATTTTAGAAATTGCATTTTAGTGAATTTTCTTTTGTTTATATATATAGGTTCCTGACAAAGTCAAAAAGCCTTGATGATGAACAAATGTATGTGGTACTTCTATGCATGGGTCACTGGTGACCCGAACACAAGAGGAAGGTTAAGGACAACCGCAAAACATGTCATAGGTCCACCTAGATATAAAGAGGAACTAGGCAGGATTTTTCCCATGGCTATGCTACATTTTTACCTTAATTAAAAAGCTCTGGAGTAATTGTGATGGTTAACTACATAACTTGTTATGAGTGAGAACGGAGGCTCTCTGCCTTCCACCTGGCGTCATGGCAGAAACCAACCTCTCCCGTCTCTGTGGCACTGCGACACAAATGCGCTCCGTAACCTGTAATATTTTTGTGATGACAGTTAAGACTACACAGATACACACATTGTAGCATCATAATATGACGTTGTCCACCGCTCCATGTATTGATTTTTCACCGGCTTTGTTGTAAACAAATGCACATGGCCAAGAGGAGGGTTAGCAAAACAGAGGAAAAGCGAGCGGACTTGCATAGTTCCCCTTTAAGGGTAAGTAATTATATTTACCGATCAGGCTTAATATTCTGAGCACTGACAGGTGAAGTGAATAACAGTGAATAGCACTTCATCATGGTCACCTGTCAGTAGGTGGATACATTAGGCAGCAGGTGAACATGTTGTCCTCAAAGTTGATGTGTTAGAAGCAGGAACAATGTTCAGTGTCAGGATCTGATCCAGTTCTCCAAGGAGGACTGGGTCTCTCATGTGAACAGCTGCAGCTCTTGTGGGCTGTTCCCAGGTCTGCAGTGGTCAGGATCTATCAACAGTTGCTCCAAGGAAGGAAGAGTGGTGAAGCGGCCATGTGGAAGGCTGGGCCGTGTGCTCCATCCAACAGACCAGCTACTGTTGCTCAGACTGCTGAACAACTTCATGCTGCTTCTGATAGAAAGCTGTCACAACACACAGTGCAGAGCAGTTTGTTGTGGATTTGCCTACACAATATTAGGTATAACCAGGTTTTGCTGAGTTGAGAAAGTGAGCAGACTTGTCTCTCAAGCTCTGTCTTCACTCACCTTAACCTTGTCACATCTTCCATGTACAGATAAGTGCAGCGCCATGAGGAAATACCTCTAAAATCTGACCTGCCTGCTTTTATTCCCATTTGTATGATGTCTCAGCCCTTGATATGACAGCAGTCTTTGTCCCTGCTTACTGAGAGACGATCATACCCTGATCTCTTAGACTTGTCCAGACAATACTTTACAGGATCTAGTTAGCTTTATGCATCCAGAGACGTTACCTCAGTCTCTGTTCAAGGATGGCTCTGATAGGATGGTGCAGATATGAATGGCCTCCTTGATCTTCCTCTGCTCGTCAAGTGATTCATATTCTGCACAACTGCTGATCACTGGTCAGCTGCTCCTTAGCACATCTGTGAATGATGGAGAGCCATGATGGCTGTAAGGATGACTGCATCAGACAGTGGGACAGTCCGTAAAGCACTTCTATTCTGACTGTGTATAGACTGCTATGACATTGTGTATAGACATTCTCAGCCTGTGGATTCTGACACATGATTATTGTGTTGAATTGTCTCTAGCCCCATGAGTTTTTTTGTTGTTGCTCAATGGTTGAGTAAAGTTTGAATAATAATTCACACTGTGTATTTGAGTTAATTAGTGAAAAAGTAATACACTTTTTTGCTAACTATTTACATTTATGTTTACACAATTGCACAGTTATTAAGCTGTTCATATTTAAAATGTTAAATATCAAACTGTAAAAAAAAACAAAAAAAAACAACTCTAAAACAAAACAATAAAGTAAACATGCATTGAAAAAAATATTAAATTAATGAAACAGCCTCAGAACAACAATATAACTTTACTATTTTAGTCCACTGTTGTTATACAGGACTCAAAAACCAGGACTTTAACAGCAGATCAGTGCAGTGCAGACAAACTGCGGCTCTGATTCCATCGCTACAGTCTTTATGTACTTGTACTTTATCTTTATAGAAGCTCTTAGGCCTCTTCTTCTTTAACAATGTCCATCAAAAACATTACATTATTTATTATTTTCAGTATGGAGACGATCACGATCACATTAATGATTTTGTTACGGGCATGCTGACCTAAAAGAACTGTAACTGTATCATGAAAAAGTGTCAGGGTAATTGATACAGTAACCATAGTAACTCTCTCACACACATACACACCTGCCTGCTTGCAGATATTCCTCACTTTCCCCTTGATGATTTCAAAAACCCATGATGGTCCAGTCTAACCCCTGACTGGTATACAGAATGTGCGTATGTATACATTTTGTAGGTCCTTGCAGTTTTTTCATGCACTTTATAACTTTGAGATTTTGGGCGTGTTTTCTTCCTTAACTTGTATTCTTTCAGAACAATCAAAACAAATGGTAGAACATCAATATTAAGGTGGTTATTAGGGTCCGGGCAGCTAAGCTGCCGGGAACCTATTGTATTCCTAGGAATTCTTTCTTCTTCTTCTTCTTCCTCTTCTTCTTCTTCTTCTTCTTCTTCCAAGGAAGTCATACTTCCCATGGGTGAAAACTCACCAAACTTCACAGAAACATCCAAACCCATGCCAGATTCACTCAACTCCAAGGAAAAAGCGTTTAAATTCAAAAACTTAAAAAATTCCTACCAAACCAACGGTAGATGCTAAAGTTTTGAAACTTCACCACAATGTAGCCTCAATACTGCTAAAACTTTTGTCCACTTAAACTTATTACAAATTATGAAGTCCATCACTCTGTTTTTTTCAATAACTGTAAAACTTTTAAAATGTATCTCCTCCAACAATTTTTGCTCAATTGACACCAAACTTGCTACAGAGCATCTCCAGACTGTCCTCCACAAAACTTGTTTCTCGGATTTTTGATTAAGCAAAAATTGAGCCTACAGTGCATGAAAACGTTTGACTGTAAACAGTACTGTAAACATATACCATCAAATTCTTGCTAAATACATTTTCAATCTTCCTGAAAAAAAATGAGAATATTCTGGAGTCATGGTTGATGAAGTTTGGCAAATATCAGAATTTTATCTCAAAAACTGAATTTTTGAGAACATTTTGAATTCTGCTCTCATGGGAACAACTGCAGTCAATGTGAGACTGGAATTTTTAAACATCAGATTTTCTCTTATGAAGCAAAACACGTATCATTAAAAACAAATCACCAACATTTCCATGCTGTCAAGATGCAATTTATGTATTATCAGATTTTTGTTTAGATAACTGAATTTCTGACATTTTGACAATTTCATCACAACAGCTGCCCGGGCACTGACTCACCTGAGTGGATAAATGAAGCTACACAGCAGGTCTCACTACCAGCTAATTAGCTCAGCGAGTTAGGAGCTGGTTCTTGGTGTCAGAGATTGTGAGTTTGAGACCCAGCAAGGGTGATGATGATGATGATGACAGATCAAAATGTCAGATGTTCTCAACATGAAATACAAGACAGTTGTACTGATGGTGGCATCACGGCAAGCCTCTAAATTAAAAAAACAAAAACAAATAGCTTGGACTGGACCATGTGCGAAGGCTCCTAACATCTTAGACTCATAGTAGATGTTTGACAAATACATATCAGAATTTTACCTCAAAAACAGATTTTTCTTTTTACTGTGGTTTCAAATCTGCCTGCACGACAGTGAATGGTTTACCCAATTTTTGAAGCCACTGTTAAACTGCCACTTGTCAATTAGCTCAGTGCGATAGACAACGGTCTTTGGTTCCACGGGTTGTGGATTCAATCCTCAACTGGTGCAAATTGAACATTATAAGATCAATTGTCTTGTCTTCCTATTCTCCTGTTTGTTGCTCAGAATTTGTCTAAATTTGCCAAAATTAGCCCGGACCCGACCCATTGCTGCGCAGCAGCAATAATTTTACTTCATTTTGTCTGTAAATTTCTCCTAAAAGTTAACATGCTACTGTGACATACTGTGCTGTGCCTGTTGTCTGACCCATGTCATGTCAGGTATCATTGTAAAAGTAAAATTTATCTATGGAATTTTACAGTACAAGTCTTTAAACTCTTCAGACTCTTGGCCCAAAATCTCCACTTCAGCAGCACTTACAGACACCAAACCTTCCAGTTTCATTCCTGTCTATATTCTGAAGGTTTCTACAGAGAGATATGTTGATATATCATTCAAAGCCTGATTTATACAACATTTTATCCCTAAAAACATGGCAACATTTGATTTCTTTAGGGCTGGTGACAGTTTTTTCTCATTTACAGAGTGATAAAAAGAGATATCCAAAATCCCCTCTGTAAAAACTTCTGACTCTAATATGTCAACAAAATAAAAAAAAAAGGGGGGGTTTATAAAGGGGCATTATCCATTGTTCAGATTTTGGTTCTGGAAATGTATGCACATTAGCGCATATTGCCTCATTTACATAAAATTTGACAAAACGTGTAATACAAAAAATGTTTGTCTTAATGTAAGTGATAAACTTGGGAAGTTTCATGGTGATATGTGTTAGTTAAAATCTTTGCCCTATTCACCTATAGTGTCTGCCCTTAAAAAGGGAAAGTTAGACAACTTCACAATGCAGTCTGAAGCAACTCACATTTGCGAGGTGGTAGAAATGAGCTGGAAATACCAGCACCCAGGAAGGCACACAAACAGCGGTAATCAGCCACCACTGATGACTTGTGCCCCCCCTCCAGCCCCCCACACACGTACCACCCCCCCAGGTTCCTGACATCATTAAAATTAATGTCCTGGCATCCATTTCTCTGGCACCGACTGCGGCTCCAGAGGTGAAATACGGACACCGCTGCGTTTTGATTCTGATTTTATTTCAATATTTCTATCTTTATTTCCTCCTGTGTCTTCAATGTGTCCACGTGTGGCAGATACAGAGGGGGGGGGGGGGCAATTTTATTTCTCTCTGAGCCATCTAAAGTTTGTCATTTGGCAATCACACTGTGTCAGGTTGCATTCACCTCCTGAGGATTGCTCTGTTTTACCATGTCTGACAGATATCCACAGGCAATGTGGGGAGATGTGGAATAGTAATGGAATAATGCAAAATGAAAACATTATTGCTCTTAAGTGTGTTTGGGTGTGTTCTGCATTCATCTGCGATGCTGTTTGTGATCCAAGTCTAAATGTTACATTCACTTCAGGACACATTATACATAATATTTCTCTCTCTTTCTCAGTCATTCCGATGGTGTAATAAACACAGCGGTTTCAGTGGTGGCCTGGGAAAACCCTTCACATGGTGGGATTTTGACATTTTCATGTTTTGGTATTTCCATAAACTAGATGTTTTCAGTTATTCATAACTGTTTGAATAACTGAGATAGCCCTCTCTGATCAAAAGTTATGACCAAACAACTGAAAAGTGAGAAAAATTGCTTTAAATAGAATGTCTTTAACCCTCTAAAGAAGAATATTTTTACAAAACATTAAACAGCTTCTGAACCGTTTATGATAGAGATGAGCTGTACACTGTATCTGAATCGTGTGATGTTCTGCTTTCTGAGGGTCCATGGTCTATGACCAGAAGGGACCGTATGGGGTGCGTGTAATCATGTGGTACGGGAACAGATGCTAACCCGAGCGTAGCATCAATGCTAATCCGAACGTATCATCGGCGCAACATAACAACAACATAACTTCCGAACCGTTTATGATAAAGACGAGCTGTAAAAAAAAACATCTGGATCGCAGAATTCAGCTGCAGCTCAGCTGTGCTGTGCTGAAAATGAAACGCTTTATTTGCCACAAAAACATAAAAAAAGCAGGCTACTTTCCGTTTTGTTTTCTTAAAATATTCACCAAGATGTAGTAGGGAGTTCAAAGTAGCAGAATCACACAAAATATCAAAATCGTGGGAATAGAACGTCGGCGACTACCGACAGGTTTTCCCAGGCCGCCACACATAGGGGAGAGTGGGGTAAGATGAGCCAGTGGGGAAGTTGACCCACCCCTTGTTTCTAGGAAACTACAGGAAAAAATTAGCATGGGACCAAATATTAGGGAGGCAGGCATCATTTCATGGAGTCATGTGAAGGTTAGAACCATGTGAGTAAAGTGGTTTAACATTTATGACCCAAAAGTCATTTTTCACTCTCAAGAGTGAATTTTGTCGATCCTAAGTTTTATGAGAATTGTGTTTAGACCAAAATAGATTATTGTAAATTTGTACATGGGTTGTGGTATCTATGAGCTACAACATGAGGTAGTAAACCTAGCATGAAACTGCACAATTTTAGCTGTGGGAGTAATAAACCCAAGCCAAGGTAGCTGTGGGGTAAGTTGATCCATTTGGCCAGGGGTAAGTTGAGCCACCTATCCTATACACTTAATGAATGTATTTTGGCTGTATATGTCCAAATGATTAAATCAAGATTCTGTATGTTTGTGATTACAGTAAGTATGTTCCTATAAACAGGAAAAGTTGTTTATAGTGTGCCAAACTTTTCTTTCAAAGAAAAATCTCTGGGATTCTTCCCAAGATGCGATGTAATTGCAAAACTCCCCAAATCTCAATGAGTTGGTGGCTCAGCAGGAAGTCGATCCCTGCAGTTTGTGTTCACCTGTAGCCTGGACAGATGAAATATTAAGTAAAGGGGGAGGTAGGAGATGGATGGAAGGAAATAAGGGGGGGTTGATCAATTTACCCCACTCCTATGGTCAACTTAACCCATTCATGGGGTAAGTTGAGTCACAAGACCACTTTTTTTGAACATGCTATATTTTAAAAACAGTTATGTTTACACTCATTCTGTTAATTTGTAGGGATGCAAAACATCCTGAAATATATGCAGATGTGTTAGTTAGCAACAAAACTATAATTGTCTTGATGTAGTGATCCTGAATACAAAAAGTGGCTCAACTTACCCCACTCTCCCCTACAGGGTCCCTGCACCCTCCAGTAGCCTCTGGCCCTATGCACATTGTAAATGACTATAGAGGCAGACAGCAAGTTCTATCCAAAATGCAAAGTGCATCACCCTCAACATAAAACATGAGTGCATGTGTCTGTTGAAAACACTCATTAAAACAATACAACAAGTTGTGTTGTGGCCAAGTGGAGTGTTTGTATGCAGAGTCTCACAGTCTTATCATCACACTCATGTTGCCAGGTTTCATTCCATGGTAAACACAAGGACAAAAGCCAAAACCTGTGCTCAGCAGCTGTATCTGATGCTGCCCAGAGGTGTTGGATAGACGGACCAACTTCTGCTCATCCAGAACTAGATGAAAATAGAACTCTCCCGACAATCACAAATTGTAGGCTAGCCTGCATTTATAAAGGGAAACTTGATTCTGTTTGTATAGCAGCCTTGACAGAAGCTCTGTACTGATGCACATGGGATTAATATTTTATATATTACACATTGACACTGAATGGTTATTTTTATGTGATTTTAAGTATAATTACTTGTGATATTATAAAATAAAAAAAAGCCTGCCAGTTAATTTATGCAGTCAACAGTCTTTTCTCTCTGAGGCACATCTCTCTCACCCTTTTCATCAGTGCTGTGTACTCAAAGTCTGTCAGTACTCTGCTCAGTTTATTGCCACCACCACCACCGCTGCTGCTAGAGGTTACTATGGCCACCCCCTGCTGTGCTGATCTGGGTGCTGCCACGAGGGCTGTGATGGGGAACGTGTCAGAGCCTGGACCCAGTTTTATAACTGTATATATTCTACACTCACATATGCACACTGGCTGAAACCTGCAAGTTTATTTGGGAGTTGAGCTTTTTTCCAGCAACCCAGTTTTAGAACAGGTCAGTGTGATGGAAGCTGACATAATATCACAAATCTCCATGTGCACATATCTGCCTGTCCATCAACCAAGCATGATAATGGAGGACAACATCTAAATGGCTTTGTAAAACAATTACACCAATAATCCTGAACCATGCAGAGTGAATGGTATTCTGGTGTCATATCAAACTGATCACAGATGTAACAGCCAATCAGCTTGAGGACTCCCTGTTCTCCCTCTCAATGCCACCTGCATCAGACTCAGACTTCGACAACTTTATTAATCCCACCAGGGGCAATTGGTTTCAGCAGCTTGCATACTGGCACGGTAAAAAAACACAGTACACAATACATAGAGGAATAAGTTAGAGTAAATAAATAGAATATAATGCCAAGGAATACAGTGTCATCAAGGATCAAGTTAAATAGAGTGAATAAATACATACAGTAGGTTGCACATGTTGACCAATAAGATGTACATGGTAAAAGGAATAACATCTTCATAAGTAATTTTAAAGGAATAGTTCACCCAAAATTGAAATTGCACTCATTATCTACTCACCCTCATGTGAGCTAAGGGCTGGGAGAAGTTTCAGAGTTATCTGTGGCTTCTCTGAGTTACAGGGGGTCTCGGCGTAGCAGTGCATGTCCATATAACAGTTGCAAATGGAAACCAACTGTCTTCGTAACAAAAAGACACACCAAAAAACATCCAAATACCTCCATGCTGCTCGTATGTAATGTCCGTCTTGTATTGAAGCCCCAAAATGCGAAATTGTTCTGAAAAAAATTTAATAAGTCTATATTTCAAGCTTGTTTTGTAGCGGAAGCTTCTCGAAGCTCCTCTTCCCAGTTCGTCAAATTTGGACGAACCGGGAAGAGGACGGACCCTATGCCGAGACCCCCTGTAACTCAGAGAAGCCACGGAGGACTCTGAAACTTCTCCCAGCCCTTAGTTGACATGAGGGTGAGTAGATAATGAGTGAAATTTCAATTTTGGGTGAACTATCCCTTTAAGAGAAAAATGGCAGAGGGATAACAGATTTTTTTTTTTAAATGGTTCGTCTTACAGACAGGTGAGACATAGCAACGACCTGAGGACAACAGAGGAAATTCACTTGCAAGCACGCGACCAGGAGAAGACAAAATGTTGTTTGCTTTCCTCAGAGTTTGTTGGTCACAAAAACTAGTCAAGTCCCTAAATGTCACTCCTGTGATCTTGGTGTTTTTATAATGCTGTACAAGCTGTTTTTATCTTTCAGTGTAAGGCTGATAAAAGAGTGATAAAAATGACACAGAATGCATGGTCAGATCATGTAGCCTGGATATCACCTGAAAGTGCTGAACATGCATCTCCTACAGTGTTTACCACCTGATTGATGAGTTGATTTGTTTTGAAGACAGCATAATGTTTGCCGTAGTTGTACTATAATTCTGTTGGTGCTGAAAACTGACTGAGGGAGGTAGTCATGAATTTTGGAAGAAGTGGTGATTGAATGCAAATGTATACACTGTATAATTCACATAGTCTACTGATCTGTTATGGTGAAAGTGTTTTGAAGTGAGAGAATGATTGTAAAAGAAAATGTCCTCCTTGATTTCCAGTTTAAACTTTGTACACAATGGAAAAATAAATTGACAATAAACTGTTGTGAACAACTTCTTTTTTATTCTGTGCAGATACAAGCAAGATGTTTTTAAAGTTGTGTTTCCTTGAATAACATTCTGTGTGATGTTTTCTGAATTGTTGTATTTTGAACATCAGCTCCACAGTTTAATTCTCAAGACATTTCCTACAGACATCTTGTCAGGAGGTAGAATCCTGTTGGTGCAAGGATTGTCATGGAATTTAGTAAAAATACAACATGATGCCTGCAGGATGAACTGGAGAATGGTTGTAACAATGATGAAAAAATAATAATCATATATAGAACTGACCTCTGGGTGCCTTACAACATGAGACTGTTTGTGACACTGCATTTCTCTTAAATTGAAATTGTATAATGGTTTTGGTAGATGAAATGAGTCTGACATCTTACATGGCCCTGGATTACATTAAATATGGACAATCACAAAATTACATCCCCACTAGCGACCTAACCCTCTTTATACAGTATTTCTTCCAGACCCATTTTCATATTTTCATCCAGCCTACTGTAGTCCACGGGGTGAAGGGTGCAACTTCAGAGGGTGACATGATTCACTTTTACTATTCATTCCATGAAGCGGTTGTTACGACTTCTATTTGAGTCCAGAGACGTCTGATCATCCAATCAGAGTCAGCGGCATAATCCTTCATCCTGAATATTACTGCATTAAATCCTTGGATTACATGAAGCATTTGTCCCTGAGCTTTCTCATGTGGTGGCTCTGTCACTGTGGTTTATGACTTCTATCTATCTATCTATCTATCTATCTATCTATCTATCTATCTATCTATCTATCTATCTATCTATCTATCTATCTATCTATCTATCTATCTATCTATCTATCATCTATCTATCTATCTATCTATCTATCTATCTATCTATCTATCTATCTATCTATCTATCTAAAGCACTGTATGGATGGATGAATGTGGCTTCTATGAACTCTTTATTCAGTGTAGAAGCTTTGGCAACTTATATACTGCATGTATACTGCTACAATAAACAGGGCCGTTGCAAGGAATTCTGGGCTCAAATCAAAAGATTGTGTGTAGGAAAAAGACTCAGAACTCAGAAGTTAATTTTCTCCTCAACTGTTAATCTGAACAAAATCAGAAAATCTGTGGCTTGTAACAAATAATACAGTATTTATTTCAGAGATTATAGGGTGAAACAATCATCTGTAATCATGCTCACTTCTCCCATTGGAGGGAAAAGACTCAGACGTGCCTCCAGCCTGGTGAAGGGATAGAGAGGTGGTGACACCCACCTCACCAACACCTCACACACCTGTGAGTGTGTCAGACTCACACAGACAGAGGGAACGCTTCCACACACTCTCCTCTCTCAGCTTTCTCAGGCTCCATCTCTCTCTCTTTGATACCAACATCCCACAAGATCCAGGGACAAACCATGACTGCTGTGCCTGGTGTCAAAAGCGCTCATCTGCTCCAACAATTGACCCTTCGTTGGCCTTCTGATTGGTCTGCTGATCCACCAATCAGAGCGCTTCTCCCCATGTCACATGTTGCACAGTGGGATGAAACCCTATGAAACGAGATAGGCAGACAGTTTCGACAATTCAACAATTTCAATATGGTTAAAATGTGTGCCTGGGGTACCTGCAATAGTGACTCCCGATATTTGGAACGTATTCCCAGAGTCATTTTTATCCCATTCCCCAAACCCAAGACATCAATAAACATACTTAGCCATACATATTACTTTAACCTTCAAAGTTATCTAGCAAACGTAACATTACCGTTGTTAATGTCTTTTGAACTTTGTGAAGTTCGGAGAAATGGGAGATCGGCAGAGATTAAGCGTTAGCATCGTCAGCAACTAGCTAGTGAGTGACCAAAAGAATGATTTTTCCCCACTTTTCGGAAAAGTCGGGTAATGCCCGTTCAATCGTTCTTTAGCCACGTCTGTCTTCTATCACGGACACCATTTTTCTGATGTATGAGTTAATTCAAAATTTCCTTAAGGTGCGTTCACAATGGACATTTCATTTTTGACGCTGTCGCTCGTGTCGCTCCAAAAGAATCGCCCTGTCACTCAGCTGCAGTCGCTCGTCACTTTGGAACGATACAACAGATCACTCTGATGACGTCATTCAAGTGAATTTCACCTCGCTCTGAGTCTCTTTTCTTCCCATTTGTATTGGTCCAGCACGGCTGACATTGTACCTTTTGCTGCTGTTTACCTGTTGTGGAAGTCCCACAAGCGCCATACAACCTCAAGCCGGCTTTGCTCTGCCGGACCGGCAGAGTTGTATTACGTTTCCATGATTTCAGTAGTTGTCATTATGCATAGATTACGGCAGCCAATCAGTGCTGAGCGACAAGCGACTGACGGCCAAAGAGTTGGGATTTCTCATCTCAAGCTTGGTCGCTGTGGCTCGGAGCCCTATGATTTTTTGCCTGAACGATTAATTGCTCAGTCGGTCATTTGCATTGACTTAATATGTAAACTTGTTGCCAGCGACAAAAAGAAAATGCCTAATTTTCAATGGTTTCCAATGGGAGTTAACCCTTCCGTGACCATTGTTTGTCCAACCTAGCAACAGTAACCGTGGAGGGCGGGACTTGACAAAGGGTCAATAGGCCTATTTCACGAGATTCTGAAGTGACGTCATACAGGGTAAATCAACATCCGGTCCGGTCAGCTGCGGCTAGAGCGATTGACAGAGTGGCGACACTTTTCATTCAAACAAACTAATACGACCGCCACAAAATATTTCATCAGTGAAAACTTTTAGCAGCTTTACTGCTATCACTGTCAGTTGCTGCTGAACGGCGATAGCGTGACAAATAAAACCTTGAAGCAAGAAGATTTTGTTGGAGAACTGACATTGATATACAGTAATTCAGTAACGGTTGTAAACCAGTGTACGGTTTAGTTTTGATATTTTGCCGTTCAAAAGCAAGCTAAACAAAGTCTTTTCCATCATCTCTTCGTATAGCCTACCCTGCTAGAAAAACCAGCATGGAAATGCTGCTGGTCTATGCTGTTTGTTTTTTTTTAGCAGTAGCCAAAACCCACTTCTTTCTCAGGTCTTTCTTTCGGAAACTCTTGGAAATGCAAGTACGGCTGTTTTTGTCTAGAATTTGTACACTGAGGTACGCACATGGATGTATTATATTATGCAGCAGAAGCTTTTATTTTTGGATTCAGCCATTGCGCTTCCGCGACCGGAAGTAGTTTTACCCTGTAACGGAAACCGGAAGTACCTAAACCCGGAAGTCGTGAAATAGGCCTATTATATCACATTCACTCTGTTCCATCTCTGCAATATGATATCATATTGTTGAGTGCGGCAAGAATGCTGGGCACACACACACTCACATGCATTTACCTGGTATAGCTTAGGCCTACACTGCTGATAGCAGAAACACACATTCACATCCATGCACCTGCACACACACACGCACACACACGCACACACACACACACACACACACACACACACACACACACACACACACACACACCACTGGGATTGCTATAACCTGCTAATTGGCGAAAGAGCTCAAGAGTTCAAACGTACATGGAGCACATTGAGACTTGCTTGGCACCACTGTTTTATCTCCCTCCACCCGCTCTAATCCGGAGAACAAAGCTGAGAAAAAAAAAAAAAATGAAACAAGCACAAGTAAGATCTAGCCCTGTAAGAAAAATAAAACCTGTCATAAAGGGGAAAAAAAAAATAACAAGGGTGCAGATGGAGAAAATAATCAAAAAGCATTTCCATCCAATGCGCCTGGCGTGCTGGAGCAAAAATAACTAATTTAAAAGGCACAGAAATCAAATGAAAGGGTCTGTGGCATATGGTAAGCAAGAGGGCCCTCTCTCATTTTGGCACAAGTGAACAAACACACATATGAGGTGAACCATATTGAATTGAGTTAAGTAAAGGTCAGGGTCTGCAGCGCGCGGGCAGGAGAGAGCCCACCTCCAACCTGCTCTCCAGCTTGTTATGCATCAATTTTTATTCGACAAACATTCCTCGGTGACAGTTGACCTTATCCGGGCACCCTGAAATATCGGCGTCAGAGCACTTGATCGAAAGCAAATTCATTTCTTGAGCTGTACTGTAATATGTTGAGTTAATTCCCAGCTAAATGTCAGGTGAGAATGTTGGTTGGGAGGGTTTTTTTTTTTTCCTTCACACTCCCCTGGGCTTCTAAACAATGTGTTCCACCTGATGAGGCTGTTCCACCTGATGAGGCTGAATCTAAATCGCTTATTTTAATAAGTCTTGTCTCGCTCCAGCTGTTGGGCTGAGTTGTACGCCCATGTATTTTGTAATTTGTGGAACCTTTTTCTAAATTTTACACTTGTCAAATTATGATGGGAACCTGCAGAACAAGTCCATATTACATGGACACAAACATCTGCTAATAACACATTGATATTGTTGACATTGAGTAAATTGTTTTATATAACTCATCATGTTTGGTGGGTGGTCTCATCTCACTAACTTTTGTGACCATGTGGCCTAACGGACAAGGCGTCTGACTTTGGATCAGAAGATTGAGGGTTCGAGTCCCTTCATGGTTGGATCTCTCATTCTGTCCTGTGCAGTATCTCTGGTATTTGAAGGAGCCACTCATCCTTCCTCATTCAGCCACACCAAGGTTTACAGTGATCATGTGGTGTTTGGAGCCTGTATGAAAAGTAAAAAAAAATTGTGCTGAAAAACACCTTTGGCTTTTGCTTTTTAGGAAAGCTGTATTTCAGTCCAGCAACGTGTTTAGTGTTTGAAGAAGCAGTAAGAAAGAAGATGGCTTGACTGTGGTTTACACTGTCTCTGACTTTTTGTTCTTCCTGGGTCTCAGCTCCACACTCGGCCCACCAGGTGATAAGCACTGCCAAGAACAGCTCCCTTTGAGCCTCCTGCAGTGTTGGGCAGTAGCATCGTTACAAGTAGCGGCGTTAGTAACTTAACTACATTTCTCAGTAGCGTGGTCGTAGCGTCGCTGTTTTCTACATCAAATAGCTTTTCAGTAGTTAAGCTATTTAATTGATCAGTAGCGAGGTAGCGTCCACAGAAGCTACATGTGATATCATGTACGTATCTGTTGATGCCCGTCTGCTGCAGCGGCGCAGCACGCAGCAGGTGACAGAGGAGGAGGGATAGTTAAGTTCGTGAATCAGAGCTGGACTATGAGCTGGACAACTTTATCGCTGCACAGCGACCGCGCGCACCGTTGCACGTCGCTCCAAGAGCCCGGTGCGTCCTGTCTGCAGCGGAGACACGGCCACTGAGAGGACTGAGTGAGGGGACCGTTCCTGTAGGAACGCGCCTTTTAATTAATCAAACCAAACACCCTGAACAGCATGCCTAGTAGGCTACGAGAGGGAGAGACGGCTGCAGCAGTTAAAACGAAAGTTCCTCGTCCCAGCTGTCGCCCACTCCGTCCGTGGCTGACAGCTTTTAAAACAGTGTTTCCCAACCTTGGGGTCGGGACCCCACGTGGGGTCGCTTGAAATTCAAATGAGGTCGCCTGAAATGTCTAGTAGCCTAATTGATGAATTAAAAAAAAATCTGACCAAGAAAGGTTAGGAACCACTGTTTAAAAAGACACTTGGGTTTTTTTGGAATGTACTTGCATAGATCTTTCACTCACAATGGGACGATATAGGCCTAAATGAAAAACTTTATTTAACTTCTTGTGCTTTTTTGATGAGCAATGGCAACTGGCATATTCAAAAACTGTCAGAATAGTCAATAATTCTTTGAAAATTAAAGGTTGAATATGTAGAATATTTATTAAAAGCTATATTTTTTCAAAAATAATACATCCATGGGGCCTTTAGAGGGGTACAGAATGAAAGTATTGCTTTTCCATAAAAAGATTTTTTTTAGTCTGAATTATTATTTTTAATTTTTTTGACGGGCTCGACAATGACTTTCTGTCAACGTTCTGTTTACATTCGTACCTGCCTGTAGCCGACATGTGGCTCAGTTCTCCGCTGTTTTCCTGCCTCCTCCCGGTCGGATGTGTTTGTTTCCAACCAAGCCTTTTTAATAATCAATCGGTGGATCAATGGATTATCATATACTTGTTAGGATGGGTGTATTTGTGTAGTCTTATCTGTCATAAACACGTTTATCGTCGCGGACTTTCGGTGCCACGGAGCTCCTTTTTTTTTTTTTTTTCCAACTTGACGAGAGCAGTGACAGCGGAGGCTCTGAGCAGCAGTGGTGTGGAAGGCAGAGAGCCTCCACTGTCCCTGTAACACGCTACAAGTCATTTATTATGCTGTTAATGACGGTAAAAATGAAACATAAGGTAAATATCCTGCTTAGCTCTCCTCCTCTGCTGTCCTCTGTTCAGAGCGGAGTCCCTAGCAACGGCCCGTTTTGCCTAGCAACGGTCTGGCAATCGACTGCTGGAATTCTTTTTCTGTTGTTAGGGCCACGGGCAATCGCACCGGGCACTGGTCCCAACAGCTATGAAATAGCTGCAGGGACCAGCAGCTATGAAATAGCTGCAGGGAACAGTGAACTACTGTTATTGTGTGGATTTTTTCTTATTAGTGTGACTGCTGAAGCAGTCACACTATTGTTCTTCTGTTTGGCCATTTTCTTCCGCCTTTTTACGGTCTTCTTCTAGTCCTTCATACTTTGTGCTATTTCAACAATTCATATATCAAAACGTGCAGCTTTTTTTGAACTTTATCGGCATTACTTTTCTCTTTTTAACTATTTATACTTTTTCAAATATTTAACTTTTTCTGATTTTTTTCAGCTTTATAATGTGTGTGTATTGCGTCTAACGAGCAGAGCCAGAGTGGTGTCAGAGTGGAGAGAGGCAAAAAAAACATTCTAGAGTTTTTCTGGCTAAACTGTCAGCATGGCCACAAATTAAACTCTAGACAAATTATTTTCTCCAGTTTTGTAGCCACACTTGTCTTCTGGCTAAAATTCTGGTCAAAAATGCAAAGAGACTTAGATAATAACTAGAAAAAGCATTTCCAAGAATGGAAATGGTGTGACTGCTGATAGCAACTGAACGCTGTTGCAGAATTAGCAAATAGTGCAAGCAGTGATCACCATACAAATGTTTGACCAAGGTCGGAATTGAACCCACAACCTCATGGTCATTAGACTTCCACTCTGCCTCTAGGCCACAGTGCACACACAGTTACAGAGACTGTTGTCTGTTAATGATCTGCACACTGTCAACATCAAGAAAGCTTGAGAGTCAAGCTTGAATGACTTAGAATGAAAATTTCTGTGAATTTCAGGCTGAGAGCAGCAGTTTCAACATGAAGCAAATTATCAGAAGTCAACAGAGGACAACTGGGAAAATAATTCACTATAATTGTTGTTGAGGCAAGAATTGAACCAGCAACCTTCAGGTCTCCAGACCAGCAAGCTAACCACTAGGCTACAGACAGAGACAGTATGTGAGGGGTAAAGAAAACCTTTGATAAGAGGATCACTGGCTTCTGCTTAAAAAAAAAAGTAAGGAATCGAACCCATGACCTCATGATCAATAAACCTTTACTCTGCCACTTCGCCACAGAGAGCACAGACATAAGCATGTTTCAGACAGAGTTGTGGAGAATTCTCAGCATTGGGCTGAATGAGAGCAGAGAGCTCCCTGGCTGCATTTAAAAAATATTTAAAATTATTATCTAAGTCTCTTTGCATTTTTGACCAGAATTTTAGCCAGAAGACAAGTGTGGCTACAAAACTGGAGAAAATAATTTGTCTAGAGTTTAATTTGCAGAAAAAGTTAAATATTTTAAAAAGTATAAATAGTTAAAAAGAGAAAAGTAACGCCGATAAAGTTCAAAAAAAGCTGCACGTTTTGATATATGAATTGTTGAAATAGCACAACACCTAACACACTAACCATATGGCCACAGAGAACCTGAGTTACAATGAGCTTTATACTATGAGGAATCAAAGACTGTCCAATGACAGCTGAATAATTGGAATCAAAAGTCAAGCAATGATGTGAAATGACTGAGGCAGGAATCGAACCCATGACCTCATGATCAATAAACCTTTACTCTGCCACTTCGCCACAGAGAGCACAGACATAAGCATGTTTCAGACAGAGTTGTGGAGAATTCTCAGCATTGGGCTGAATGAGAGCAGAGAGCTCCCTGGCTGCATTTAAAAAATATTTAAAATTATTATCTAAGTCTCTTTGCATTTTTGACCAGAATTTTAGCCAGAAGACAAGTGTGGCTACAAAACTGGAGAAAATAATTTGTCTAGAGTTTAATTTGCAGAAAAAGTTAAATATTTTTAAAAGTATAAATAGTTAAAAAGAGAAAAGTAACGCCGATAAAGTTCAAAAAAAGCTGCACGTTTTGATATATGAATTGTTGAAATAGCACAACACCTAACACACTAACCATATGGCCACAGAGAACCTGAGTTACAATGAGCTTTATACTATGAGGAATCAAAGACTGTCCAATGACAGCTGAATAATTGGAATCAAAAGTCAAGCAATGATGTGAAATGACTGAGGCAGGAATCGAACCCGTGACCATATGATCACTAAACCTTTACTCTGCCACTCGGCTACAGAGAGCACACTGCCTTCAAGACTGTTGTCATTCATTGTAATGTGATGATGTGCTGCAAACTGGTACTAGTAATCAAGGAGATAACAAACACCTGTAACCAATTGAAGGCGGGGGAGGAGAGCAGAATTCAACATAACATAACAAGAATTCTTCCCTTGGATTCGAACCAGTGACCTTAGGGTTAGCAGGCAGTTACCCTAACCCCTACACTACAGAGAAGTTGACAAGAAGAGAGGTTGAGACTTTGATGAATGTGAGATTTTTCAATGATGCTTAAAACAAAAATAAATTAATATAAATTAGCCACACCAAGTAAGAAGAGGACTTTTTTGTGACCTGTGACTATTTTTTGGTGAATTCAAATGAATTAAAAAGCACTTAACAGCAAGTTACAAAGTTGAGCTCCTTCTCCTGCTGATGTGAAAAAAAATGCATTGAGCTTAATGAGAGCAGAGAGCTCCCTGGCTGCATTTAAAAAATATTTAAAATTATTATCTAAGTCTCTTTGCATTTTTGACCAGAATTTTAGCCAGAAGACAAGTGTGGCTACAAAACTGGAGAAAATAATTTGTCTAGAGTTTAATTTGTGGCCATGCTGACAGTTTAGCCAGAAAAACTCTAGAATGTTTTTTTGCCTCTCTCCACTCTGACACCACTCTGGCTCTGCTCGTTAGACGCAATACACACACATTATAAAGCTGAAAAAAATCAGAAAAAGTTAAATATTTGAAAAAGTATAAATAGTTAAAAAGAGAAAAGTAATGCCGATAAAGTTCAAAAGAAGCTGCACGTTTTGATATATGAATTGTTGAAATAGCACAAAGTATGAAGGACTAGAAGAAGACCGTAAAAAGGCGGAAGAAAATGGCCAAACAGAAGAACAATAGTGTGACTGCAGTCACACTAATTAGTGTGACTGCTGAAGCAGTCACACTATTGTTCTTCTGTTTGGCCCTTTTCTTCCGCCTGCAACAGCGTTCAGTTGCTATCAGCAGTCCACACCATTTCCATTCTTGGAAATGCTTTTTTCTAGTTAGTGTGAATGCTGGAAGCATTCACACTATTGTTATTCGGTTCGGCCATTTTCTGCCTTTCTTCGTCATGTAACTAGTCCTTCATACTTTGTGCTATTTCAACAATTCAAATATCAAAATGTTCAGCCTTTTCGGGACAGGTGTGCTATGTCTTTTCTCTTTTCAACTATTCATACTTTTTGTAATATTCAACTATTTCTGATTTTTTTTTCCCCATAGAGAATGCATTGGAACAGTCTTGAAACTCTTCAAATCTTCTTACTTCTTTCAGCCTTTAAAGCGTCCACATACTTTCAGCTAGAGACTTCATTCAAAATTCTGAGCTGTAGACAAACTTCTAATGTATTCATCCTGTATGTACAACTTTTTCATAGCTTGTACCGTTTTTGAGATAAATCCTTTAAAAGCACATGAGGATTTCTGACAAATTTCACACTTTTCAATGAGTGTGTATGGGGTTGGGTCAGAGTGAGTGACATCATCGTTAGAGTGAGAGGGATCGAAAAAACATTCAGGATTTTTTCTGGATAAATTGCCAGCAACGGCCACAAATTAAACTCTAGACACATGATTTCCTCACCGGTTTGTAGCCACACTTGTTGTGTCTCATTTAATGTGTTCAAAACAGCAGACAGACTTACAGAATTGTCTCAGTGAGCCTAATTGTCCAGCTAGAGCCCGCTCCAGTGGCTCATCCACTTCAATAGAAAAGTAGGAGCTGATTTTTTTAGAAAAAGCAGAAATGCCCCCCTTTTCTACCTTGCGACCCTGAGAAAAGTTTTTGCCCTAACAAACATTTAATGCACATTGCCTCGCTCAGGAAGGTCTGCTTGCCCAGATGGTCAGATGGCCACATTCTGATTAGAGGTACGGTTCTCTTTTTCTGGGCTGTTTTGGGAAGCTGCTCAGAGCTCAAATCTCTCTGCTCTGCTCTGCTCTGTGTGCAGTTGGTCCAGCTGTAGGGGCCAGCTCGTTATCAAAGTCTATAAATAGAACAAGTGCAGCTGCAGCCTGGCCGCTCGTTAAGATGTTTTTAAACACAGCCCCACACACACACATGATAAACCAGACTGACAGAGAATGTCCACGCACAAACACAGGCATCACACTCACACAGACAGACACACACAGACACTCACACACAGTCACACATGCACACATACACAAACAGACAAACACACAAACACAACACTGTTCCACACAGTAAAATGTAAGCATGGTAGTCGCCATGGTAACTTCTGAGGGCAGGCTGCCAATCAATCAGATCATTAGGGAGAGAGGAGTTCTGTGGCGCTTAACAGTTTTACTTTCTGCACATGTACACGCAGACAGAGAGACCGTCAGACTCACACACCCAGACACACACACACACACACACACACACACACACACAGGTTTTCAGCTCAAATTCATCAGGCTCTCAATTATTTTATACTTTTGATGTAAACATCTCCAACAATTAATTTTTTTCTCATGAATTTAAGTTCAGACGTTTAGTCTTTCCAACTCTATTAATAGTAGTACAATTACAGGTGGAGCCTGGGATATAGGATGCAGCTTTTAACATGTGTCCTATCTATCTATCTATCTATCTATCTATCTATCTATCTATCTATCTATCTATCTATCTATCTATCTATCTATCTATCTATCTATCTATCTATCTATCTATCCCCCTCCCTATTTTTAACCCCTCTGTCTCCTATTTTTTCTTTCTTTCTTTCTTCTACTCCTTCATTTGTATTTTACGTAACTTTTTCTATCCTTCCCTCTCTATCCATCCATCCATCCATCCATCTACCTCTTTCTATCTATCATCCCCCTCTCTTTCTTTCTTTCTTTCTTTCTTTCTTTCTTTCTTTCTTTCACTCACTCCATTTCTGTCTTTTTACTTCTTTGTTTGTTTGATTGTTTCTTTCTTTCTTTCTATTCCTTTTCTCTTCCTTTGTTTTTACTCCATTTCTTTCTTTCTTTCACTCCATTTCTGTTTGTTTACTTCTTTGTTTGTTTGATTCTTTCTTTCTTTCTTTCTACTCCTTTTCTCTTCCTTTGTTTTTACTCCATTTCTTTCTTTCTTTCTTTCTTTCTTTCACTCCATTTCTGTCTTTTTACTTCTTTGTTTGTTTGATTCTTTCTTTCTTCCTTTCTTTCTTTCTTTCTTTCTTTCTTTCTTTCTTTCTTTCTGTCCTTTTCTTTTTTCTCTCTTGTTTCAATCTTTCTTTCTTTCTTTCTTTCTTTCTTTCTTTCTTTCTTTCTTTCTTTCTTTCTTTCTTTCTTTCTTTCTTTCTTTCTTTCTTTCTTTCAACAATTTCTTCAGCTCATTCAGCATTGCTGGAAGCATTCACACCATTTCCATTCTTGGAAATGTTTTTTCTAGTTAGTGTGACTGCTGAAGCAGTCACACTATTGTTCTTCTGTTTGGCCATTTTCTTCCGCCTTTTTACGGTCTTCTTCTAGTCCTTCATACTTTGTGCTATTTCAACAATTCATATATCAAAACGTGCAGCTTTTTTTGAACTTTATCGGCATTACTTTTCTCTTTTTAACTATTTATACTTTTTCAAATATTTAAACTTTTTTCACAAAAATCTCACATTCATCAAAGTCTCAACCTGTCTTCTTGATAACTCCACTGTAGTGTAGTGGGTAGGGTAACTGTTTGCCAACCCTAAGGTCACTGGTTCGAATCCAAGGGAAGAACTCTTGTTATGTTATGTTGAATTCTGCTCTCCTCCCCCGCCTTCAATTGGTTACAGGTGTTTGTTATCTCCTTGATTACTCATACCAGTTTGCAGCACATCATCACATTACAATGAATGACAACAGTTTTGAAAGCCTCAGTCTTTTCACTTCATTGCTTGACTTTTGATTCCAATTATTCAGCTGTCATTGGACAGTCTTTGATTCCTCATAGTATAAAGCTCATTGTAACTCAGGTTCTCTGTGGCCATATGGTTAGTGCTCCAAGCCTTGAAATTCACAGACAGTTTTTCATTTCTAAAGTCCATGTCAAGCTTGACTCTCAATGCTTTCTTGATGTTGACAGTGGTGCAGATCATTAACAGGACAACTAGTCACTCTGACAACTAGTGTGTGACAGCCCGTGGCCTAGAGGCAGAGTGGAAAGTCTAATGAAGTCCAATGAGGATGTGGTGTCGATTCCTGACCTTGGTCAACACATTTGTATATGTTGATCACAGCTTGCAACTTAATTGCTAATTCTCTGCAACAGCCGTTACAGGTTGCCTGTCAGCGAGTCACAAACAACACTAATAAATCCCAATTATCCATTCTTGGAAATGCATTTTTCTAGTTAATTTTTCCACTTCCCCGGCCAACTTTCGGTTTCCGCTACAAGTTCCCTTGCAATCGCGAAGAGTTGCATTACAAATTATATATCAATAATGGTGGCGTCCTGATCGGGATCGGTGTGCCTAATTACTTTTCTCTCAACATGTAACGAATTATTCGCACAAGACGTAAGTCTCGATTTACTGCGCAAAAATTTTTGCATGTACAGTCAATGGGACGGGCGGGAAAAAAAAGAACGAAAGAAAGACCAATCATTGGAGTTATTGTAACCAAACGTCCTTACTGCTCAGGCCTGCCAAATTATGTTGCATGTACTGGCCTGTGCACCCATGTTCCCAATGCTATTGATAGTCACATTTGCTTTTCTCTTAGCTCCGATTTTGTTTTTGTTGTACTCTCTTGGGGCGGGCCAGAAAATCCGCAGCGTACGCAGCATGGGTGGGACTGTGGGATAAATAACGGATTAGACAAATTAATTAACCACCAAAACTG
>NC_140927.1:4194665-4424330 GCF_045865225.1 Trachurus japonicus | reverse complement strand
TACACTGAGATGTTTTTTTTTTGGCATTAAATCTACAAATATATCTCATTTTGGATCAATACTTAAAACATTAGAGGTGTGAGATATTGGATTGATTCAGCTTTCTTAATTAAAGCTTGCATGGTATTTCACTAATTATATGGGTGGTTGGATTTGAAACTGATGAGAAACTCTTTCATTTTTGCAGAGCAACTCCATCAGTGTCGGTCGTGGAAGTTTTAGAGAACAGTAATTTGTCATTGGAGTCGTAGCCATTAAGTGGTGAGCCACAGATGTCAACTTCTGACAGAACAAAACCATCACTGTTCTTTGCACTACTTTATCAACGACATAATCTACTTGTGGTATTTTAAGTATCTGTTTAAATACTGTATGTCTCTGCAGAAATGTTACTGCAACATGTGGAATGAAAATAAAAAACTTTGATTACATTAAAGGTCCCATATTATACTCTTTTTAATCAATTTCACTCAGCTGTCAGACGTCCAACTAAACTGTATTCGAAATGTATTGCCCCAAACTGATCCGTGGTCCTGAATGTCAGCTGTCTAAAAGTCGCTCAAATGAGCTCTGCTGAGAACAAGCTGTTTCTGTGCCTGCACCTTTAAATGCTAATGAGCTCCGTCTGTCACAGCCTTGCCTGCCCCTCTCAGCCAATCAGAAGCCTAGTAAGGCGGGTCTTGGCGTGGCCATAGTAGGAAAGATTCTGCCTCAGGGACAGGATGTGGCTAACGGTAGCATGGGCTAATGTTTATGGGTGGATGTATCACTATGGCCAGAGCGATTGATATAACAGTGTGGCGACAGCTCTTGACGTCGCCGCCAGTGCGGTCTCGTGGTTCATGTAGCTCCCAATAGTCCCAAACTAGGCTTGAAACAACGTTCAAAACACACACAGCCAGTATCACAACTAAGCATAAAATCCGCTTAGCTTAATGCTAACGTATAATGTGAAACCTCATAGACGGGCCAACAGAAATTAGCATCGGCTGTCGCCGTTTCGCGGCAAACGAACAGCCATAGAAGCTGCTAAAAACCTGTTTTAATTCTGGCTTTAGCACTGTTAACACGTCACAGTTTTAATATTTTTTCATGCGAGAAAGTTTAATCCAGAGTCTGTGGTCAGTTTGCTCCGATGTCTGTCCTGAGAGAAGTGCAGAGTCTGTGGAAGCCCTGATCGGGGACCGTGGCGGCGGCTGTCACAGCGGCAGCAGCTGCTCTACTGAGCTGATCTGCCGGCACGGACATCTCTTCCTCCCGGAGGAGAAAACGAGCCAAGTAACGTATCCGCATGCTTTTAGAGGTTTACCGCTAGCTGGTTAAATTCTTTTTAGGAGATTAATGCTGGTCTCATTGATGAAATTTAACAACTGTGGCAGTGGCATTAGTTTGTTTGAATGAAAGAGGAGTGAGGAGGAGCTGGGCTATGTACTGAAATCACCACATTTACGTAAATAAAGGGGGAGGGGGGTGACAGCGAAAAAGCGACCAGACTTGCATAGTTTGTTCATTTTAAAACATTTATTGATTGAAATGTGGTGATATCTGATGACTTTGGCGCTCGTGTGTGCAGCCAACAACAGAGCAACCGCTTCTTCCAGGTCGTACATTCGCCCTTGTTCTAACCAGAGCTATGTTAACAAGCAGGGGAAAAAATGGCACGGTTTAGAAAATTTCTTAAGGCGTGGCAAACCTTCACCTGGGGCGGTGCATGCATATTATTGATAGAAAACTGCTCTAAAGTGCATTTTGCATAATATGGGACCTTTAATAATTTAAGGCAAGACAATTTTATTTGTATAGCCCATTTTTTATAAATAGTTTGTCTCAAAGGTCTTTACACAACATAAAAGACTACCCCTTTCTTTCTTTCTTTCTTTCTTTCTTTCTTTCTATCTATCTATCTATCTATCTATCTATCTATCTATCTATCTATCTATCTATCTATCTATCTATCATCTATCTATCATCTATCTATCTATCTATCTATCTATCTATCTATCTATCTATCTATCTATCTATCTATCTATCTATCTATCTATCTATCTATCTAAAGCACTGTATGGATGGATGAATGTGGCTTCTATGAACTCTTTATTCAGTGTAGAAGCTTTGGCAACTTATATACTGCATGTATACTGCTACAATAAACAGGGCCGTTGCAAGGAATTCTGGGCTTACTGAAAGAATACTAAAGTGTGCCCCTGCCCCTGACTTTTCCCCTTCTTTCTTGGACTATGTATTATCATTTTTTATTTACTTTGTTTTGATGCTAATTCAGCGTTTCATATGAGTATTAGTCAGGGTCATATGCAGAATAATTCAGTCATACAAAGATTAGACTATCGGGTTTTTGTGTGGGCCCTATACTGGATGCTGGGCCCCAAGAATTATCATCACCGGCCCTGACAATAATCTGTGACAGTGTTTATAGTCATGTACATGCTGCTATATATGGTGTGTATGTCTGCCAGCAAGTGTTGTGTAAGAACATCAAAAGAGTTTCAGGTAATATACAGGAGAAGTGGCAGCAATATGTACAAACATACTTGAGACTACTTACTGGATGGTGGTAGTCTTACAGTGGCTTCTCCACTCCCCAACATTTATGTTATTATGCCATTTGCACCACGGCACATCAAAAGTGGTTATGCAATATTTTTATGTTAAATCAACTGTGTATAAATATCTGACTAAGAAAAATCCACTAAGTTGTAACATAATGTTTGGACATAGTTTAGAGAACTGATTGAGTATGAGAAGAAGATAATAAGGAAACCCAGGAGGCATGTCTTCCTCAGTCAGGCAGTTAAATGCATGAAGAAAAATGAAAAAAAAAAAAAAAGAGAACACACACATAGCATCTCAAGCCGTGTTATCATTGGATCCTCTCAGACATTCAATCCCAAGCAGAAGGATAAAGTGGAATCTTGGCATTTGTTCTTTTCAAACAGAGCAGGGCAAGCATGTGTAATTGATGCTTGGCAAACAATGCATGTGAGCCGGGGCAGGGGCCTGGGAGCGCGGGGATAGTTTCCAGATGAGAGACGATTTGCTTTTATCATTTTCTATTGTCAGCGAATTTGCGCTATCTTTGATGGCGGAGGGGGCGATGTCTGGAGAAAGTTAACAAGCTGCTCCACTTGACTTGAGATCTAAGTTGAGACAGATGCGTCCAGATGTGTTTGTGTTCAGGACGCCATGCTTTTCATTGGCGGTCAGTAGCTGTATAGTTTATCGTCGGGCTCTGTGAGGCTTGTTATTTTTATGTAAAGAAAAAATATATATCTGAAAAACAAATAATTACTGTAATACATTCCACAATTTTAATTTATAGTCAAATCTATTATTATTATTCAGACACATTCTTTTGCTAAAGGTTAATTCCACCAGGAAATCCTCATTCATTTTCTTTGGAAGCAGCCGATCACTGAGCAATGACTTTCCTTTTAGACTGGTTGACCTCGGTCGCAGGTAATGACATCCAGCGATTAGCCCGCTCCCATCCTACTTAGGATTTCCAACAATGGATGTTTTGCGGCGAGTGGCCACGAGGGCTCTGCTCCGTCTTAATTAGCACTGAAGTGCGAGGAGGAGAGGAAGTGCTTCTCTTTATTCATCAGGGCTTAACTGTGACTGGCATGGCCTCAAGACATCCCAGCTTCGCTCCTCCGGAAGCCCGCCAGATGTTATTGATATTCACGAATGGCTAGAATTTGCATCTTGATGTTCCCAAAAAAAAAAAAAAAAAGGAGCACCAGAAGGAGAGACTGGATAGACAAGTTGACTTGTGTAGAATAAACAAAATTAGTAGAAGCTTGTGTGACAGGCAGCACTTTTTTCTGATTTACTTCCTTCTTCATCACAGTGATATGCTACATTGCAATTGGCTTAATATCCTCTTTCTTCTGCGGGATCTTTTTCTTTTTTTTTGCCTGTTTTCTTGATTAGCATGTGGCGTTGGTCGATGGGAAACAGGGATCCTGCATTATGCATGTCTGCCGTGCCCCATGCCCATGCTTTGATAGTCACATTTGCTTTCTCTTAGCTCCGTTTGTTTTTGTTGTCTCTCTTGGTCGGGCAGAAAATCCGCAGTGTACGCAGCTGTGGACTGTGGTTATACGGATGACAAATAATGATCCACCAAAACTGTACACAGAGGGGTTTTTTTTGGCCGAGCGCTCGTCTTGATGGGTTGGGATGAGAGGAAGAGGAACACACAGCACGTCTAATAAGACGAACTCCTGGCCAATTTGAAGGCAATCCAAATTAATGAGCAAATGGCTTGACAAGCAGCTCTGTTGTGATACTGGGATGTCGTTTGAGAAATAAATAAAAAAATGACCTGGAAAATAATAAAAATAAGGATTCACCTTCAGGATATCTTTTCTATTATCCCTTTGATGCATGACATGGGTCAAAAATGACCCGCATTCATTTTCCATGTGAATTCATGCTGGGTGAGTTTTTCTTTGTGGTATCTTTTTAAAACAATTTATTTTATGATTGAATCTTCCAAGTATTGTTTGAATATTTTGTTTTTCATTAGTACAGGGTGTTATTTTCACTTTTACTTTCTTATTTTATGAAGAAAAAGGCAACACGTCTCAGAGAGTGGACCAGTTAGCTAGCTAGCTGTTGGCATTTCTACATTCTACTGTATTAGTTAACTACAGTAGAACATAGCTAGCTAGCTGCTCATTGAATACTGTGCATTGATTTCAAAGATATAGCATTGAAATACTCAGCCATAATAAACTAGATGGCTAGCTGTTGACCACAATAGAATATTTCAACAGAGCTATTAATCGGGGAAAAAAGGCCAAGTCACGACTTGTAATCAAGGAAACAATAATGGTCTGGTATGAAGCTGTTGAGAGAATGCTAACATGAAAGTATTTTGCTATGCTTGCTTTTCAAATGGTCCACTGACTGAGACATTTTTGATCACAAAATAATAAAGGAAAAATGGAAATAATGACCCCATTAATAAAAAAGATAGATAGATAAGAAGATAGATAAAAAAAAATATATTAAATAATACTTGGAACATTCAATAATGAAATAGATATATTTCAAAAGTTACAGCAAAGAAACTATCACTCAGCATGAAATCACATTGGAAATGAATGTGGGTCATTTTAGACCCATGTTGTGCATTAGAGGGGTAGTGATACAAAATGTGTTTTTATTCAAAAAGTAAAAAATAAAACAAGGATGTATTATGATGAAAAACAAGTTCATTGAGGAATACCTGGAATACAATATGATGGAATGAATTTTTCACAAAGACATAGCACAAAAAAAACTCACTCAGGTCAATTTAGACCCATTGTTGTGCATCAAAGGGTTAATATAAGAGGTTTGGCATGAGGATCATCCTGGTTTCTGCTTCCATATATTTCTATATGATATGTTTATTTGCATGGGTGGCTCATCATGAGGCCTGGCTATCAGGAGGAGCCACAGTCTGGCCTGTGTGTGTGTGTGTGTGTGTGTATGTGTGTGTGTGTGTGTGTGTGTATGTGTGCGCTGGGGTGTATTATTAGGTTGAGAGCCAGGCACAGGCAGGATATCAGGTGGCCTTTTAATTACTCCTCTGGTGGGGAAGGTAGGCAGTGGACGAAAATGACAGATGGATACTATGACTCCGCTTATCAAGGTCTAGTGATCCGGAGCACCTTGAGAGCCCTTCTGGCTAACAATAGAAACCCCTCTCCTAGTAGAATAGCGAGTGGTGCTATGGGGATAAAGGGAGCATGAACGTGAAAATATAGCCTTGAGTCTACACCTTCACGCAGCGGCACCCCCTTGACCTGCATACCAATTCCTCTAAACATACACCACCGCCACCCCCCAGTGTGACGCCAATACCTCTGTGGGCTCAGAAACCCAAAGCAGCTGGTCATCCATCTGGGACTCATCATTTGCCCCGGAGAGCAGAAACAGTTCCCACCATGGCAAAAAGGGCATCCGTTCTGCATTATCGCCGCCACCTACGCCACCCGACCCCTCCCCTTATTTTTCCACTATACCGCCGAGCACCCAGGCCACCATGCTCCCAGGCCACAGCAAAAGAGCCCGTGTTCTGCTCCATCCTTTCAAGAGGCTGGAACTATTCTTTATTTAAAGGGATAGTTCACCCAAAATTCAAATTTCACTCATTATCTACTCACCCTCATGTCGACTAAGGGCTGTGAGGATTTTCAGAGTCCTCCGTCCCTTCTCTGAATTACGGGGGGGTCCGCGCAGGAGTATTTGTCCATATAATGGTTGTCAATGGATACCAACTTTCTTCGTCCAAAAAGACACACCAAAAAACATCCAAATACCTCCATACTGCTCGTCTGTAATGTCCCTCTTGTATTGAAGCCCCGACACGAGAAATTGTTCCGCCGGTGATTTGCACTGACACAGGAAGAGCAGTGAACCGAGACACTGGGAGCTTCCGCTACAAACAAGCTTAAAATATAGACTTATTTAATTTTTTTTGGAACAATTTCTCATGTCGGGGCTTCAATACAAGAGGGACATTACAGACGAGCACTATGGAGGTATTTGGATGTTTTTTGGTGTGTCTTTTTGGACGAAGAAAGTTGGTATCCATTGACAACCATTATATGGACAAATACTGTTGTGCGGACCCCCCCGCAACTCAGAGAAGGAACGGAGGACTCTGAAAATTCTCACAGCTCTTAGTCAACATGAGGGTGAGTAGATAATGAGTGAAATTTGAATTTTGGGTGAACTATCCCTTTATGCTGTTTTCTAAACTCTCAGATGCCGTGCATGAGCATGCAAGGATGTGAGCAGTATAATGGGATGTGGCTGTCGTCATGAAGAGGGAATGACAGACGAAAACATGGGGCCCGGTCTCTGTATGAGCTATTAATGGTGGTAACCATATGTAACTTTCCCCTGCTGGAAACACACAATGATGAGAACAGGAGATGGAACATTAGAGGGAATAATCTGAGTGTATGAGTTTTAACAGGATTTCCTCGAAATAGACAAAAGAGAACGCAAAGGATTGTGTGTTCCCACCCACCACTGTTACTTACACATAAAGTGCTAGAGTGAGAAAACATACAAAAAAGAACTCCAATAAACCACTACAGAGGAATAATGACACAATGAAATGACATAATTAAGAAAGAATTAATGGCTGAAACTATCAGGAAACTATGACAAAAAATAATGGAAACCTTCATGATTATTGTGCACGAACAGTTGCATTATGTAGCCATTGGTGGGGAATTACAGGTCACTAATTACTTCAAGGTCCCATATTATGCTGTTGTTCAACCATTTCACATGGGTCTAAGTTGTCCAACCATCTTGTATTCCTAGTGTATTGTCCCCAAATCAATCTGCAGCTCTACATCTCAGCAATCTAAAAGTGGCTCTCCAGAGCTCTCCTGGGAACGAGACATTTCTGTGTCTGCACCTTGAAATGCAAATAAGATGTGTAAACCACGTCCACTCCACAGCCGTCACGGGGAGAGTGGGTATGGTTTTCACTACAGGTACATGTGCCAATGTTAACATTGGGACAGGGGTCGGGCATTGATTTCTGAAAAAAAGTTTCTGAGACTCTCATCTTGTCTGAAAAAATGTAAATGTTCATTTTTTTACTGTGGCAGAAGGAGAAACATGGAGAGACTCCTACAGCCATCAGAAAGTTCTGTGCGAAACTGTCAAATAAAAAAAACAAGTGAAACTGAGGAGCAGCACAAACTGCACGGTGCGACTGATGAGAAGCTACCGGAGAATATTGACGTGGTTTTGCGCCGGGAGAGGAGACTTCCTCGTTCAGATGTCTCTCATTCCGTGATGAGGACCGCTGCGCTGATGAGAAGCGGTACCGTTCCAATATTATTCGGTCCGCGATTTCATTTGTAATGACGGACGGCTGTTTTTCAGTCAATGATTCAAAACGGTCATCTGGCGGCCCGTTTGGAGACATGATCTCAAAAAAGTGTAGCAATCAATTAAGGGAGTGAACAGACTTTTTTCACCTCCAGGCGTCATAGAAAGGCTATTGGAACACATAGGACCACTACAAAACCTGTAGAAAGTGGATTTTGCATAATATGGGCCTTTTCAGGTAAACACAGAGCAACCTAATCATGCAAGCCATAGGTTTGTGGCTTTGCTGAACCCAATGACCGCTTTGTTGTGACATCACAAAGTCACAGACATTGGCGTTGACCACCATGATCACCTTTGTTTGTTTTATACCATAGGGACCTTTAAAAAATAAGAGTTAGCTTTAGCTGTTAGAGGTCTACAGCCACCTCAATTTGTAGAAAACACCATTTAGTACTTGTAAGCTGAGGTTTGCTTCCTCCTCTTCAAATCTTTCATCTGATGTAGACTGAACATTTCCGTTGCCATGGAAATGGGGATGCTGAGAGGGCTGCAGCCCTGAGTGCTAGAATGAATGAAGCTGAGATTTACATTTTAAATGTGTTAAATCGTATCTTATTGACTTATTTCATCAATGCATTTTTTTTAATTTTTTTTTTTAGAAATGATGGATAAAATATGTATGTGTCTTTTCCACTTCCTGCATCCCTGTGTCACGCTGTCAAAATCATGAGCAAACAGGATTAGTTAGGCAAGTAACAAAATGAACAGTAATATAATATATATACCACTGTATATAGACACTGACAGGATCATAGTTCAGATCCCAGCCAGAGGAACTTTATTACATTTCATACCCATCTCTCTTCCTGTCTCTCAGCAGACTGTCAACTTTCAAACAGAATGCTAAAAAATAATCTTTCAGACAGAGAAAAAGACACAGGCCTGTGACTGCCGCCTATATATTTGTGTGTGCAGTACATTAGTCTATGGTAATTACCAGTAGGTCGACTTGGCGTAGTAGCGTGTCCAGATCGAGTCCCTGCCTGTTTCCCTTCAGCGTCGACCCAACTGGGGGAAAAATAAACTCCTGGAGACAGAAAATCTGTGATTTCCCAAAGGAAAGTTAAAAGGAAAAAAAAAAAAATCTGAACACAAGAAAGAAAACCAAACTTGAAGTGAATAAGTAAATGTCTATCATTTGGAAAGAATTACCAAAAGCTCTCACAAAAACTGATTAACAGGGAGCTGTATGTTGGCACTTGGCATCTTAAAGTCACTGAACACGGCCTTTCATTGAGTAAACAACATTTTAATCAAAACACGAGGCTTGAAAATTGTACGGACGGTTCCAGGCCAGGCTTGGCCGAGTTCACCTCATTGCAGAGGAGGAATGCATTTTCCCTCCTTATTTTCTTGGTTCTACATGACTTCCCTTGATATACACCTCATCTGGATGTCGGGGAGAGAAATACGCAAACACAAGCTTCGCTCATACACATGCCCGGAGTTGAAAACCACATGTTCCAACACCACTGTGGCTGAAGAGAAGGTAAGCTGTGCTAATTGCTATTGATTGAGAGGTTAGAGAAATTTATAGTTGTATATAGAGTTTTTCTTTTTTTTTTCTGGATGCCATCAAGTGCACGACTCCTGAGAAATGTTTTCTATGATGAAGAGCAGTAAGAAGAAACTATGAGAGGAAGTTTAATTTTCATGGTCATAAATCATTCAGGCTCTGAGGGAATATAAATATATTAATATTTATATATAAATGACATGTGTATAAGTGCCTCATTCATAAATTTTGGTTTGGTTTTGAGCCACGTGGGGTCTTTTGGACCTGCTCAGGGCACAGTACGCATACCTCATGGGATTGTTCTGGTTGTGCGGTGCCGCAAATGTGGACGTAACTGCACTCACACTGGGGCTACAGTAACAGACCACTGATATTTCTTTTTTCTCCCCCACTTGTTCTGATTAGCCGTCTCCAAGGAAACCAGCCTTTAGTGCTGCAAATAGTGTAAAGTGGGAGTGTTGACAGGAATCAGGGAGCAAAGAGGCTGAGAAACCCCAAGGTTAAAGGGATAGTTCACCCAAAATTGAAATTTCACTCATTATCTACTCACCCTCATGTGGACTAAGGGCTGGGAGAAGTTTCAGAGTTATCCGTGGCTTCTCTGAGTTACAGGGGGTCTCGGCGTAACAGTGCATGTCCATATAACGGTTGCAAATGGATACCAACTGTCTTCATAACAAAAAGACACACCAAAAAACATCCAAATACCTCCATGCTGCTCGTATGTAATGTCCGTCTTGTATTGAAGCCCCGAAAAGCGAAATTGTCCCGAAAAAATTAAATAAGTCTATATATTTCAAGCTTGTTTTTCAATACAAGACGGACATTACATACGAGCAGCATGGAGGTATTTGGATGTTTTTTGGTGTGTCTTTTTGTTATGAAGACAGTTGGTATCCATTTGCAACCGTTATATGGACATGCACTGATACGCCGAGACCCCCTGTAACTCAGAGAAGCCACGGAGGACTCTGAAACTTCTCCCAGCCCTTAGTCCACATGAGGGTGAGTAGATAATGAGTGAAATTTCAATCTTGGGTGAACTATCGCTTTAAGAAAAATTAGGAAAATAAATATGTGCACCTGCAGGCTAAGTTATCTCTTTTTTTTCCTCTTGAGTAACTACATGTTTAGTCAGTGTGCACTTCCCCACATTTTTTAAAGTCCTTCAGCAGAGGCCTGAGCCTGGGCGTCGGCCATGTTTTCCAGGAACGACAGCCACGACGGGGACAGTGGAACTGGACGGTCTGTTGTTAGGAGATAAGGTCCGGGTGAAATCACAGGCTGGCACTGAGACAAGACAAGACATGGAAGCGGGCCGGGGCCACGCTGAGGTAGACCCTGGATTCTCATTTCTTTCATGTCTGTCCCTCTCACACACACACACACACACAAACATAGACACAAGCTCAGACTGATACAGATACAATGTCTTGGTTTATTGGCTGGCCCATGACCTAGAGTGATCACCTCAGACACAGCTACAATGTCTGTAAATGTGTCTGCTGGCCATTAGAGAGGATATGGCCTGGAGGATCAGAAGTATCAGGTAATAAATCAAGGCTTTCTGTTTTTTTTTTTGTTTTTTTTTTACTTGTCTGGTGGTGTGTTAGTCTGGGTGAGAAAGCACTGTGGCTTTTTTTTCTGGCTGGAGAAACTATTGTGTTACTGGGAGGTCATGAGTTCAAATCCCACATCACCCATGTGCTGAGGAAGAAACTAAGATGCACTACCTGCCAAGTTGCTGAGCTCGTTGAATAGCAAGAGTCTAATGAAACAAAATAGCTCCACACAACACCATCAAGCCAAATGTCCCCTGTCCATATAGGTTATGGTCTCTCTGTAGTGTTTTTACAGTTTGGTGGAAATGGTCAGATGACACTTTTCTTTCTCAAACTGACAATGTCCACGTGTACAAGGCCAGAGCTCCATGAAGAAATTACTTTCCCAGTTCTGGTGTGGAGGGGCTGAGCCCTGACCTCCACCTCATCCAACACCTTTGGGATGAACTGGAATGCAGACTATAAGCCAGACCTCAGAGCAGGCAGGTTCCAAACATCTGGTGAAAAACCCCCAGAGGGATGGAAGCTGTTCAGAAAGTAGGCAAATAGTCACAGTTTTAATATCATGTTGACCTATAGGCCTAACCCAATATCTCTGTGTCTAGACACATTAGGCCAGGAATAGCCAGTGTCGATTAAGAATATTAGGCAATATATGAAATGCCAAAAGAAGCATCCGTATCCTAGTCTTGCTTTAAAGGTGTACAGAAAAGAAAAAAATATCTGCTATGTTCAACTTTTGACAGAAAATGGATATATTCAAATCACACTTATGAGGGAACATTTACGTTTGACAAAAATAGTGATTTGATTTGTATTGTGATCAATATTGACTCATATGAAAAAAAAATGTGTTATGACTTTTTCTTATATTTCCCAGCCCTGGGTACATAAAGATAAAATCTAAGTCCACTGATGCATCATAGATAGGTGAATAATTAAAATGAAATGACTGAATGAATAACCATAAAAACCTAACAAACCCAGATGTTTCCACTCTGATGCGTTGTATTGTGTAATTAAGAAATGAACATCTAATCATGCTCCGTGGGATTCAAAAGACTGAGCAGGTCTCATTGATTCAGAGTTTTTATCCAGATGATAAGAAGTAAAGATGTTTGTGCCTTTGTAGAGGCTGAGATACCAGGTGCTCCAGTCTCAGCAATGATCACACAGCAGGTGTTTCAATAGAACAGCAACTCTAGTGACATTTGCATTTAGAACATTAAACCACAGATCATTTGAAGACGGCGATGCTCATGCATTATGGTGTTATTTGGAGGAAAAAAACAGGAGAACAGCTCTTCCTCAGATTACAAAGACGAATCTAATGATCATTTGAGATGGAAAGCACTGGTCTATAAATATGTGGAGGGAAAAAAGTGATGAGTCATTCCTCGCCAACGAGCGAGCAGTGTGACATACACAGAGAGAATGTTGTAAGCTTCAATGCTTGACCCCCGCTGAGTGTTACTGACTGATGTCTGATTGATCAGTTTTATTTTAAGATCAAACACGTCTGTCATGATGAGAGTGTGTCCCCATCCACAGAGCACAAGGGCAACTGATTGTTTGATGAGTACGAAAATCCTGTCAATCAAATGTGATAACCTTCACAGTCTGACACCTGTGGGACAATTTGGACTTTCATCCTCCAGCAGAATCCAGACATTTGACAAATCAATGTTAAGAAGCACTGAGGCGGTTCTGCCCTTTAATTTCTCACCTGTTTTGTATATAGCAGAAGGTAACAGGAACTACTGCATGTCCCTGGTAAGTTGTTTAGTTGCAGATTTTTGCTATAGGAGCTATTTTAAATGAATGTAGGACAATGACGGCGCACCCTGCTCACAGATCTGTGACTCTGCCAACATCGTCCGTCCTAGAGCTGCACTTGATGGTTCAACAGAGATGCGATTAATCAGAGCTTCATAGGCGTCATTGTCATCATTGTTCTACTTACACAACAGAACAATGATGACATACTGCTGTACAGATTGTTGTATGCCTGCCCAGTCTAAACATTCATCAAACATAATTTACTAATAATTTGAAAGAAACGCCAAAAGTTTAATGGTCAGAAAATGGCTTTGCTGAGACAGATGCATCACTCGATATACTGCCTGGCTGGAGTAAATTAAAGCTCCCCCTTGACAGAAAACCAGCTAACATAAAAATGACGGTATATAGCCTATATATTAAGGCTGTCAAAGTTAACGTGTTAATAATGCGTTAAAATATAATATAACATGAATAAAATAAGTATTATATAAAATAAATTCTCAAAATATCTCCTTATAGATTCAAACAGTTTTAAAATGATTTTTTAAAAGGGATAGTTCACCCAAAATTCAAATTTCACTAATTATCTACTCACCCTCATGTCGACTAAGAGCTGTGAGAATTTTCAGAGTCCTCCGTTCCTTCTCTGACTTACTGGGGGGTCCGCGCAGCAGTATTTGTCCATAATGGTTGTGAATGGATACCACTTTTCTTTGTCCAAAAAGACACACCAAAAAACATCCAAATACCTCCATACTGCTCGTCTGTAATGTCCCTCTTGTATTGAAGCCCCAACATGAGAAATTGTTACATTGTTAAACATTAAATAAGTCTATATTTTAAGCTTGTTTGTAGCGGAAGCTCCCAGTGTCTCAGTTCAATGCTCTTCCGGTGGAATAATTTCTCATGTTGGGGCTTCAATACAAGAGGGACATTACAGACGAGCAGTATGGAGGTATTTGAATGTTTTTTGGTGTGTCTTTTTGGACGAAGAAAAGTGGTATCCAATTCACAACCATTATATGGACAAATACTGCTGCACGGACCCCCCTGTAACTCAGAGAAGGCACAGAGGACTCTGAAAATTCTCACAGCCCTTAGTCGACATGAGGGTGAGTAGATAATGAGTGAAATTTGAATTTGGGGTGAACTATCCCTTTAAGAGTAAACAATAAGATAGAACAACAAAATAACAAAAAACCAAAAACAATTGTTTCTATTATAATATCATCATCATCATCATCATCAGGGTGCACATATAAAAAAATATATTCTCACAGCTAAAACATCTAAAAAAGACACGGTACAAACCCAGTGAGGACCAGAATAAGAATCCCCTCTCTGGTTCAACAGCTGTAGCGGACTAACCACTCTTCTTGAGTCTGTTTGAGTGGTGTCGGTGAAATCATCAAAAAAGTGAAGCTGCAGCGATGGTGAAGTGAACTCAGCCAGCAGCTCCTCTCCTCTCCTCTCCTCTCCCCGTCCTCTCCTTCATTTCGCCACAGATGCAAAGTGTGTCCCTTGTTATAGTTCAGCAACGCAAATAAACTCGCCGGCTCCCAGGCCAGATTCATCTTTCACACAAGAGTGCTTGTTTTGTAGTTTCTCCAACTCAGGCCACGCACAATTTGCGTTCTACACCGCTGTGGGTCCCAGAAAAAAAAAAAAAAAAGAAAAAACTCAGTCAAGGCAGTGTAATAATAGCAGCCTTCTCTTTTCTTCTCTCTCTGTCTCTTTTATTGTTTCTGTGTAACTTGAAGGGGGCTGCGGGGGCCGGCACAGCTGCTGTTTGCTCCCTCTTACTGAAACACCTTATGTGGATGTGAAAGAGGATAGAAATGATTTGTGTTCATAAAGGGAAGAAAAAAATTAACATTTACACATTGATGATTCTTTTTTTTTCAAGAATGAGTTAAAATAGAGGAATAATTGGATAAAATAAGAAGACAACAATACAGTAGGTGCTGAATGGCTGCGGATTGTGTGATGCGTTTGGGGCAGAATCTTCCACAGCAGCGTCTTTATCGTCCTCTGCTCATGCAGACATGAGGGATGTGTTCCCGCACAACAAAACAAAAGGTTAAATGCAGAAGTTAATTTCCCCTTTCAGTAATTGCACAGATTTCATGGACTGCACCACACAGCCAGATGTGCCAAGACACATAAACAGTCTGTTGCAGCAGGAGCACGGACACCGACAGTGAAAGTCCCCAATCTTATTATTTGCACTACAGATTGTCCCACGGCGGTCGTGCATGAGCACCGGGAAAAATCCAGAAGGGTGGGCCGGGATAAAAGTCCATAATTTACCTCCTTCTCTCTGCACCTGTCATTCATTCACTGTGAGCACGCTGCATGGCTGCAGGAATGGGCTGACATGTGATCAGATGATACCACCAGCCTGGACCGAGCTGTGGCCGGCAGATATTAAAGAGAGGGGATTAAAAATAGAGGAGGGCGGTGTGGTGGTGCAGCGGTTAGCAGGGGTTCCTCTGAGCACACTTTACTCCTACAACTCAGACACGTGTAGGTTTGGTTAATTGGTGACTCTGGATGTTCCGTAGGAGTGAACCTGAATGTGAACAGTTGTTTGTCTTGAGACATGGGCAGGCTGGACACCGCCCTCGACAAGTATCAACTGGAACAGTGATCATATGCAGTATGGACGATGAATGAATTAGATACTTTCATAATGAATTAGTAAAAAGCACATAGATTTGATTGTAATATCTGACAGGCAAGTTAAAGGACAATTCCGGGAAAATTCAACTCAGGGGTGTATTTTCCTAACATTTTAGGTCTAAAAGAAGGAATCTGAAGATTTTCAGTTTAATTGCTCCTGTTTTGCGGTAGTTGTGTCTGTCCCCGCATCGCCACGGCAGCAATGAATGGGAGTGGATGCAAGAAGAATTAAATCGACTTTTACAAACATGTTGGCTTGCTTGAAGTAAATAAACTTCTCGGTGCATGTTTGAGTTGCCATCTGATGCTGTCTGTGGAAAAAAAATGCGGCTTTGAGGGATGTAAACAGCCTAAGCAGTGGAACTTCCATCCGCTCCCATTCATTGCTGCCGTGGCGATGCAGGGACAGACACAACTACCGCAAAACAGGAGCAATTACACTGAAAATCTTCAGATTCCTTCTTTTAGACCTAAAATGTTAGGAGCATACAGCCGAGTTGAATTTGCCCGGTACTTTAATAACAGTAAATAACACTTCATCATGGCACCTGTTAGTGGATGGGATACATTTAGCAGCAGGTGAACATGTTATTGATGTGTTAGTAGCAGGAAAAATGTTCAGGGTCAGGATCTGGTCCAGTTCTCCAAGGAGGACTGGGTCTCTCATGTGAACAGCTGCAGCTCTTGTGGGCTGTTCCCAGGTCTGCAGTGGTCAGGATCTATCAACAGTTGCTCCAAGGAAGGAAGAGTGGTGAAGCGGCCACGTGGGGAGAGAAGGCTGGCCCGTGTGCTCCATCCAACAGACCAGCTACTGTTGCTCAGACTGCTGAACAACTTCATGCTGCTTCTGATAGAAAGATGTCACAACACACAGTGCAGAGCAGTTTGTTGTGGATTTGGCAGCAAAAGACAGGTGGTCAGATTATTATGTCTGATCGGTTTATATACACTGATGCACATGAAGTTGGAATAACTTCTTATTACAACGTTGTTATTTAAAGCAGAAGTAAGCGGAATGTTTGTGTTAATATAAGTCTTAAATAGTTCTATCTTCCGACAGCAATCACTTATATAGAGTGTTTGGTCTGAAACACGGGTCTGTCAGTCACTCTGCTCTGCTGTAAGCCGAGGAGAAAACTTTCCTTGTATCCTACAACCTTTATCCAATGAGGAGAGAGAACGGCATAAAGGGGCGGTCCTCTCTGTGTGTGCAGCCAAGGGATGCGCGTGAATGTGGTGACGTAGGAACGAGGGCGGGGACTGCTAACTCCATCGGCTGACAAGAAGTTAGCCAAAACCACCGGATCGCTTACTTCTGCTTTAATTATAATAATAATTATTTAATAATTATTTATTAATCCTATGATCGAGGTGCAGACGAGTGAGTTTGGAGCTGACGAGAGGATTGAAAAAAGAGAGCGAGACGACGCGGCCGTAGCCGCCCTGCACGTTGAGGAGGTCTAGGCTGCTAAGTACTCAGCTGTCATGGAAAAGGACTTGAACCGAGCCGAGTAGAGCTGTAACTGTGTAGTGGAAAAGGGGCAATAGTGCCACCACATCTGTGGTCAGTTTATTAACAGGGAGTGTTGTGAGGCGGTGTTTAGCTCAGTTGGTAGAGCCCCCACCCCATGTGTTGAGGCTTCAACTGTACTGTAAAGGCCAAATAGGTCCCAAAAATATACAAAAAACTAAACGAAACAAGGAGAGTTGTGTGAGTTGAACTGCAGTGAAATGCATGTAACTCTCTCTCTCACACACACACAAACAAACACACACAGTCGGCTGACATGGTGACACGGACGATTGTCCCTCGCAATAAAACTACAGTTTTTGCCAGAAGCGCCATTATTTCATACCGTACATGTCCGCCATAATATTGAGACACTTTTTTTTTCTTATTGTGATATTGCAGATACCGTTAGTACCAGTTACTAGAAGATATATCTATCAATAATAAATCAAATTGAAAAGGTAAGAAATACGTTATTCGGTAACATTTTACTTGAAGGTTTCATCATAAGAGTGACATGTCACAGTCATGAACATGTCATAAACATTATGTCAATGTCATAACACCCGGGTTTATAGGGTTATAGGGTTAAGGTTAACTAAATGACACTTATGTAATTGACATAATGTTTATAACATGTTCATGACTGTGACATGTCACTCTTATGACAGTGTCTGATGAGACCTTGAAGTAAAGTGTTAGCCTTTAGTCTAACTTCATGGGAAACAGTGTATGTATATACTGTATAGTAAAATGCTCCCTGATGATGGAAAAGAAAGTGTTTGCTCCAACTTTTAGAGCAACAGCCAATGGGAGCAGTCAGAAAGTAGAAGACTCACTGTGTTCCTCCGACAGAGCAATGACAGAACCTCCACAACAGCCTGCTGATGGAATATGCAGCTTTTCATGACAATTTTCTCTCCTTGTAAAGATTTTAGCTGACAGCAGTGAAAATCTTCCGACACTGTTTTTCTCACATTTTGCTGAGGAATAAATTATGAATATAATCCAATTCACACTTTACAGATTTTGGCACCATTAACTGTTTAACAGAATTCATTATTTTTCTTTCTGTCTGTCTTTCTTTCTTTTAATTAGATCATTTCTGTCATGACATAGTAAGTGAGTGATTCTGAGATTATTGTGGTGTTAACAAGCGCTGGAAAATAAGCCACTTATTGGCGCTGGTGACATGCACAGAGGAGCAGTCAGTCGGCCTGAAACCAAGAACAGAGGAAAGACATCCTACATACACCAGGCACTGCTTGACTTGTGTGTCTGATGTTAAAAATGATTTCTGTGTCCGTCGCTACCTCTGTGTAATCACTTATTCATCCATCATGTTATGAGCGAAGAGTTCACCGAGGGGAAATAGTCCAAGAATAAATAGATTTCAAAACGAGAGAACAGAGAGAAGGAAAAAAGAAAAGGGCTTTGGCAGGAGACGGATGCGACTTGGAGAGCGAAGCCTCCCTGTCATTGTATCTCTCTCTGGCTCTGTATCTCTCTTCTCCGTATCTCCCTCCATCTCTTTTGTTCCTTCCTCTCCCCTCTCAGACACACTTTTTCTTCCTCTCCATTCACCTGCCTGTGGATCAGGCATTGATTTATGAGTGCATGCAGCGTGCTTCCTTCTCCCAAAAAAATTGGCTGGATATGTATATCATACTGCGCAATTATAAGAGCGTGACCTCAGCAGTCTGTGACCTGAATGTCCCAAACAAAGGCTCCAGTTGGCTTTCACTTGAGCTGTTACCAAATGATACCCATGACCGATTCTAATATGACTGTCTATTTATGTTGGGAATGGCTCATTCTATTCATAACTCCGACTCCTATAATGGCCCATGAGCTTACAGAGGAAATATATTATCTAAATGCATTTTTTGTATCATTGAGGCCTCGCAAATGAACTGAATCAATTTCCTCCTATAAAACACATTATTCACTGTGTATATTTGGAATGTTCACTCACGTTAACTTGTGAAGAGTCTCATTCTGATGTCCATGATTGTTTTCCACTGGTACCTTGAAATTATAAGATTTGTCTGAACTTTGGTTAGCACTGTCACCTCTCAGCAAGAAGGTTCTGGGTTCAATTCCCGGGCCTGGGGCCTGTATGGGTGGAATTAGCATGTTCTCCCTGTGCCTGAGTGGGGAATTCCCTCTGGGATCTCCGGCTCCTCCCACAGTCCATAGACCTGCACACTAGGTGGATTCTCATCTCTAGATGTAGCCCATAATGTGTGAAGATGACCTGTCCCGCCCTTTACATCTTCCACAGAGACACTACAGGTGAATAGGGTAAAACATTTAAATAAAAGATATCACCATGAAACTTCCCAAGTGTATCACATACATTAAGACAAATATTTTTTGTATTACAAGTTTTGTCAAATTGTATGTTTAAATATGTAAATGAGCCAATATCTAATGAAATATGTGCTAATCTGCATATATTTTCAGAACCAAAATCTGAACAATGGATAAAGCCCCTTTCAAAATTCTTGTTTTATTTTGTTGACATGTTAGAGTCAGAAGTTTTTACAGAGGGGATTTTGGATATCTCTTTTTATCACTCTGTAAATTAGAAAATACTGTCACCAGCCCTAAAAAATCTAATTTCGGCATATTTTTAGGATTAAAATGTTGTATAAATCAGGCTGTGAATGATATATCAACAATCCCCTCTGTAAAAACCTTCAGAATATAGACAGGAATAAAACTGGAAGGTTTGCTGCTGAAGTGGAGATTTCAGGCTCAGAGTCTGAGGAAAAACTCATTTTGAGAACCGGCCTTTAAAGATTTGTACTGTAAAATTCCATAGATTGCTAATGTAAATCATACTTTTACAATTGGTTGCAGATACAAAGGAAATGACAATTTTTGGAGCCTACATCATTGTTGAGGAGAGAGAGAGCTTTACAATGATACCTGACATGACCTGGGTCAGACAACAAGCACAGCTCAGTATGTCACAGTAGCTGTTAACTTTTGGTAAATTTAGAAGAAATCTACTGAGGAAAGAGACAAAATGAAGTAAAATAACCACCTTCATGTGGATGTTCTACCATTTCTTTTGACTTTTCTGAAAGAATACATGTTAAGGAAGAAAAATAGCCTGAAATCTCAAAATTGATCAATGCATGATAAAACAGTGTTTTTGCCTGTAGTGTCTCGCCTTGTTATTATTGTGTTGATGAGTTCATATTGAGGTGAATGGTGTTTTGGATGGAGGGACCTTAGTGAGCACTTCTTGTCTCCAGACACAGCATGACACTCTCACCAGGGGAAGAGCAGAGCTGAGAAGAACATGGAGAACAAAATAACACAACAGAACTCTGTTGATACAGTCTGATCGGGAACAGAAACGGTGGAGACTGTGTTTGCCTTCCTTCAGTGTTTTTAAATTGAGTGGTTCCATCAATGCTGATTTTAGATGTTTAGATGATTAAATAGACAGTGAATCTCAGATGTTTGTTTAGGCAGGAAATAACCACAGGAAACTTAAAGGGATAGTAGCATTTTTTTAAAGTGGGGTTGTATGGTCTACAAATAGCCCCTAAGTACTTTAATTGCAGTAGCAGACTCTCTGCACTCCCGTTAGCAACGCCAGCCCATAGCCCTGCCCAGAGATTTACAACATACATTGTTGTGAATGGACCCAAAGAAACGGCCTATTTTCGCGGCATAAAAGAGGTTTTCCCTGGAAAAAAATAAACAGTTCCATTGTTCGCTATAATATAATTTTTTCCAGCCCTTCAAAGTGCAGGAAAAACGCAACTCACGTATCCCTCCGCCCAGGGTTAGCCGATCAGCAGTTGGTTAGGTCCATAAAAACTGTGTTTTTCCTGCACTTTGAAGGGCTGAAGAAAAAAAATATTATAGCGAACAATTGACCTGTGTGTTTTTTTTTTAGGGAAAACCTCTTTTAGGCCGCGAAAATAGGCCATTTCTTTGGGTCCATTCACAACAATGTATGTTGTAAATCTCTGGCCCGGGCTATGGGCTGGCGTTGCTAACGGGAGGAGTGCAGAGAGTCTTCTACTGCAATTAAAGTACTTAGGGGCTATTTGTAGATCATACAACCCCACTTTAAAAAAATGCTACTGTCCCTTTAAGACCCTGATCTCTGTAAAGAATCTGGATGTATCATTAAGGAAGCAGGTTGTGTTGTTAAAAAACCAGTAGAAATAATTGCAACTTAATTTCACTTTGGAGCTCTCTTCACAGCTGGACTGGGCATTGGGACTAATGGGGTTTTCCAGTGTTGGCGGAAAAATCTAGTTTTTTACAGGCTCAGTCGTTTTGTTACTGACGCTCTCACCCGTCAGTGTAGTGTTGAGTTTCTCTCCTGGTCTGACCAATGGCTATCTCCATGGAGACATCACTCTCTGTTGATGATAAACCACCATTTCCACAACTTTAGGCAAGTTACAAAAAGTCCTCATCTTTCTGTGTTTGTGTAAAAGGAGCAACAAAACAATACAACACAATATGTAACATAAAAAAACACTATAGCAGTTTAAATATAGGAAATCAAATGCTGTCATTACCAAAAGCCAAAAGCCAAAAAAATAAAAAAAATACAACTTTTTGCACATTTTGCACAACTTGAGTGTGGATCCCAGCTCCAAGGCTCTTCTGTCCCAACATTTACATCTGGATCCAGTGAGTTCTGGCCCACTTGCAACCCTATTAGTGAAACACAGACACCGGGGCATAGTGTGCAACAACAAAATAACGCACAAGCACGCACACACACAACACAGTGACACACACATGCAGCATTCCCAAGACAGTATTCCATTAAGGATTAAGGCCTGCGTTGCGTTGCCTTAGGGTGGTGTCAAATGGAAACGAATACCTGTGGAGGCTTTGCATATATTTTTGTAAGGTTAAATGAGAAACAGGACAGAACTCAGCAGAATTATTTTGTGGGGAGTTGTAAATCTGAATAATGTTGGCGAATGGACGACGAGCAGAGTCTTGGGTCACAAAAGAAGAGACTGTTAAAATCAAGAGAAATGTAAAGTAAGCTCTGTAAATATGCACTTCAGTATGTTCTAGTTATAAAGATACATACAATAGAGTATGGGAAGGAAATGCAAAGCATCTCTCATTGTTTGTGGGTTTATAAAGGGAGAATTGTTAGGCTTTTTTCTCTTTTTGGTTAGGGTTAGGGTTAGTGTTATTTTTAGTGGATTAGGATTTTTAGTGGATGACTGAACCTGGTTTCAGGTACATTGTTCAATTCCCTGAGCCAGGGTCTTCATCATTGACTGTAAACAACAATGATGCAGCCTCTGAGGTTTCTGAACGCTGGTTTGGACTCCTCAGTTGGTGCGTGACTCCACCTAACTCACAGCTATAATCCAAAAGTGATGAGTCATGTGTGGAGCTGAGACTTCAGGTCACATTCATTTGTGTGAAGCATACGTTCACCCACCTGTCACTCAAAGAGGCCCCGCCCACAATTATGTAGAAACTCAAGCCTACGTATATAAAATGCAAAGGGGGTGAATTCTATGAAGAGTCATCATGAAGGAGAACACCAAAACATTTCTGATGTAAAGTTGGACATCATGGTCAATTTTACTACTTCACATGCTGATCCTAAGTTATAATCGATCAATCAGACTTTATTTATAAAGCACTTTTCATACAAATGAAATGTAGCACAAAGCGCTTCACACCATGCAGACAAAACAAAGCAAAAATAAAACCCAAAGTCACGCAACTACACACACACACACACTCATATATAGAGCTTGAAAGACGGCAAGTGAAGCGTTATCTTACTCTCAACCATTTGCTGTGAGGAAACACCAGAGACTGGATAAAACCAAATAAATTAAAATAACTAAAAATAGTAAAACCTATAAGTAAAATCTAATCCAAAACAGGCAAAAAAGTTGTGTCTTAAGTTTGTTCTTAAAAATGTCCAAATGTCTTCAGGCTGTTCCACAGTCGTGGGCCGTAAGCTGCTTCGCCGTGAGTTTTAGTTGTGACTTTAGGTATTAATAAAAGGCCTTTATCTGAAGACCTTAGAGTTGTGGATGGCTCATAAGTTAAAAGCAAATCTGACAGATCAGAAGGACTAAGACACTTAAGAGCTTTAAAAACCAATAAAAGAATCTTAAAATTGATCCTGAAGAGACTTCGGTGTAATGTGAGCTCTGTTTCTGGTCTCCGTTAGCACACGTGCAGCTGAGTTTATAGGTGTAATGGTCCTACAGGTAATAAAAGTAATCCAGAGACCTCTTATCGTCTCTTTGACTTGACTACTGCTAATTATTATTGTACCTTCATAATTAAATAAAACACTCTGTCCTCTGTCACACCAAAACCACAAGAAAACATAGTCTACCATTTATTTTTTTTTATCTGTCTCTCTCATCTGCTTCCTCATTTCCTCCTCTCACCCTTCGGCTCCTTGCGGGGAGGAGGTGCTTGAACTAACAATGATCACAGCATTGCCAGTGTGACTGATTAGTGGCTTCACGAGGAGTCAAACGAACTGCAGCGCCTCAAATAACACGCAGCGTCAGATAAAACGGCAAAGTGACAGCGGCGCATTAGGACAGTCCTTTTTTTTTGCCATTAGCATTTTCCCCAGTGTGAGCCGAGTCTGGAGGAAAGTGGGGGTGGGGTGGGCTGGGGGGGTTGCAGGTTGCCACCCGGCTGGCATGCAGACACTGGCGGGATCGCCCACGCCTCTCGGTGGTTCACCATGAGCCGATCAAAGTCATTTGACTCCTGCCACACGGGGAACTGATTGCTTCCATGCACTCGCTGACACCACTCCACTTGGCTGAAGACACTCTAATTAAAATGGAGAGTATGGGAAGAAAGAAATGAAGCATATGTCTCTGTTATTTCCTCGCCAGCCTTCTTTCTTTGTTACTTCTATCTTTTTTTCCCTCGCTCTCTCTTTCACAGGGTGACCTTGCGTTGAGCATCGCGGCTCTTTGTTTAAAGGAGGAGCTGGTTTAAAGCTGCAAATCTTCCCTTTAACCTGTGTTTACTGGCAAAGCTGTAAGCACGGTGTCAGAGGCAGCACTCTACAACTTGGCACCGGGCTTTTTTTTTTTTCCAGTTAATGGGGGAAGCGGCTGGGCTAATGTTCTGAGTGGAAGCACAAAAAGAAACTCACTGGAGGCAGATCTGCTCTCACTTCTATTCCCCAGACAGTCAGAGTTTATCAAATTTCTATTTAAAATTCCAATGAGCACTTTTAAAGGGAGGGTTGGGGGTGGGGTGGGGTGGGGGGGGGGATCCCCTGTCGTCGCCCCAGACCGGGCTGCTCCAGGTAACCAGACTCTTTGTTGGTCGCTAAGCAGCAGAGATCGATATCATATCAGGGCCCAGTGGAACACCTGACAGTTCAATTTCACAGCAAGCCCGGAAATCAATACCTTTGGAATAGTTTTGGACTTTCCTTACAGGCTGCCCACTGGAGTTAATCTATGGTGTCATTAGCCCGGGTCACAGTGCGCATGGTCATTACACTGTGTAACAATAAATGTTCATAAAAGACGACACGCTTCGTCCCCTTGTGCTCGACTGCAGCCTCTAATTGAAGTAAATTCATTCAGGAGGGAGACGGGGACGCCGGATCGACTGGTTGCGCCGCTGCTCCTCTTTGTAAGTCACATCCAAGTGAATATGGAGGAGGGGTGGGATGGGGGGGGGGCAAGGCATGTCAAGCCTATCTAAGTGGTACAAAGCACAGGAAATTGAACAAGGTTTTATCAAGCAGAAAACGTGCTAAACTGTTTAGTTTGTGCCAGAGACGCCTGAGGGAAGGATTGTTTACCCTTGAAACATAGAGAGATAGTTAGGTTTTACAAGTACGGCAGCCAATCACAGCTCAAGTTGTTTTTGTTTTTTTTACCTCCCAGGGAGATGGACCGCGCACTTTTTTTTTTTTAGAAACTTTATTTACCCAAAGTAGCGTGGACCTGCTACATCCAGTGGCCCTGCTCCATCTTTCTTTCTTTTTTGTGTCATTGTCGTGTGAGCTACTGGACTAATTTCAATTTCCCTCCTAGGGATGAATAAAGTATTCTCTACTCTACTTTTCTCTACTCTACAAGGCAACTGTCAATACAAACACGGAATGCTCGAGGTAATGCAGTTTGGGAAAATAACAAGACAAAAAACATAATAATGATAATTACAGGAATCAAATAAAAAGAGCAACAGATAGAAAATAAATAAATGAAAAGAAAAGAAATAATAATGAAAAGCAATAGATCACAAGTCAAATTCACTACATAAGGCTGAAGTTTTTTTTAAAGCTTTGGAGTTTTTGCACTAATTAAGTCTGTCCAGATATGATTTACAGTACAGTAAGAGATGAAGATAAAAAAAAGTTTTTGTTTTGTAAATTTGCTGGTGTGTATATGGAATTTTGCTAATAGAATAAACAGGTTGATAATAAATAATTTCTTTCTACCAAATAAAATAAATTAAATTTTTGATTTTAAAAGGGGTATCTAATTTTCTATTCAAAAAAAGGTTGAGGTCAGACCGTGCGCCTCCATCTTGATCGCCACTTGTTTGCGCATCATTCATTCCGTGGCCGGCAGGACAAATAAAGACACCTATAATCCAAACACAGGCCATCAATTATAATGCCGTGAGAGGTATAGGCTATAGATTGCAGCTTTAATGGAACACAGCACAATCAGTCAAGAGGGGGAGAAATAATTAAATCCATTTTGATTTTAGTGGCTTTGACCAAAATCTGTCATACAAGACGTTAACCAGCCACATAAATCAGCACAGGTCCCTCTTTAATGTTGCACACAGTCTAAATGGAAATGAAAAAGAAGAAGGGAAGACAAGAGAAAAAAAAAAAAAAGCCCAGCCCCCCTTCCCTACGTATTTATCGAAGCTCAGCTGGAGCGGCCTGTCAAAATATACCACGGAAAACCCAGTGGAAAAATGACACAAGCAGCCCTGGCTTTGAGTGGCACCGTGGTTTTGGCCAGATCCCACTCCAAACTGGAATCTATTTTCTCCTCTGTGGCAGGACAGGGTGAGGGTGAGAGGGGGGGGGGCAGGACAGGAAGCAGCCGAGGAGGAGGCTAAGGGCTAATATCGCCTGGATACACCAGGTTCTCCTGCAGCTTGTTACTGTGGTAGGAATAAATGTTTAGCCTGGATCTTTATGATTGGATTAGAAACCTGGAGTCTCTGGATGAGCTAAAACCTTTTGGTATTTTCTATTTAGCCAGTGCTTATAAACAGTAAATCTACAAAACATGATGTCACTTAATGAGACTGAAATAAAATCATAATCATTTTCCCTGCCGTTCGGTGCACTGACCCTGCACGGGAATTACTTTGCGGCAGACGCATGCATATTTGGGAATCATGGCTTTTCCAGGGATATCTGAAACTGGCTATTTTCAAGACAAAAATGTAGAGGTTCAGCTGTCAAGTGGCATCATTTCTGGGATCCTGGCCCCGGCGTAGATATTCACACTCCTCTGCTTATATCCCAGCTATATAATTTACAGTAAAAGGCTCGAAGTGTACGTCCAAAATCGTCAATTTTCCTCCCAACACTCCAACTTAAGCGTTCGTTTGGAAGCTCCGTCGCAGTGGGAATAAAGCAGTTCCAGGAGTTAAAAGGTTAGAGGCAAGGAAACAAATATGAGCTCATGTTTTTTTTTATTCATAAGCATGTTATTCAATTGAATTCAATTTCTGTGAAATGTACTTTAAAGTCTGGTTTTGAGTCAGTGGAGATTTTCATTCTTGGAATAAGTCTGAGGTCATGTTTTGACTGAGGTAACACACTGGATTAATAAACTCAAAGTATCAAAGAACTAATTACTATGAGTAAAAACGAGCAAATGTGAATATATTTTTTGGAACACAACAAAATGCTCCAACCAGCAAACACTCCAGCTGCGTTGTTGCGTTGTTGTTTTTGTACCAAGGCACACTGGATTGAACTGAAGAACATTTGATTTTGTCCAGGGGAAAATGTAAATTGTACATTGAGCTAGAAATCCCAACCAGTGCAGGACAAACTGTTCAATAGAAGAACTACACCAGTGATGTGGAGAAATAATATCACTGGGGGAAAATAAATAATAAATTAATAAATAATGTGGTTTGGAATGGCTATCTTTGTGGAGAAGGTCAGTTGTGAAGGTATGACGTATCATATCTGTGCTTTACTTTTCTTTTCTTTTTTGTCTCGCTAGCGTTATTATATTAGTTTTTATTTTTTTCTTATTTGATTTGTCCTTTTTCTTTTTAGCTCGTCTGTGAACCACTGTTAAATAAAGTTTGATTTAAGTTTGAACGGTAACACCATAAAGTGCTATCCAAAGTGCTATTTTTTTCTACTTTTTGAGAGTTTTGTATGAACTATATCAGTTTCCTCTCACATGCACTGCCTCTGCCTTGCTCATACTCATCATTGCTTTAATTAAACCTGCTTTGTGAGTGGGGAGCTACAAAGTTTTGGTGTTCATTACAATAAAAATGACACAATACAGGACACTTAAATGCCCCACATCAAGTAACTATTATGACACACATTATTTAATCATTAATAAACTAAACAATACTGCACAACTTAAACAAAATACATAACCACTACACCATGTAACACTATAAAACAATATACACTCAATATAATTGCACATGGTAACAACATAAAACCCACAATTAAAAATAATAAACACAAAAACTACAAGTTGACATTAACACATCACTCACATCAACTGTCAGCCGTATTAAGCAGCATTACAGGCTCATCTGAGTGCAGTGTGACAAATTGTAACTTTTGCTTTAAGCAGTTGGGCTGGTGACTGACTGCTACGTGTTTTCCCCTCAGGGCTGCTGTAACTACATGCACTCGCTCCTGAGAATCATTAGTACTATAAAGCCGTAAAAAGCTGGTACACTCCAGTCAGCCCGGCTGCTGCTGATACCAGCTCCTGTACATATACTCACTGCCCTCGGCACTTCCTATACATCCTGAACCACTGGCCAAGTTAAAGCTAGAGACACAGACTGGGAGCTCGGGGGCTTTCCATGCAGATTCACCACCGGGCTGACAGCTCACTGACTGCACGCTATATTTTGCCTGTTAGCATTTTGGGTTATTGATATAATTCCTGATTCCTGCTGCTGAGGCACCACTGTGTTCTGCTGTTATCCAACCCATGCTAGCTCTGATTTACATTTACATTCACAGCTACGGTTTCATTGTCTCCAGGTTGTATATTATTTCTGTTACTGCCACGATACAACAGGCATTATGTTTGGGTTTTTGTTCATCGGCTGTAGAAATTCACACGTGGCATCACATCACCATATTTACTGCAGTAAAAAAAACTCTTTCCATCATTGTCATTTTCCCAATTTATCAGCTTAGTGTAGCCTGGAGTGTAATACTCCATATCAACATAACAGGATGGTGCTGTAGTTAGCAACCGGAGGCCCACTGGTTGGACTGTGATGATATTGCAAGTGTGCAATAACAAAATAATAACCTCTGATATGAACACTTAATAGTCTTGCAAGCACTTGAACATCCCAGAACAAAAACTATGGTGAGGTTAAAATACAGAAAACACGTTTTAAAATCTGAGTACACTTGAAGGTCTTCAAATCCCAGGATGTGCTTTAGTTTAGGTTTCTATTACACTCATCTGCTGGTTGAATTAAGTTTAATGTTCCTATACTAGCCTTGCTCCAGAGGCTCCTTGTTATTTCACATCTATCTCACATCATCATCTAAAAATACAGCTCTCAAGCAGAACTGAGTTTACCCAAACACTTCAAATAAATACATCCTATGAACTCTTTCTTGCCATTTCAAAACTTTGGGAAGGAATTCTACTGATCACTTTCATGGATACTTAAAGGGATAGTTCAAATTGGCCCATTGCCATAATCCCTATAGTCATAGCAGTAGGTGCGTTACCTTTAATTGTCGGTGCAAGCTAATTTTAGAACAGCAGAGCAGAGCCACAAGCTGCTCAGAGCTACACTATGGAGGCTAATGCGATTTTTTGGTTTCCCTCATCAAACTCATCAAATACACAATCCAACAACTCCACAACGCTCTGGTGGACAAGTTGTGACCTGCACATTCACCACACTATGAGATAATAATGGAATGTTAGCAGGTAAATTCATGCAAAACCGCTGACTCGCGTTCCCGTCGGGGGCAGTTTTTCGGCAATCGGTCTCTGCATTTGCCTCGAAAACAACTCTGCATCATAACATTACATTATTAGCTAAGCGTGGTGAATGTGCAGGTCACAACTTGTCCACCAGAGCGTTTTGGAGTTGTTGGATTGTGTATTTGATGAGTTTGATGAGGGAAACCAGGAAATCCCATTATCCTCCGTAGCGTAGCTTTGAGCAGCTCACGGCTCTGCTCCGCCGTTCTAAAAACAGCTTGCACTGACAATTAACACTAGAACCGCCAACTAGCTACAGTGTTAAAAGACTCGGGACAAACGGAATACCTATACAGCACAAAGTAATGCTTTATTACAGTTCGTCCAATGAACGACTCATGGCGGTTAAAGGTATATAGTGTCCTCCAGTGGTTCTAGTGTTAAAGGTAAGAAACCTACTCCTAAAACTATAGGGATTATGATAATGGGCCAATTTGCCAAAATGTTGAACTATCCCTTTAAGAAGACACAGGCTGCATGCCAGTGCATACACACCCATCAACACATCTCAACGGCAGCAGTCCACAGCCCCACCACAGAGGTTTACAAGAAGGCTCCTCCATAATGACTGTCGGCGTAGAAACACGAGTCAGAGGGAAGGGATGGACGCCGTATAAACAAACGCCTTGAACTGAAGCCTGGAAATAACAAGGAGCTGACAGTAAAAATGTGAGAGGTGGAATCTGTGGCTCCTTGTTCACACGACAGCGCTGCATAAAAAAACTGTTCATCTTAACAAGTCCCTTATGAAGAATTAATGTCCTCAAATTAGGACAGTGTTTAGTCTAACAGATATTTTTAGACCTATAAAGTTTTATAAAGGACCCTCTATTTCCACTGTAATCCCTTACAGTTTGACTTATGTTAAATTACGTAAAATTGTTTCCATTGTTATTGTCTAATATATGTTATTTATTTTAAGTGAAATATATCATAGCTATAAGTGTGTTTGAAATGAATGCATAAATATCATTCGTAAAAATCATTTACGAAGGAGTTATGTGGAATATTAATTTAAGGTATGTTTTTTTTTTCCCACCAATGGAGACTTTTGGCCACTGTCCTGCCCAGAGATTATAACAGACCTGCAAATCCTGCTGCTCATGGGCTCCAGTGTTCTGGTCAAAACTTCATCTCAGCCTAAAGGCCTTTACACACTGGGGATGTGATGAGTACCAGACAAGAAAATGTGAAATATTCAGACCAACAGCGATGCAAATATGCCACAATTATACACCAACGTTTCACGTCGAGTGGTTCTTGCCTCTATACGTCATGCCTTAAAGTTACATTGTGTAGGAATTACTCCCATCTAGCGTTTCTGTTGTATATCACAAGCAACTCAATCGTGTTTTCATGCTGCATTCACGTGAAATTGGGCAGACGGCAGACGGACGACAGCCGCTGCACGTAACAGCATAAACAAGCATCTATGTAAACAAGTGGTCCGTCAGCACGAGGCAAAACAATACACGTGACAATATGTTGTCATGGCGATGTGGTATTGTTTACCTGACCCACGTTTTACCGGCTTTCTCTGGACTTCTGTGACTAAAATGACTAAAATGAATGATGAATCTGGTTTGTTACCGACGGCCGTCTGCCCGACTGCACATGAATGCAGCATCAGTGTAACGCTCCATTCCTCCTCACTACGTTACCGCGGTGACTTTTCACAGACACTTCAGTTTGTTGATGGGGGGGATTACTGATTAATCGAAATAATTGATTTTTGTGAATAGATAACAGAAGTTACACAATGCCCCTTTAAACCTGTATAACACACACCTACTGCACTTATAACACACCGTTGTTCTAAGCCAAACCTGCTGTAACACTGCCGTACTATACCACATCCAACACAGCAACTCACCGTCTGATCTCTGTCCTGACAGCTGTATTGTTCGGCGATGCTTCACCACACATTGTCCTTGATTTTCTTCTCTTTGTAATGTTTGTGTCCCCTGTCAAATAAGACAGGGTGGTGAGAAACACAAGTTGTTGACATCATGGTGTTGTGTTGTGTAGGGTGTGACGTACTTCTTTTCCATGCAACATGATTGGTTGATGTGCTTAGTTGCCGGGCAAAAGCTCCGAAAAATCGACCTCACTTGGAAAAACAAAAATTATGTTGCATTTTCTCTCAAGGACTCATGATGAAAACCACAGTTTGAAATAAATATTGACGTCTCCGAGTGTAAAGGCCTTAATTCATTAAAATATAAATTTTAATACTGGATGAAGAAAAACTATTTTATACGTGACTATACAAATAGATTTGTTTCTTTTGTGTTTGTCAACACGGTATATGGTCTCAGGTATAATCTTGGCAGGCCTCTACTACTTACTGTAAAGCTACATGAATTAACCCTCTTGTTGTCCACCTGGGTCAATGAATGAAGGACGAAGGGAAAGAAGGAAGAAAGGAAGGAAGGACAAAGGGAAAGAAGGAAGGAAGGAAGGCAGGAAGGATAATGGGAAAGAAGGAATGAAAAAAGGAAGGAAAGTAAGAAAGATGGAGGGAGGGAACAGATTCATTCTAGGAAGGAAGAACAGAAAGAAGGGAGAAAATAAGGAAGGTAAAAAGGAAGGAAGGAAAGAAAGATGGAGGGGCAGTTGGATCAAAAGAAGGAAGGCATGAAGGAAGGAAGGACGGAAGGGAAAAATGATTGTGGAAAGAAGGAAGAGAGAAGGTAAGGAAAGAAGGATGGATGGAGCAAGAGAACAGATTGGGTCAATTCTACCCAGAAGGACAACAGGAGGGTTTTAATTGGTTAACACAAAAATTATGTATGGATGTTTCAATGTAAAAAATGCCAAAGATCTCCTGATTCTGTGTATCATCTAAAATAGATAACTGGATATTTTTGAATTTTTGACCTTTTGAACTGTTCGGCAATAGAATTTTTTCAGTATTTACAACATCAATGGATATTTACTTGAAGGTGTAGGGTAATGAGATGAGGCTAACAAGTTCACATTAGAGTAGTACTAAGTCTGTGTTTTGTCCTATGTGCACCATCTGACAATCTGAAGAATTGGTAAAGCTATGTGTTGTCAGAGGAGCTAATGTAAATACTATTATTTTATAACTCAAACAGCTGATCTGCAGTGCAGTGTGGTAACTGGTAGAATATGGAGGATGGAAAGTTTGTCCAAATCTCCCTAAAGCTAAAACGTCGGCTCGTCACCATCCACAACTTGTTCCACCAGTGTATCAGCTGACAGTGATACAACTTGACAGGGGCTGCTCAGAGTGGTGGAGCAGTAAAGAATCCTCGGTCCTATCTGTAGGTGCCCTCAGTTTCAGCTCTTTGATGATTGTCTGGATAGCAGCTTTATTGTTTTACTTTCATCTCCACTCTCAAAGTGTCATTTGCGGCACACAGCAGGCAGCTGTTTTCAGCAAGCAAGCTCTATAAACCCACAGTACACTGCACACACCAAACAATAGACAGACACAGCTGCCACATACAACTAATGAGCTGGTGGAGACCAAAAGCAGAGCTAAAAGACAGTGGTGGCATTATAGTCCAGTAATTTTAAGCCAAAATGGGGGTCAACCTTGAACAAATTGCAACAGAAGCAAACTCAACAACAGGTTTTGTATCCTCAACATGTCCTGAGTGGGCGAAAAAAAGCCCAGAAGAATCCCATGAGGGGGAAGTTTAAAAAAAGACCAAAATATAGCCCATTCATAGGCCTATTCTTTTTTCTCACGGGAATAACCAAACCCCATCTCTGCAATAATAATTAATTTGGTTTAAAGTTTAAAGTTCCTTCTTCCTCCCTGTCTCTATGTATTAATGTTCATGGGTAGCCAAATGGGTTCCATTCAGACATTAATATTATGTTTTTTACTGTAATATGTCAACATTTTCACCTGCTATACCCAACGTTTAGATCTGGTGTTGTGTGTATGCTAATTAGCCATACGCAATTAGATTATGCCTTGTTTGCTCATGTTAACACATCATTTCAAAAAACTTGTAATAAATTTTTTGTCTTAATGTAAGTAATCAACTGGGTAGGTTTCATGGAGATATCTAAAGGTTAAGACTGTGACCCTATTCATGTGAGAAAAATAATTATTAGGTGTATGAATGGGCTATATTTTGGTCTTTTTTAAAACTTTTCCCTAATGGGATTCTTCAGGGCTTTTTTTCCCTCACTCAGGACATGTTGAGGATACAAAACCAGTTGAGTTTGCTTCTGTTGCAATTTGTTCAACCTTTTTTTCATAAAATGACTGGACTATTATTACCAGTTCATGCTGACCAATGAGAATGACATCCGGACATAGGAGACAGACACAAAGTAATCCTGACAGGGGTCAAAACCTAGGTGTCACATGTGTTTTCATGTATGTGTACAGTATTTCCATTCAACAAGACATTTTTTCAATTTGTTGTATTAACACAATTGAAAACTTCTGTCTGCTTAGAAAATATTTTAACCCTGTAAGACCCAGTGTTGCAGAATTACAACAATTTTGGTTATCCCCAAAACACGTCTAATTTTTTTTTTTTTTTTTGGTTCAACCATATCAACATGATCATTGGGTCCTATAGTTTGTTCTCACATTGCGATTGGATCCAACATTTGTATATAAGGCCCGCCCTCAGGTCAAGAAGTCACACAACCTCCAATCTTTTGATCGAGCAACATCCCTTCGATTCACTGGACTGGATTCATCTAATTCAAGTAAGTAAAATGCTTTGAATATTTTTTTTTGTGTTTATTACAATGTCTAGAACATGAACGTATATAGTTTTTGTGGAAAATATGCCCTACATTTTATTTAGAGCTTGTTTTATAATTGTTGCAATATTACAACGCTGGGTCAGAGTGGTAGCCAAAACAACCCTGTTTTTGAGAGGAACTTCAATTGAAATTTTCACAATATAACTTTAAACTACACATGATTTACACATTCTAGCCTTCAGCCTTATATTGGATTACATGTTTACATATTTTTATTGTATTAGAAACTAAAGAGCAAAGATATATTGCCATATTTAAACATTTTAATTTACTTAATTTCTAACCACCTTCAACACTCAGTATTTTCTCCTTATCACAGAATGCAGGACTTTCTTACAAAGAAATTCAGTTTGTGCATGTCTGTTCTTTGTCTTAGTCTCTATTGATAAGAAAATGTTCTTAGCAATTCATAGTCAAAGCAGGGATGCTCCTGGTGCATCTGTGGCATTGTCCTGGAACAGGTGTTAATGTTCATGGATGTAAGGTGTGGTTGTAAGCTGGAGGCTACATGCATTTCCTATTACGATGATAATCACAGTCTCCAATAGGTCAATAGGTCAGTATTGTGTGACCAGTGAAATGTGTGAACAGGCTACTTCAGTGCAATTTGTAAACACTTCATAATGAAATCAGTCTCCCCACCACCCCATCTTTCCTGTTGGCCATCTAGAATCTAGTAAGCATGTGTGCTATTTGTATATACATTTGTTTAAATTTTAATTTTTCCATTTCAGAATGCCACCAGCAAGGCGAGATCATCGGTACAGCATGCAGGATGTGATTGCCATCGTCCAAAATGGAGAGAGGACATGGGACATGTGGACATGGATTTCGACGACACTGATGCAAGTGACGAAGAATCCGATAGCGATGCCTGTGTGGACAAAGAAAACCAAGAACCTACTGATTGCCCAGCCAATGTGGACATTGAGCCCCAATCAAACAAACACATCATGCCCCGTGACAGATGTCGCAGGCAAAAAAAAAAAGATTTTATCAGTCCCAATACTGATTTTTCTGGTCCAGCTCTCACTGATGATGTCAACTCCCTCCTCACACCACTGCAATACTTCCAAAAGTTTGTGTCAGAAGACATGGTTGAAGCTCTGGCAACAAATATGAATGAGTACATCATTCAAAAAGGTATACTAATACCCAAAGCAAGTGTGATGCTGTGAGACTGGGTTAGATGTCTGCCTCTGTTTTTCAGAGGACAAGAACTGCTTCTGGGACTATCACTGTAAATAATATAAATAAATGTCAAAGTTCTTCTTGTTGGAATAAATGACTCTTCATAACAACATGACTGAGATTATTATTCATGTTATATACTGGCTTGGGAAAAGCAAAACCCTGCAAATGAATCCTTAGTTCTGTATTGCTGTTCAGACAATGAGTGGAAATACAGGAGATTCTGCTCCCCATTAAGCCCAACGTTGCAATATTACAACATTTCCGTAAAACCTTACTAAAACATAAAATTTTTGAAAACACTCCATTTTCAGCCCCAAAGGCCTCCTACAACAACATCTGAATGGTTGAAAAAAATTTTTTTGGCGTTTTTCTATATTTGGGTTTTACAGGGTTAAACACCACAACACTTTCTCTCAGCCAACAATTGAGTTTTGTTCTTCCTGAATTACTTTGAACTCATGCGCTCAGAGATGACATCATCCAGGTCAGAGGTCAGTAGGTCAACCTACAGACCCCGGATGTTGATAACAGCTAACCCCGGACTCAGAGGGGAATAGCACTAGCATATCATAACAAAATATTGGTGAAGTTTTACGGCGGATAATGTGTTATTTAGAGGTTACGTTCCGCTGCCCTGTAGACTCACATTATACACGGCTCTCGGCTGGATCTAATTTCGTCGGAACAACTTGTAATGACACCAAAGTTATCTGGGTGAGTAAATGATCATATTTCATGCTAGAAATAAGTTCCAGATTGTAAAAAAAAACGGCAATCACCCTTTAATTATCCAAACCTGAGCCTTGACTAACCAAACAATATACGGCTCAGCAGAATATCATCGTGCTTCCTATGACAGTGTCACCCACAGCAGTGCAACCAGCATGGGGCCGACAGCTCCACACCCACATCATTAAACAACCTCTTCACATGTGCCGTAGTGTTCCCAGAGACCTGTAAACGCACTTAAACATGTATAATCTGAGAAGATCCCCTTTAATTGAGCTGACATGGAAGCAAAAAACTTCAAAGCAGTTATAGCACTGATGTTCAGAAGAGACAAAATATGTTTTTTTTTTTTGTTTTTTTTTTAAAGCTTTATGTTTTTTAAAGTGCAGGGTGGCAGGGCTGGTGGTGACATCTCATGATCAGAAAACACCTGTCATCACATTTCCCAGCACAGACTTCTAAAGAATTTTACAAGCAGGAAATAATACTGTTTTAATCAAACGCCGCCAAGACAGCTTCCATGTGTTCCACTGCTCTTTTTTCTTTCAGTTCTTTCAGTATGCAGTCACACATACATAACCTGGAACGTCACGAATCAATACTTCTTGAACAAAAGGTCAATTCCACCCTGACTCTTACATTAGTTGCGTATTGATGAGTCTTGCTATTTACTGTAGCAGGTGGAGGTTCTTGTTCTTTATTCTTTGGAAAACGCAAGGTTTGGACTTGTTCTTCACCCATGTTTGGCACCTTGACACACACAAGCTGGTTGAAGCTCCATTAGCTCAACACTAAGGGAACCCTTCACGCCGGTTAATTAGCCTAAGCTCTGCTATCAAAGCTTTACTGCAACATTCAATTCGGTGATTATATTTGCGGTTTTGCAGGGGAATGAGCCAGGCTGAGTGTACGGTTTGAGCTGTTAGCAGAGATCCCTTTACATGCGTTTACTCCTGAATCTCTCCTGCATCAATGCTGCTCAACTTCCATAATTACATGGTGTATCATAGCATCAAATTCACACTTTGTAAGATAAGTGACTCTCACTCACAAACTCATCCTTGTGCTCTAGATTAGTGCCCGGATTGTTCCACATGGCTTCGTTCAGGGGACGGAGAGAAAAGTAAAGAGTGGGACTCCAACAATGGCAACATTTGCACTGCATGTCACAGCTGGTTTACGTCAGCGGACAGTTTTATGCTTAGCTCAGCTCCCTCTGTCATGCCACTTCACTCAACACTCAGCGAGCCAAGGGGTCAGGCTAAGACTGTCTTGTTCTTTAATGAACCGGCAGATAATGGCCCATGGGGGCCCTCAAGAGACATGACACAAATTGCCAAGTCTTCTGACTGGGATTAGTGGTAATTACTGTTCGCCTTGGCAAATCAATGGGAGAGCAGCGCGACACGTAGAGGCCAACCTGTGTCACACGCTAGCTTGATACCAACACTCGTAAGGGCATGAGTTTTAGGGCAAAGAAAGTCGGCTCTTATGAACTGGGTTTTTAACCATCAACTTAGGCCTTGTCCACACGAGCCCGGGTATTTTTGAAACCGTGAACATATGTTCCCGGTTGTATGTCCTGTCCACACGCAACCGTGCTTTTGGAACCCTGAAACCGTGGTTTTTTGAAAACCAAGTCCAGGGTGGGGTTTTCGGCCGGGGTTGGTTTCACCGGGTGCGTGTGGACACTGCAACCGTGATTGTTTTTCTTGTTTACGTCATAGCTGCACACGTGCTGATGTAAACACTGCCAGCTCGCAGAGGTTGTTTGCAGCGGTTTGCAGGAGTTGACGTGAGCTCGCAAAAATGGAGGTGACAAAGTGGATTTTTATCACTTTTTTTTTTTTTTTACATCATCTAAATGCTATTTGTATAGTTTTTCGATGAGAACAATATAACGAAACGGTCGTCAGGGCGATCCTCTTGTCAGCTCCAAACTCACCCTCAATCACAGACCACAGCTGATTTTCCACACAGCATCATTTACAGTAACAAGTGACGCTGAAGATCAGCGGGGCCGCTGCCGGTGGTTACACCCCGCCTTTCCGAAGCCCCGCCTTTCCGACAATAGACTTCCATTCATCGTAATAGCGGGGTTTTCTATTTTTTCTAAAGACCCCGCTACTCCGAAAAGGCCAGTGGGGGAAACCCCCCCACTCCGAACGGACAGACGGACCTAATCAGAAAGGAACCAGAGGCTGTGCAGTGCGCAGTGCGCAGTGATCCTTTTTTCCTTTTTGGGGTCAAACGGATCATGTGCATAATTAACTGCAAAACAAGCAAATACTTCATACTGTATTAATGACTTATAATGTTCATTATGCTTCTAGCCTGTCTAGCCTCTACCTGGTCTTTTTACTAAACTTAACCAACTCCTTTCTTCATTGCCTAAGCCCAACCAAAGCATCTCCCTCAGTCAGCTGTCAGCCCGAGCGGCGGCTGCAGCAGCCTCGCGCCCCTGTGAGCTCAAGCCGGCTTCAGCCGTGCTCGAGCGGAGCAGGGGGGGAGAAAAAGAAAAAAAGTGTATTTCTATTACTGTGTGGGAGATCTCCAACAACGGAGTCGGGGAGAAAGCAAGTGGGACAGATCTGCCCAGTCCCTGAGCAGCGCACGTTTCACAGACAAGCCACAAAGCAGAATGTAAACAACGTCACGCGGTTCAGCACCTTGGACAGCTGCGGGGGGGAGGAGGGGGTGTCGGAGTAGCGGTGTTTCGAAGTGGGGGTATTTCGGAACAGCGGGGTGTCGAAGTGGAGGGGTGTCGGAATGGAGAGCTGTCCCCGCTGCCGGTGTGTTTTTAAAATTACAGAACTACTACAGTAGCGCCGCAGTTTCTTATTCCCCACATTGATTGATTGAGAGTTTTTCGGGATGATTTTCATGAATGAACAGGCAATAGCCTATGTCACTGTCAGACCGGGTACGATGGGAGGGGGGGGGGGTGATAAAAAGAGCCTATGCGGAGATGAGGAACGAGCCAAAAGCCGAAAATGTATTTGTGACGTCCGCGGTCGATATAAAGTGGATATGTTTCATTCATCCATGTTTTGACAGACAACACAACAGCCAGTGATAATGAGTTGTGCCGCACCGACAGCTCAGCCAGCCAGGTGATGCACACAGCACAACAACACAGCGCAGCGACATGTGCAGGCTGCTGCAGCAGTGCACGTCAAAGGGACACCGCCGAAAATAAAATAAATAGGCTACACATAGTTTTGAAATTGTTTTTGCGAAAGTTTTCATCCATAAAATGACCAAAAATGAACACTAAGCGGATTTCTTGATAACGAATTATTTAAACAGCATTTGTATAGAAATGATTCCGTCCCAAGCCTTTTGATCCATAAGCGGTTTCCACTGTATTTTGATTGGTTAAAACAGCCTTCCACACGTGCATTGCGTCGTTTGGTAGCGGATTCCACGGTTGCGTGTGTACGCAGTGTTTTTATTACACCACTCGTATGGACGCGGAGCAAAACTCCGGTTTCAAAAATACCCGGGCTCGTGTGGACTAGGCATCAGTGTGAGTGGATAAAAGTCAATACTTACCTACCACTTTAAATAACTTATAACCACAAAGTAAAAGCTTTAGAATTTGTGCAAATGTCTAACATCAAAAACTGAGAGTTGATTCATTCAATATTTAAACGGATTTTGGTTATTAAAAAAAAGTCTCATATTAATGTGGATGAATCTACGTTACCCACACTTGTTAATGGGTCCAATTTCGATAAATATATAGTTTTGTCTTTATAGTTATTTTGATATTATTATTTAGTGGTCGGCTCGCACAGCATTTCCTAGTTTCAGTTTCTTAGACGCTGCCCGGCGGGTCATGGGAATAACGCCGCCTAATCGTTGTTTATGGTCGGAATTACGACGGTATCTGATCGTCTTCTAACCTCTGACTTTAATTCTTGATTAATTAAAACATTCTTGGCAAATGTTTTCCTTTTGTCCGTCCTGCACCGGTCCAATAATTTCACCGTGCGCCTGGAGGCTCATGGGAATGGGGCGGGTGCTCTACCAACTGAGCTAAACACCGCACCACCGGAGGTCACCGTGCTTTTGGGAACCTTCAGTGCAGCAGAAGTTGCCTGAGCAGAATCCTGTCATGCTCTGATCTGCATGATGATACAGACAGATAAGTGTTTCCAATTGACCCTTCGCCAACTCCTCCCACAAACTGCTATTGTCCAATCCTACGTTAGCAACCGTAACTATAGGCCTGGCAAGCTTTCAGCAGTTGAGTCATTACGTTTGCTTTTGTGGACACATTTTGAGACTAGGACGAAAAACATTTGTTTGTAGAGAAGGATGTTGTTGTTGCTGCTGCTACTACGGTGGCGGCGGCGGCGGCAGCAGCAATATAGAGATGTTCAGATACGTATGTACGTGTGTATGTGGTTCACAATCGCCCAAAAACTTGCAGTTTGACAACGTTTCATGACCAGTGAGATGACGTAAGTCTTTGTGGGTTGATAGACGGTAAAATTACCGGCCCTTACTGCTGCTCTGTACATTGTCCAGTCATGTCGTTGAACAGATGTTTTATCCTCCTGCGCGAGTCATGTCACTGAAAACTCTGAATGATCTTTGTGACTTCTTCTCTCTTATTATCTCAGAACAGTTTAAATCCAGAAATTTGCTGATATTTCCTTTGAAATCGATACCAAATACTGCCAGGAGCATGGCTGGGAGTGAAAGCTTGCCCGCCGTAGCAACAGTAACCAAGGGGGCGGGGCTTACGCAAAGGGTCAATTCACTTCCTGTGAGCTTCCTAGTTCACCACTGGTATTGGTTGGGATGTGCAATCTAATGTCATATCATCATCAATCTTACCTCAGCAAATGATCTACTGATGAATCATGGATCATTTTAAAAGCAGCTGTATTTTGATATTTCATGTCAAAAATAGAAGCACTGCTAAACAGCATGCTAGCAGGGAGCCCACCCTGCAGGCAACAATACACTTGCACATGAAACTTGAAATGAATAACAGAGCTGCTCATATGAACAATCAATATGAAATTTGTGACACAATAAGTGAACAAAAGACAGTGTTGTTGGTGATGACTAACAGAGTTCAGACAAATGGCTAAAAAAAAACGGTGGCAGAATGAAAGCACAACGTCCAAGGATGATTTTCTCAAAAACATTTGAGTGGAAACAAAATGAAGATCATTTAAAAGCCAGATTGTTCACCCCATGGTAAAAAAAAAAAAAAAATCTCAGAGATGATCAAAAGAATGGAGGAACCTGAGCTCAAGCGTAAAGAGCCCAAGCATTATGTCTGAATACATTTGTCTGTAATATTTCTGTTTTTCCTTTTGAATAAATTCCTTAATTAAAGCCTCACACACTCTCAGTCCACCCACACAGGTGTGTTCACTCATGTCGGCTAATTAGACCTCTTGTCAGAACCATGTGGGCAGGTACAGACCGTGGGCTCCCTCACTCTATTATTATGCTTGTTGCACCTATCACACTGGATGGTTTATTATAACAACTCATTATTATCTGCACATGAAGGTTGGTAACATCAAGTCTGCAGCTCCACCCAGCATCCACCTGACTGGAGGTCTAATTGAAAACACCTGTGTGGGTTATACAGGGATTTCAATCTTCAAAAGATAAATTTGCTTTCACGAAATATGGATATATTATATGTTGATTAAAATGTGTAAAATGACAACAAACAGCACAAAGACCAGAAAGACCGCAAATGGGAAACTTTCTTTGGATTCTTCTGCTCTGTTTATTGTAGTTAGGGGTTTGTTTACCACCTTTTAATTCACTTGTCAGAAATCTCGCCCACCCACTTCCCAGAGTGAGGAGGAGGACGTTGGCTGAGCCCAAAATCACTCACTACTCCTTTTATAGTGCACACTATGACATCAGTCCGCAATTTGGAGTGCTGTCAGAATGAATCGTGTGAATTATTATGCTCCATAGTTGGTTCATAACACATAGTGAAAAGTTAAAATAAAAAGAAAGAAAAAAGGGGGCAAAAATTGGCGCCACTACATTTCCACTCTTTGATGCAACTTTTATTTTGAGGAGGAAAATAAATCACAGCCAACTGCTTCACAGTTAGTCATGTTTGAACCTGTCAGTGCCCTAATGATAATATTTGAGATAAAAGTGGCATTTTTCTTCAGAGACCATTGTCTGATCTGAAGTCAGTGTTTGATCTATTTATCTGATACAACCACAGACTATGTCCTGCAGTCACTGTCAGAGCTGGCATCATCACAGTATGGTCAGTGGTAATTTGCAGGTATTGCTGCAGGAATGTATCTCAGCCTGGAGGTGAAGTACACTGTTAGAGGACAATACTATTTCTTACTTTTTAGATGTTTTTTTATATAGGTTTGGCACTAAGCATATTATTATCAACGCATGCATACAGTGGCATGCAAACATTTGTGTTAATGTGAATAGTTAAGCAAGTGGAAGATGAAATGATTTCCAAAAGGCATAAATTAAACAAGAAACATTTTTTTGCAACATTTTAATCAATATCAGTGTATTATTTTAGTTTTCTACTGTTTCAAAGTTAAAAAAGGGAAACAAAGGAACAGCCTGCAACATAATGGGAAACCCATGAGACTTGAGCTCTCAGAGAACTTTGACCAAGGTATCATCAAGCTGTTTACTATTTACACACTGTGATAGTTTCCAAAATAAAATAAATACAATTATATAAGTAGGCTATTGTTTAAAATGTAAAGGGAATGTGTCACCTGTAACTTCAGGCCTTTTGTAGATCTTTCCATCCTCCACTTGCTGAACTATAGAGCAAATTGCCAGGTAGAAAACCAGCATGAGAACAATTAGTGACAGACAAGATCTTGTTTCACTGTCCCATTTTTCATGTCAATATCGCCCTTTAGACTAATCTGATGTTTGTAAAGTTTATAAAACCAATGATTGGACAAACATTACTATTTGTGCACATTTTTGTAATTTGGTTATCATAGATTAGCCAGGCTAACCGTTATCTGTTTAAAGCAGAAGTAAGTGGAATGTTTGTGTTAATATAAGTCTTAAATAGTTCTATCTTCCGACGGCAATCACTTATATAGAGTGTTTGACGGGTCTGTCAGTCACTCTGCTCTGCTGTAAGCCGAGGAGAAAACTCTGCTTGTATCCTACAACATTTATCCAATGAGGAGAGAGAACGGCATAAGGGGGCGGTCCTCTCTGTGTGTGCAGCCAAGGGATGCACGTGAATGTGGTGACGTAGGGATGAGGGCGGGGACTGCTAACTCCATCGGCTGACAGGAAGTTAGCCAAAACCACCGGATCGCTTACTTCTGCTTTAACTTTAATAACTCAGTGACTCGATAAACGGTCCATGAAAAAAAACATTTCTCCAGCCGATATCCTAGTTACAACATGACTGAGCTAACTGGAGTAGTTTCATGTCGTGTCCGACAATGGGAGGTTTAACAGTTGACATCCTGATGTTAGCTTAGCTACCGCCGTCAGCTTAGCTACCACCATTAGCTGTCCCTGTCAGCTGAGCCACTGATGCTTTCTAGACACTGTGATAACCCCCAAACTGAATAAATACAACACATAGCAAAACACACACACACAGATTTGTCTAAACAGTGATAGGGCGTGAAAAATATGATAGGCTATAGCTAAACTCTCGTTCGTTTGTGTTCTTCTCAAATTCAAATTACGTGCTGGTTTTCTACCCGGAAGTAGCCTAGTTGTAAACAACAAGGCGATTTGGCCTATTCACACTAACAGACATTTTGACCAGGACTGCCCAAACCTTTGCATGCCACTGTATATAAAAATGTTGTAGCCTACCACTGTTTCTGACTGCAACACCGGGCACGAGTAGTATGAGTACTGTGAATTTCATGCCCTGCTCTGAACACTGTCAAATGAGTCAAATGGCTATCGTGCATCACAACCTCCATGTCCTCTTTAATCTCCCCTACCACTCTTTTTCCTACCTCCATCCCTCATCAGCCTGCCAGTTAGGCAGAAAGAAACTCTCAGCTGGTGTTGCTGATGTGGAGGAGCAGAGCGTCACTCCCCTGCCTCACCTCTACAGCTGAGGTATGAACCCCTGATTAATGGCTTTGGCTCTACTCACATGGGTTTTTAATTAAAGCATCAAGACAGGTACATACACCACACACACACACACACACACACACATGCACGTACACAATCAGTGGCACTACACAAGGGCAAGAGGAATGGGATTTAATTGAGAGAGTGTAATTTAAAGGGGAAATACAAATGGAGTGCTCCTTATGTTGTGACAACAGCGGCCTATGACCCGTTCTTGTTCCAGTCATCACCTCCCACTGTGTGAGAATGCAGTTGTTGAGTTAATTACAACGGCATGAATCTAGATGAAGATTACAGTGGGGTGTGTGAGCAGAGCAGGTGTTTCAAAGCTATGCAGAGGTCACAGACTTCACATGTGTAGAAACTGAAATAAAGTGCTATAAATCCACATTAAACTTCACATAGACTTGTCCCTTATGTCTGGTAAAGGTCTGATTGTCTGCAGCTAGGACATTTTTAACAGATTTACTGTACATGCTATATTCTCACTCTCATGTCACACATACTGTATTTCACTTGTTCAAAAGGGCTTGAGGGTAAAGATGACCCGTTGTCTTGGAATGAAATGAACCCACAAACTTCATCCACTAGATTCCTCCATGATGGAAATTAAATGTTATGCTAAAGGTCCTGGATATTCCTCTTTGTTTGTGTTTTGTTTTAAGTATAATATCAATAAGGGGAAAATTGTGAGCAAAACATTGTCAGTACACAAAGTTTAATTATCACTGGCTCAAAGAGTGAAACTAAACTTCAAATATCAGTCAGGACAACAGAACAGATAAAAGACATACAGGTTGTGAAAATAGATTGCATTTATTGTGCACAAAATAAACTTTGGCGGTGAGATCCCAGGGGGAAGTAGATCGCTTAGTAAACTGTATAATGAATGTGAAGCCTGTATCTAAAGAAGACCTCCCCCAAGACCTGGATACTGGTGGGGTCCATATTGGCCCCACTTGGGCTGCAATTGTTGGCCCCATATGTGGCTTGCACCTGGGATCCATATACTGTAGGCCCCTACTGTGGTAGCCCATGGGCTACCCCTAACTGTAGAGGCCTATATGGATCCTGGGTGCAAGCCCATGGGCTACCACAGTAGGGGGTAGCCCATGGGCTACCACAGTAGGGGGTAGCCCATGGGCTACCACAGTAGGGGCCTACAGTATATGGATCCCAGGTGCAAGCCACATATGGGGCCAACAATTGCAGCCCAAGTGGGGCCCTAATGGACCCCATATAGCATTGCTGGCTAATTGGTTTGTGCCTCAGTGAGCATGCTAAAAGGGACAATCTTCCTGACTGAACTTTCGCTAAGCTCCATTTAGCGTTAGGTGGTAACATGTTATACCAACAGTTGCCGGCACACTCTGCTAATTTTCGCTAACTTAACACTTAAATTAGTCATTTGTTTGTGTGTATTCTTGTAAACTAACTATTTTCTTTTTAAAAAAGGTCAGAGTGCATGGAAGTACAGTGGTTACCACTGTGGCCTCATGGGAAGACATTTTGGGTTAGATTCCTCGTCTCTGGAGGAGTCCAAAGATAACCTGCAGGTGTATGGAGGTGTACATGTTAACTGTTCTGTAGCAGGTCAAGTTATTTGACATACAATTACACTCTTGTATCGTTTCATTAATTAATTGGATGCATGAGACTCATTACACTGTATTGATAATAAAAAATATAACCAGGAAAAGTCATTGTAAAGAGATATAAAAGATAAATTGCCAACACAATGACATTCTGTACCTCACAGAGACAGTGAAGAAGTGAAGCAACAAACAAAGGCCATGAAGCCTGGCTTCTCCTGCTTAGATTTGACATACACAAATATATGCCTCAATAATCTAAATACATTTTGTCATTTAGACTATAGTGAAAGTGGAAATAAAAAGATAATAGCAACACATCTTGTAACATCGCAGCAGGCTGTTTTACTCAAACCTGCAGAGGAAGTGGAGGGAAATAACTGGAAGTTGTCCTGAGGTTGGGTAATGGTGGATCAGAAAACAAAGGACTTCTTAGTTGGGAGCATGTGTCAGGCAGGGCGGTCAGTAAAATAAAAAAAACGGTGATTGGATTGTGTGGCAGCACAGCTTGTACCAATTTCCTAAGTTAATGGGAAATCTCTCCTTCCTGTCTTGTCATGTTTCCCAGAGCCGTGGCAGACAGCGACCGATGTCAGGGGTGGCTCGGGGGTGTCTCTGCGGCCGCGTTGGTGGAGGTAAACAACCAGTCCCGACCCGACCTCGTGCCACTCCGAGTCTGTGTCCCTAAATATCTGCAGCAGACGTGGTTGTTTTTCAGAGGTGTGGTGTGGTGTCACTGGAGGAAGGAGGAGGAAAACGAAATGAAAAAAATTGGCGGAGACACTTCAAACAAACAGTCCGTTCTGCAGGCGTGACTGGACAAACATGGCCGACTTCCTGAGGTCGCTCGCTTATACCGCCACATCCATTGCAGTTCCCAAAATCAACAGTGCACAGAGAAATAAATACTGGCATGAGTTATCGGCGAGGACAGTCAGGCATGAATAATGGTGCAATCCCAGAGAGGGGCTCATCTGCTCCCTGTCTTTTTTTTTCTTTGACATATGTTGGGATGTCTCTCTCTCTCTTTATCGTTTTTTTTTTTTTCTTTCTCTCTTAGGAGTGTTGCAGTGCAGCAGGTGCTGAGACACAATGTCACGATAAAACAAACTTTGTGCTTCTTCATGAATACAGATAAGGGCGTTGATGAGATAGATAAGGTTTGACTTTACAGTTCTGTGTCTCTCATCAAATGCATGATTGCAGTAAAGTTTAATTACTTTTTCTCTTTTTTCGTCATTGCTTGCAAAGAAACATAGCCATATTTCCTCTCAGAATCCGGGGCGTCGACTTTGCTTTTGGATTATTTTCACAGGTGACATGGACAGTTTTTCTTTCCCACTGTTACATTTCCTATAGCATCTCCCACTGTGACCTTTATAAGGTCTTTTTAAAGTGGAGGCAGAGGAAGGCACGCCTGCAGCCTCATATTATCGGATGAGGCAGCTGACAAATGTGGCAGTGTTCACGCGTGAGCATCTATTAATCTCCCAAACGATGCAAGGCCTAATGGGAAGAGGACTTAAGAGAGGACACAGCCGCTTTCTGCTCTTCCTCCAGGACACGGGCAGAGAGTAATGTCCTATTGCAATCAGATTACTCCTTTCTCCCTCTTATTATTTCCTGACACCGGCCATGACACTCCCCATCCTATTTATTTCACTGGCCACTGTTAATTCCCACTTATGGTTATCAATCTATTTTTTTTTTCCTTTAGTTTAGCGGGATTTAATCTTTTCCAATTTTCCCGATTCATTTTTCTTTGCCTGTTCTTCGATTACACTGAGATGTGCACATGAAAGATGAAACATTCAGCGGTTTGCACACTGCATACCTATTGTGTTCCAAGATTCTGACATGGGTGGTCGGGTATGTTTTAAAGATTTGAAACCTGGAGCTACCGAAGACAGACACGCTATTACAAATCCTCCTGGAAAAAATCAAAGGAATCAAGGCTTTGACTGCAGGTCACATGAACATGAGAAGTCTGTTAAACAAGTCGAAAGGAACATACAAGCTGCTCTTTTCACCTTGTTGCTACTGTTAATTTAACTTGAAAATGGGGGATCATCCCTAATTCTGTGCAGATACAGATCTTACAAACACGACAAGAGCCAGTGTCTAAATCTTACCATGTGGTTGCTAAGGGAAAAGGTTTTACTGGATGTAATTACACGCGCCTGTGGCTCTCCACCAAACCACTTGCCACAAAATTACCCACGCACGGCCCCGGTCTTTTTCCTCACGAACCAAGATCAACATCGCTGCACTTGCCAGAAGTCAGGAGTAAAATGAAACCCTCATATGCCACATTCCTTTATCAAGCTTTGTGCACAAATGCATTTTTATTACATGTTTAACATGATTTCAAAACACCTTTCTGAAAATGACAGTAATCATGTCCATTCACAAGGCACTTTCTTCTGCTGACATGTTGTACACACTCTACAGTCCTTTTTAGCCAGCATATCTCCAGTCTCCCTGTGACATGACATCCATCATAACAAAAGTTGCTTTATTCCACTGCATGACATTAAATGCACTTATATAAAGAGCATAATCCTTATGTAAACACCTTGCGCAAGGAAGAATTGGCCCAGCAAGATTTTGGGGTACAACTTCCCTATTTGCACAAAAAAAGTAATATGTTAGTTATAATTAACACATAACAATAAATATGTACATATGTGGTCAAATAAAAAATAAAATAAAAAAACACATCAGCAGATTTTAGTTCAAATGGCATCAATGTTTTTTTTTTTCTTATTCTTATTATTCATTAATCATACTCTATTAAAATTTCTGCTGCTATTATTACACATCCTGTACTATACTATCTGTGCTATACATTTCTTTGCTGTTGTCTGCTGCTGCAACCTTGAACAATTCCCCACTGTGGGACGAATAAAGGATTATTTTATCTCATCAGCAGGTGTTTAAGTATTTATACAACCTGCATTAAAGGTCCCTGGTAATCCAAATAATGCATGGTTCGATGGCACATACAGATGGGCAGGGCATGGCGGAGAGCAGTGACATCACAAAGTTCCAGACGTCCTGACTGGTTTTAATGCTCTGTGTCTGAACATACAGGCTTTGATACTTCCACTGCATTATTATAGAAGCCAGACCTGCTGTATAATTAAAGTAGAATTAAATTATTGAGAAAACAAACAAGACCATACCAGACTGGAGCCCTAAACTTTATGCAAAGCAATAGTGAACATACAAAACACCATAATTTGCAATCGTCTACTCTCTACTAGACTGTACTGCCACCATGGGAGTGGGAGAGGTGGGAGGTTGGGGTTGAGGATGTTGCTGTCCATCCATATGGCTTACAGAGGGAAATGCAATAACGGTGCTTCAGCAATATAGACCAAGGAAAAAGCCTCTAAGTCAGCGACTCCTAACTCCCAGCTCTGATGAGGACTTCAGAATCGGCTTGCTGGCCCTTCCTGCACCTGCATTTCTCTCCCTGTCTCATTAAAGTCAAAGTGATGCAACCACACAGAAACAAAATCTTCTCATTCGATCGTCTCAGGCCATAGCAACTGGCCGCTGGAGACGAGGAAATCTGGGCCTGATTGATACACAGTGTCAGAGCCACACTGGGGGAGGTTTTGATCCCTCTCTCATCCAGGTACATGAGTGTGATGTTCCAGAGTGCATTCCACTTTTCAAACTTTTGTTGCCCGAGTTTAACCCGACAGCGGTCAATTTTTGTAAATGTAAGGACATATACACAGCAGCAAATGGAGGATGGCTGAAGGCTGAGGGAGAGCAGGAAGAACATGACCGTGACATTTGCTGACACACTACAGTAGCAAAGAGTAAAAACTCTGCAAACTCACTGCACTGAGAAATGTGCAACCCTTTACCTCAATGGTCTAGCCATGTTGCAGTGCTGACATAAAGTTGTCTATTTTTCCACATTTTGTCATGTTACAACCACAACCTTATTGGGATAGGAAGTAGGGCATAATTGTGAAGTGGAAGGAAAATGGCACATGGTGGTCAAGAGTTTTTACAAATAAAAATAAAAATGTATTTAGCCCCCCTGAGTCTGACACTTTGTTGAACCACACACTGAAACTTTTGTCCATCCTTCTTTGCAAAATAGCTCCGGTTCAGTCAGATTGGATGCTGTGAACAGCGGATTTCAAGTCTTGCCATAGATTATGTATTATGTTATGTATGCAATAGCAATAGTTGTGAGTGAAAGTACAATAATATGTGTCTTCTGTTATAATCATTTACTGAAGGGGTTAATGAAACTGTGTTAAGTTTGTCCTGCTGCATCCTGCACAGAGTCTCCCACCTCATGAGACCAATTCAACTTTGGTCCAGGAACAAAATGGAAGCTTCTGCACTTAAAAGTTGTATTATAAAACTAAAATATAAAAATATATAATAAATCAGCAGTTACAACTGTTAATAATTAATGTAGGCTACAAATGGATTTTGGTCCAGATCCATCAGCCCCTTTTTTTCATGAGATGGGGAGGGATCTCCCTCATGAATTAAAAAGCTAGAAGAACCTGTAAAACCAAAAATTGTTCATAAAGACCATAGAACTGATTGAAAAAGAATCAGTCCGTTATTTATCAACCATTAATAAAGCCATTAATTAGGCCATCTCTATCAGAGAGCAGGAGTGAATGTTGCATATAATGGCTTTGGTGATTTTTGAAAACTTTACAGGTCTTTTTTTTATTATTCATTACAGCTTAATGAGTCTGCAATGTTCCCTTGATGTCACGTCTTTTAATAATTATACCTGTGGGTGCTCAGTGGTTGAGTGGTTAGAGCACGTCTCATATGACCATTATCTGCCCCAAAGCAGCCAATCGCTGGTTTGACTCCCGTCTGAGTTGATGCTTCCTACAATCTCTCTCCCTGCTTCCCGGTCTCTCTTCACGGTCCTATCGAATAATTTAAGAATTGACCTGTAAAAGAGCAAACAAACACCTTACATTCCTCATACATTATACTGTCCATGTCTTATTTCATTACAGAGCAGATCTAGTTTTTATATTAACACTATGAAAGTGTCAAAACCTCAGTCCACAGAGAATTGCACACAGCCTGTATTCAGAAACTGAGTCTTAAAACCAGCTATCAGGACTTATGTAACTTTGTGATGTCACAACAAAGAAGTCACAGATCTCATTAATGATTTAAGCCATACTCACCTAGACCTAAAATCCAACCCTGCAGGATTTGGCTTCTCTGGGTTTTTACCTGATATCTCCAACATTTTTGTATTGGATCACTTAGACAAAACTCAGCCAATCAGAAGCGGCGACGGGGGTGAGGTCGCTGACCTGTTGTTACTAGAAGGAAGAAGGAAAAAGGCAGAGAGAAGCCTTAAAGGTATAATGTGTAGGAATTCCCCCCATCTAGCTGTACGGTTGCATATCTGAACGTATTCTTGATGTTGCATTCACGTGAAATGGGGCAGACGTCAGACAGACAGCAGACGCTGCATGTAACAGGATAAACAAGTGTCTATGTAAACAAGTGGTCCACCAGCACGAGGCAAAACAATACAGGCGTGACAATATGTTGTCATGGTGATGTGGTATTGTTTACCTGACTGCACCTGAATGCAACACCAGTGCCTCCGTCCTTCCTCACACTACACAGTGTGACAGTTTTAACAGGCGCTACCTGGAAAACTTTCTCCCCGAGCCGACAGCTCCGCTGAGTTTCTATGGTTACCTACTGTCACGCTGCCACTCAACGTAAAAAATGGTGATGCAACATGGCCGCCTCGGTTCGGTGCGTCGCCCACTTATGTATTTGTAACGACTTGTACCAACTCATTCTAAGGTACCAGAAAGCTTTCATTTGCATGTGGGTGTGATTCGACTTCAGTGAAATACGTATTTATGAAAGACATATTTGATTTTTGCTAATAAAAAGTCAAATAAGTTACATACTGGAGCTTTAAGGGTGAGATGTAAAACTACATCCACAATTAAAACTGATTTGAGAATCTTCCCAGAGACCTAAACCATAAATGATCCATGTTATCAGCATCCTGACCATAGTGGAGTGTATATCCTCTTTTCTCTGCCAGTTTCAATTAATTCAGCAGTGTCAGTTGTCCTGTCCTTGCATGGCACATTGCTGTGTCCCAATGTTGTTCTCAACATGCTTATATCCTGTCTCTACCGCCCACAGAAACATAAGGGAAAGCATTCAAACGAAAGCGGGGAAATCAATCCAATGCAATTACATATTTGAGTTGATTCCATTTATTAATAATAATAGATTCCGGGCAACGCAGCGGCTTTATCAGAACATTTCATTTCCAAAGGCCACTATAGTCAGAGATAGTGCAGATGTTGTTCCTGTCCATCAGATAAACTGGCTGTGGTTTGTGGTGAGATTGATGTGGAAAGTTACCCACTGACAGAGGATACAGGTTGTTGTTTTCTGGTCAAATTGCATTTGCCACAAAGATGTCATTGGTGAGAGATGAGGTGCAGCGACCTCCAGAATGATTAGAAAACATCATTATATCCCAGCTGTGGGACACTAACTATTTATGACTGCTGGTGATTCATTCCATCACCGTGGTGCGTAACCTTTTCCTGTATTATCTTCTCTGTAGCCGCAGAACAAGGTGTCATCCGTGTGGAAAAATCTGTTTTGCTCATTCGCTGTCCTCCGGTCCTCAACTTCAGCTTTGATCAAGCGGTGGGGCGGCTGATGGGAGCAAAGTGCTGCAACCAGAGCCTCGGCCCATGCAGATGCTGGGATATCTGTCAGACAGCAAAATGATTTGTTATGCAAACCATTATTCATATCTGACAACATGCGGAGTGGCTACTTTGGTATTAATGGCCCCTCACACTGGAAGGCTCTTATTGATGTTGACAGCCACACCTTCTGAATAGCATGCTCATTGCAAAGGCCTGTAATGTGACTAATAAATGGAAGAGTGATGGGAATTTAATGCATGTATGTGTGCATGTGTATGGGAATGTGTCTGCATGTGTGTAAAAAGGTTGAAAACATTGTATGTACCTTTATGAACCTTTATGTAAATGCCATTGATTTTTCGGTTTCTTTGAATTAATATACAGTGGCTGCTGGGAGTGGTGAGGACTCGGAGATTATGTTTTCTTTATTAAATTACCTTACAAACATTTCTAGCAGGTTATCAAGTGAAGAGTGGTGAAGACCGCAATTTATCCATTAAAGGACACATGTTCTGTGTTGTATTTCGATCAGTGATCCATAAGAAGATATAGGGTGTGTTTTCTCAGAACCAAAGAATGTCTCCCCTCAGGCTTCTCTGTGGAGTTCTCATCATAACCAAATCAGACGGAAGGAAGCTCTGACCTTCTTTTCTGATTGGGTGACTGTTTCTAAGTGATTCAATAAAAACAGGAAAACAATGAAAATTTAAAGGCACTATTTTATTTTATTTTTTATTTTAATGATCTTTTTAAATTAAAATAATTCCTAGGTGTCTTAAAGACATGTCTATGACATGTATCAGTCAAAATCCCCCAAGGATCAAACATCACAGCTCTTTTCATCCTCTCAAAACAGCCCTGTTCAGAACGGCTGGTTTCAGTGCCTGTCCCTTTAAATGCTAATTAACCACTGCTTGCTTGCCCTGCCCCCTTTACTGGCACCTGTACTACTATTATAGATTTCTTCTGTCAATTCTGACATTTTGGGGGCCGGAACATAAACACCCAAATACATGTTCAAGAGCCTTCAAAAAGTGATATGAAGAGTTAATTTGCAAAAGCAGATAACTCCGTTTTAAAAAAAATTCTAGAATCTTCATTTTTTATTTTTTATTTACATAAGGTGATATCAGTCAAACCAAAGTTGAGTGACTTTGAGATGTAACAAAACAGACATATCTAAAAAAAATAAAGTTTTATTGAAAACAACACTTTGCAAAGAATAATTACAAAGCCTCAGCTCATTTTTTTCAAAATGGCACTTATCTGCTTTTGCAAATTAACTCTATAATGTCCCCTTTAAGGTACACGGTCAGAGAAACTAAACCCTGCAAAGCTGGATGGTGGGCGCAGGTGGGCGGAGCTTGGGGCATAAGTGGCGATCACCTTGATGTGTCAAGAGAAAGCCGGTAAAACGTGGGTCAGGTAAACAATACGACATCACCATGACAACATATTGTCACATGTATTGTTTTGCCTCGTGCTGACAGACCACTTGTTTACATAGAGGCTTGTTTATGCCGTTACGTGCAGCGGCTGTCGTCCGTCTGCCGCCTGCCCAATTTCACGTGAATGCAGCATGAAAAATACGATTGATTTGCTTGCGATACACAACCGCAATGCTAGATGGAAGTAATTCCTACACAATGTCCCTTTAAGGTACATGGTCACAGAAACTAAACCCTGCAAAGCTGGATGGTGGGTGGGTGCAGGTGGGCGGAGCTTGGGGCACAAGTGGCGACCACCTTGATGTGACATCACAAAGTTGTTAAAGTCCAGGCAGCTTGTTTTGAGGCCCAGTTGGATCATGAAATAATGTAAATCTAAACCCTGAACACTATACTGATGTAGCCCAGTTTGTGTGACTGGGAATCAACCTGCCATACATCCTACTGTAACTTAATTTAATTAGTGTATTTTGTGGTTATGATATTATATCGTTAGTAAACAATAGTTAAATCCTCACATGACCTTACCTGCAATCACACGACCATCTCAGTGACAAGATATTGCATCACTTAATAAAGTTGGAGTGAATTATTTTGACTTACACTCACAAGTCACATCTGTAGCAGGGCAGATAAATGATGATTTGGCCCCTCCACCAATGATCCTGATCCACCCAGCTGCCCCTTCACCATCGGCCCTGCTCCATCCAGCAGTCCTGCTCCACCTGGCGGCCCTGCTCCATCCAGAGGCCCTGCTCCATCCAGAGGTCCTGCTTCATCCAGAGGTCCTGCTCCATCCAGCCGTCCTGCTCCACCTGGCGGTTCCTGCTCCACCTGGCAGCCCTGCTCCATCCAGAGGTCCTGCTTCATCCAGAGGTCCTGCTCCATCCAGCCATCCTGCTCCACCTGGCGGTTCCTGCTCCACCTGGCAGCCCTGCTCCATCCAGAGGTCCTGCTCCATCCAGCCGTCCTGCTCCACCTGGCGGTTCCTGCTCCACCTGGCAGCCCTGCTCCATCCGGCGGCCCTGCTCCATCTTTCTTCCTTTTTTGTGTCATTGTCGTGTGAGCTACTAGACTAATTTGAATTTCCCTCCTAGGGATGAATAAAGTATTCTCTACTCTACTCTACTCTACAAATTCTGTCACATTCCCCATGATTGATAAAATACAAGAAAATCCCACTCAAATTGGTGTGTGTACACTGTGTCCATCTCCTCATGCCGGCAGAGATGGATACATCTCTAAACTGTGTACACAATCCCCCTCTACACGATACCGTCGTGTTTAGGAAACAATTTAAATAGCGAGATATAAAGACTGTGGGTCTGGCAGGGGGTTTGATGGCGGTTAAATTACAAGGTTAGCATGGTAGTTATGCAAAACAAGAAGCAGCCCAGTGTCTCCCCACTTTGTGATTTTAGTTTCTGAAAGAAGCAGATACAGCTTCACTCTTTCTCTTAATCTTTTTTTTACCCTCTCCCTCCAGGCAAATGTGCAGTGCAGAAAGAGCAGTGAGAAAAAATCATTCTTTTTTTCCACTACTGCTCAAGCAAGGTCAGTCAAAGCAGTCTGCAGAGCTTTGAGAAAAATTAATCCCTTACCTCTGGGGGTTCGGGTACCATCTATCTGAGCTGTAATGTGATAAGGGGGCCAGGTGGAGAACAGGGAACCAGCAGGTGCTCAGCGAGGCTAACACGCGCTCATTTCATCACCTGACACTGTTCCTTTTTCCTATTACGCCCACACCTTCCAAAGCCTCCAAGGTGACTACACCGCAGTTACAGGAAATGGGGGGAAATGGCTTATTCTTCTGCTTATCGAAATCGCTTCCAAAAATAAGCAGATGTCTTGTAAATCCCTGTAGCTGATGTGTGCTATACCACTGCTTTTCAGACTGATACACCTACGGCAGCCTGGATCTCCCTCAAGGCGGCGGGGGATCTGAGGAGAAAGCAGAGCCTCGTCGGAGTGGAAATCCTTCACTTTAAATGCAGACCCAGGGCGCCGGCGCCTTTTTTTTTTTGTCACGAGTGTTACATTATGGCAGTTTCCTATCTGAAGATGTAGGAATCAATGGGGTTTGTTGTGCGCATGTGGGTAATGTGGTGATTGTGAGCAGACGGCATATTATAGTCTCGCTCTGCATTGTGACAGGGGGGGGTAGGGAGGTGAGCGAAGGAAAATGAAAGCTCAGCAGAAAGAGGGAGTGAATAGGGTGATGTATGGCCATTTCAATGCCCTTATGACATTTCCATCAACCTATAAAGACTTAATGGAGGATGCATTGTCACACGTGGAATGGAAGGAGAGAGGGGAAGGCAGGGGAAAAAAGCCACTTGAAAAGTGTAAGGAGGAGGCTAAATGAAAGAGGGAGGGGGGGAGCTATTTAACAGGAAGGTGGCGTATTGTCAGGTGGAGTGAAATAGCATGTCATCTGTAAAACTCTGAGAGGATGATATCACTTCTCACCTCTGCTCACTCTTCTCCCTCTTCTCCCCATCCTTGGCGCAGAGACAGATTGCCGTCCGCCCGATAGAGGATGAGGTCTACTGCATTTCATGCCGCCGCCGCCACCGCATCGTCAGCTGTAGGGAAAACATCAAGCTAAGGGGGGGTGGGCGCTGATGAATGGCAGACAGCTTGAGGCGGCGTCACTCTTGCTCACTCACGTCTGCTGAGTCTGCTGCCTCAGAGGGATTATCATTCTACTGCTTTTTTTTTTTTTTTGGTTTGTTTTGTTTTCATAAAGATCACAATGCAACATATGGGACGAGGGGGCCGAGCCTGTATTGACAGTTTTACAGATTGAGGAGTGTGTGTGTATGTGTGTGTGTGTGTGTGTGTGTGTGTGTGGGGGGGTTGTGTTGTTTTGCGTGCGAAGAAATGAAAGCGTGGCGAGATGTGAAATGAAATTCACTTCTTCGCGGCGGCAGATGGAACGATTCATCTTCCTGCGTTTGAAGTGACAAAAATCAAACCTAATGAGGGAAACTACATCTGCATAGTACAAATTGACTCAAAAAGAAATTTCATGACGGATGAAGGAGCCGTCATTGTGTGTTTAGTCCAACGCAGGGCTACATGCGACAACGGTGTGTCGTCCACGTATCGTGACACACACACGCCCTTGGTCTGTACATGCAGACTGGTGCCGACACGCCCCCCTGCTCATCATTCTAGACGTGGTAATGAGCACAGTGAGACTCTGAGGAATGGAGCTGTTTTTCTGTGACATATTGAACATAAGGAGGTCTGGGATATTCAGGCCCTGGGAGTCCTGTAGAACCTATCATTGCCCTCTCCACAGTCACCGTAGACATAAATCTCCAGCCTCTGGGGTTCAGAGGAGATGTCACCTGGATAAATGCAATGTCAAAACATTGTAATCTCAGCGCTTCCTACAAAACTTTCCATCTACATACACCAGGGAGACTAGAGTAGATGTAAAGGGGGTAAACAATGCTGGATGACAAGCTGAACACCAGAGTTTTTTTTTTCTCTCTCTCTCTCTCTCTCTTTGTACTTTACATAGTCCTGAGTATTAACATTCTGTCAAGCAAACTGTCTTCCCTCTCACTCAAACATCAAGTTAAACTTGGGTAACTTCCTTTTCTTATCATAACACCTCATCTCCATGACTTTATATCATATTTGACAGTAGCAACAACTAAACTAAATAGATTTTTAGCTACTATCACTACTTGTTAGCAAAATGGCATTTCATTGAACAACTCTGCACTCTGCATAATAGATTGATGCTGAACTTCATTTATTGGTACTGGTTCTTCAAAAAAAATATCTCTAAAATATATCATCAACATTGCCCTTGGGTGCATGGAAACAAGGCAAGTTTATTTGTATAGCCCTTTTTTTGTCTCAAAGGGCTTTACAGCATCATAACAACATCATCTGACCTTAGACCCTCACATCCACTGAGGAAAAACTACCAAGAAATAACAGGAGAAACCTCAGAGAAGGGATGCCTCTCCCAGGATGGACAGATGTGCAATAGATGTTGTATACAGACAAGAAAACTGGGCTGATGGAGGCAGCTTCCGGTGGGCAGGTTGGGTCATATACAGGGAAAGCAGGGAGAGCAGTTCAGTTTGAATGGAGTACTGGTTGGCAGACTGGTTCATTAACAGAGGTTTGGCCGGTTTAGGAACAGATAGAGGAAAGGCGGCGGTAGGTGTAGAGGGGATGGAGCTGTGGAGAGATCTATGGAAAACAGAGAAGACACCAAGGCCAAAGTACAAAGTACAACAAATAATGAAAAGACAAAAAATGTGTATGAGGAAAGGAGTAGGCTCTATGTAACCTGATGTGTTTGTACTATGCCATATTGCATTCATCTAATTATTTGTTAGTTTATAGAAGCCAGCTCTACTGTTCTAAAGCTACAATGTGACACATAAGAGGCAGATCCATTGGTTCTTGATACGATATAGCACCAGTTTCTGTTTGCTGACGAGCCACCGAGTGTCATCATCTTCACACTACCTGCTGTGTGTGTAGAGATGCATATTTAACCAAAGTACTGTGCGAACCCGAGAGCTTTAGTAGCCTGAAGCGTGTTGCATCCCTCTATAAAAAGACAGTTTTTCCCCCCATTGTCTTTTGGATCATTACAGAAATAAACTCAGTGACAAACAACAGTTTATGATGCTGATACGGTTCAGCAGTGTGCTCTTGCAATCTTCATTAATGACTATTCCAAATGCAGAGCAGTCTTTCTCTCTCTCTCTCTCACACACACACACCACCCAAGTGTCCTTCAAATTACTTCACTTATTATTAAATCTTAATATGCAAACCATTTTGGTTGTATATGAAAGCAATTAGGAGACAAGGAGGCTTTGTCAAACAGGGCCCGCTAATATAAAAGGAAAGAACTCAATTAATTCTGCTGATCATGCCTCATTTCTAATTATCACTGCATCAGCAATGATAAAGTATACATGGCAGGCTTGCTGTGCAGGTGTGACCTCCGTCCATACTTTCTCAGTTTAATTACCACCATCATAGAAAGAGGCGTGACTGCTCATCTATTCTTGCACTTCTTCACGACGGCTTTTCTTCACTGGTTTTGGCAGGAGCTTGACTGCACAGTGCCGAGGGGGGCGAAGCAGGGCAGATGCGTGTTTCTACACAAATAGCATATGGACATGCTGACTACTCACAAAGAAGGCATAATTACTCTGCTGTGAACTTCCTGCGCATCTGTTGACGCGCCGAGTGGAGGTAGAGCGATGCAGCGCTGATGCTGCCTTCTGATTAGATCCCTGCAGGAAACGAGCATCTCTGAGATTCTCTTTGGCATGTGGTCTCCAGCTTCATTATTTAGCACCAAAAAACTTGGTGTTGTTTAGCCGAGAATGGAGCCCACTGCAACGATGAAACGGTCTGATAAAAGAGTGGCAATCATCAGAGGCTGAAGTGTGTAGAAACTGTGAAGATCAGAAACTACAAAAGCACCTTGAGTGTGTTTGTGACAGGAAAATCGGGACAATTATAGTTGTGTTGGAAATTCTAACAGCAAGAAGGGTCTGTCACTTTTAAAAGTAAAAAAAAAATGTTTTGACATGTCCTATTTGTAAAGGTCTCATTAAAAAAATTAGAAGTTATACAAGGAACCTGTAATTTTGTAGAATCTATCATCAGAAACTGAAAGTAAAGATATATTATTTTGCAACCATGCACTGTTTCTTTACAAGAAGTATAGCTGAAAAAAATCCATAGTACCCTTTATGCTGAAATAATAGCACAGGACTTTACATATCTTGCATCGTGAGCATGAAGGTATCAGGATGAATAACAACGTTTGAGCCAAAGAACACACAACTCTCTTGTCGCAGTTGTCAAATTCACAAGGTTTATTGTATAATGTGCACAGCTTTGGCAATGGTTTTCAAAATGAGAGGAACAAATCGTGCTCAAAAGGGCAAAAGGTGAGTCTAGGTAAACTAGGAACACACACAAGGGAAAAGAAATGCTGCAACACTTGACACACAGGACGAAGACAAAACTAGCAGAGAGCACTGGGTTATTTTTTTTTCCCAGAGCTGTATTATAGCAAGCAAGCAAACTTTATTTATATAGCACATTTCATTCCGTGTGGAAGCACAATGTGCTTTACAGAGCATTCCACAAAGCAGTTAAACCAATAAAAACAATAATGGGCCACCAAAAATTAAAAATTAATAAAAAAAAATAAAATAAATAAAAACACAGTTAAAACAATAAAAAACATAATACTAGGCTATATACTGTAGTATATACAATGGTCTCTTTGCAAAGCTCCACTACTTCTTGAACTTAATGCTGCTCCGTTCTTTCATGTCTTACATTATTGGACAAACTGATTAATCCAGGTGTGTCTGACCATTGTGACTACTCAAACACACCTGGATTAATCAGCTTGTCCAATAATATGAGACAGGAAACAAAGGAGTAGCATTAAGTTCAGGAAGTAGTGGAGCTGTGCAAAAACTGGAAGTCAAGGGACCTTATAATGGAAACTTGAGGAGACAGACATTACAGAAAGTTAATTTTTGACTTGAGTCTGTAACAAAGTTATTATTTAGTCTCTAATTTAAACAGGAAGTTTCAATTACATTTGTATCTATTTTTCAAGAGACACCTAAATCCACTGGCATTAAAATGGATACAGGTATAGGTTATACATGTTCACATAAATAAGTGTGATTGTAAATGCACAAGTACAACGTTTAACATACAATATTGCTTTAGGCAGTGTCAAATTTAAAACCATTTTTTCCAGTGTGAGTTTTCTTTTGATGTAATCAGACAGAGCTTTATAAATAAACAACATGGAGTCCTGCTCTCTTCCATCGTCAGGGCCAACCCACCTTTCCCCTTCAGAAGTGTCAAGTGTGATGAAGCGCAGTGCTCTGTGATATAAGGAGTCAAAAGGCCTTAGTGTGGTGGGAGAAGCATACAAATACACAATATCACCATAATAAAGAGCAGACAGGGCTGCAGACTGTACAAAGGTGTACAAAAACATGACTTCTTTCTGTACAAAAATCCATTTTACCTTGAGTTTGCTCTTGTTTCCATGTGGGACTAAACGGGAATGTGGTATCCAACCAGAGTATAAGTATTTATAACATTCAACACTTTCAGTTTATGTTTTTAGTGTCTGATGAAAGTCAGTAAAGTGCATATGGAACCACCTAAAGCTTGACCATGTGACCTCAATGTAGCATCAAAGACCATCTTTGACCAAGAGGAGAAACATTTTCCAAACCACCATACGCACATATCCTTTCACTAGAGACTAGAACATGCAGCAGTACATGGAATTCCAGTTGAGATTATTATGGCTCTGAACTAAATTCTTACTGTAGCTTTGCCCTTCTTTTCAGGGTTACCATAACACATGATTTCTAAGACATGGGAACATAATCTTTGCTAAAGAGAAGTTAGACAGGGCAAGAAACTGGCGGACAGACAAACCCACAGGTTGTAAACAAACTCTTGGGTTACTTCTAGCTCCAGTTTGTGCCTTTGATGTCTTCCCACTGCACAGAAGTCACTTGCATTGATTTTTCTTATAATCTACTAGGCTATAGATGAAAAAAAAAAACCCATCTCCTGTGCAAAAAGAAACTGATTTCAAACACAGATGCCATTTCCTGCCACCATCTTTGTTTTGGATCAAACATCTCTCATTATGAAAGATAGGGAATCTGATGTCTTTAGTCTTATACATACTGACCACCAAAGTGTTGTTACACATGGTTGCTAAGGTGGTGAAAACCAGGACTGAAGGGAAGACAAATGCAACCCCTTGAAATCGTTGTCTAAACACTTCCATTGTCTAAACTTCCATCCATTACTTGGTGTTTCTCCTTAGATTTCTTCTATGTAACAAGATCAAGTTACCACAAGATGTACAGAACTTTTGTCATGTTAGCAACCCGTCCCATCATCCATCTCCTGTATTACTGTGCAACTTACTAAAGCTTTGAAAGCCAACACAGAAAATATCCAAATCATTTTTAAATGACCCATGTTCTATAATGATAGATATCCATACTGCTTTGTAAATTAATTTATTTCTTGTAAATTATATATTAATACTGTGGAAGTACCAACGCCTAAAAAAAACTCAGTATTAAAACCAACCATCAGAATTCTGTGACATTATGATGTCATACATGTTGAGGTTGCGTTATAATGTGGACCTGAGGCAGATTCAGATGCAGGAGATTTAAGGAGTTTAAGGGTTTTTAATGAACAAAACATTTGAAAAGGGCTCAGGTGGTGACAACAGGGGGTGGGGGGGGGGGGTCATTCCTATGTTCCCACAGCCTTATGTTCCCACATTTCTAACTTTTGTTGTTACTGAAAATTAGGCCCTATGTTCCCACAGCCCTTTGGTCCCACCATTGGTTGGGTTTAGGCAATGAAGAAAAGAGTTGGTTAAGTTTAGTAAAAAGACCCGGTAGAGGCTAGACAGGCCAGATAGATAGAGTCCAGATAGGTAGAGAGAGTCCAGTGAGAACATACGGCCTTATTTTGTGAAAAATCGTAGAACTGTGGGAACATAGGGCTGTGGAAACATAAGGCTGTGGGAACATAGGCATGGACCCAAAAATGGATAACACGCACTTCCAAAAAAACATTAAAATGGGTGCTGGATGTAAAGAAAGCAATAAGTAAAAAATAACAAAAAGATCTGCACACTAGTGATGGGAACGGCAGTTATTTTGAGAGTACTGAATCACTAGAATCAGTTCATTAAAAAGATTTGTACAAAAAATCTGTTCACCGAATCGTTGAGTGCTCGGCGGGAGCCCTGACTGCACGGTGCATATTCTGACTCCCAGCCGGTTCACTGTGTCGCGGGCACAGACGTTTGCGAACGGCACAACACAGTACTTAGTAAACGGCACGTTCGCAAATATAATGTGTCATTCGCAAACGTATTTGCGTTGCTGTACACAGTGAACGTGAGCCCTCAGCCCTGAGTGACAGACTGACAGTACAGTTCAGTGAACATACTGATGAATGGCACCTTCACTGAATGTAAGGTGCCATTTAGAGGCTGCATTCTGCTGCCCTGTAGACTCGCATTATACGGATATACGCGGCTCTCGGCTGGATCTGATTTCATCAGAACGACTTGTACTGTAATGACAGTTATCTGGGTGAGTAAATGGTCGCATTTTATGCTAGGTCCAGATTGTAAGAAAAATGAAATTCCTCTTTCTTTAATTAAAGAATTCTGGACTGAGGTCTGCCTATGTGTGAGCAAAATAACTAGAACTCATATAGAGCCGGATCCTGCTGTCTCTCTTCTGGGTATCTTTTCCAGGCTTGCGAACCAGGCAAATAATAAATGGCTAGCAATAGCCTTTACTGTTGCTAAGAAGCTACTATATTGCCATTGGAAAGCTACATCAGCTCCTAGTATCCAAGTCTGGTTCAATATACTCTTTAAAATAGCAAAACTGGAAAGAGTCATATATTGTAACACAAACTCGGTGGATAAATATGAAAAAATGTGGTCTTGTTTTCTAACTGCTATGGAATGAGTGGGGGAAAAAGGGGGGAAAAAAAGAATTTGGTGTGGCAGTATCGTCCCTGTTTGTGATTTGGTGATAGAACTATGGTGTCAATTTTGATATAATGTATTTGGACATACCTGTTTTTGGTTGTTTGTTTATCTATTTATTTTTGTTTTGTTCTGTCTTGTATTTTTTTTTCTTTTTTTTTTCTGTTGCTGGCGATGTGACTGGCTGTTTTGTTCTCCTTTATTGCTCTACTGATTGTATTTTCTTTTTAATGTATTTTCTTTTGTGAAAAAAAAGAAATTCCCCTTTAAGCATACTAAATTGAGTCCATATTACACATGAACACAGAGTGAAACTTCACCAAATGTGGCACTATCAGTGATGCGAGTCCTTCTCCTTCATGTGAGCTGTGAAGTGTTCCTACTTTTCATTTACAAAGTGGTGACACAGTGGTGCTGAGCACATGTTGTGCACTGTGATTGACAAACCATTCCACAGCTGTCTCTCCATCCACGACCCCTTTCTCCGGCTCGTTTTAGATACATGTACCAACGAGCCTGCTCCATCACCTGCTGCCACTTCACAGTCCATTTAGAGATATGGGCTGCTTACATCCAACATTTAGTCTGAGCTGTTTCACTATTTTTATCCCATTATTTTTGTATGTTTTTTTTCTCTCCTCTATTAAGTAGCTGTTAGCAATGGTTGCCATTGGAAACTGTGTCTATCGAGGTTATTTCTGCGAAGAGGAGATGGTAATGTGTGTGTCTGTGTGTTTAAAAAGTACAGTCATCGTTTGGGTCTGGATCTCCTATTTGATGTAGTCATTTAATAGAATGGAGGCAAGAGATAATCAAATAATCTGTTACAAATAATAAGTATTAGATTAGAAAATGCAACAATGAGGCTGAGTAGTTGATTATGCAAAGAGCGTGTGACATTCAAAAAAGCACAGTGCACAGCAGAGTCATATTTTGCATGCATGGCCAGCTGTATGCAATATGAATACATGATGAACTGTACAGATGTCAGCCTTATCAACTTCTGCACTCTGATAAAACCAGGGTGGCTTGAAATACAATCAGCTCAGCAGCCATGTCTTCTGACTGTCTGCTCGTGAAGGGAGGAGGAAAAAAACAGAGGAAGACAAAGAGAAGAAAGGAGGAGAAGACAGACAACTGAATTCTAATCAGATTAGATTGGAGAGCAGAAGTGGTAATCAGCAACAAAGACGCAGCATGTTAACACACACACACACACACACACACACACACACAGAAAAATGCACAAGTTGAAAGTGGTCACAGACAATGACAAAAACACTGAATACTAAACTGACACCTACTCTTTTACGAAAAATATTTAGATGCTTTTTGTCACCATGTTGTTGTTGTCATGTGCATTAGATTGCTGTAAAGGTCAGACATAAAAGTAGATGAACCATGCGGTCTTTGATTACAAAGCAGGCCCAGGTTCTATCAATAGAGAGTATCAAAGTAGTTTTAAGTCCCCATATTGTATGAAAGTAAATGTGTATGTGTTTTTGATTGAAAGTAACATAATACTCTGCTGGGTTTTTTTTTAAGGTCACCCAAAAAAGAGTCAGCCAATCAGGAGAGAGACTCAGAGCCTCATGCCAGGGTTAGTTGAACCCTCATGAATCAACATTTCCAAAAAGAAAGAAAAGAAAAGAAAAAAACAACCTTTTGATAATTAGTTTCAATCTTGATTGCACAGGTTATGAAAGGTTGTGCTGCTGGACAATAATGTTGTGATTGATGATTGTTAGAACAACTGCTCATGTCTTTGTAAATGTCAAGGTGATATTTGACTCATTTCCCGTGATATTCTTTGTGCTATTATGATGAATAGTCATACAATAAAATAAGTTGCTAAATTCTGGCATTCAACTGCCACAGTTTAACACAAAATAACAGGTAACATACAGTACACATCTTGTTCAGTTTCATGTCTGTGATGTATGTACTACAGGAACTTAATGGAACAATGCTCTTTTTTTTCTCCAAGTGATGAAATGAAATGTTATGGTTTGTCTCGTGTTCCCTAAAGTCTGATCTTCCTGTGCTCTCCCTCCTGTGATGACCTCACGTGTCTCACCTGTGTTTGATTGCCACACCTGTGTCTCGTTTCGCTCCCATGTATTTTCCAGTTCATCTGCTTTCATCCTTCAGTGTTGCTTGTGTGTTCCTCATACATTAACTCATTGAGTGCCAGCCCTTTTATAAAATGGTCAGTGCCTGGTGCCAGCGTATATTTCAAGACCCATAGAATATTTTGTACTATGACTCTGAAAACACCAAACAGCTCAAAGGAAAGAGGAGACACTCTATTTAACTAGGGAAAAGCCATTTGTTTGTACCTTGTTCCATTTTTGTTATATGTTAAGTTGAATAGAGCCTGGTTGCACCAAAAAGACCACTTTTTTTCTTGAAAGCTGAGAAAAATGCATTTTAGTTAAAGAGAGTCTCTCAAGAAAAACAGTGATTTATCCGTTTTAATTTTGGCTTCAAAAACATGTAAGACATCTGAAAATTTCATTTCACATGTTTTTTCATTGTACAAAAAAAAAAACTAAAATACAACAAGTAGGAATCCTACTCTGCAGAGTGATAATAATAATAATAAATTTTATTTGTAACGCGCTTTTCCAAGTGCTCAAAGACGCTTGATGCCTGCTTGATGCCTGCTTTCCTACTTCTCCCCCCTCACCCTCTCCTACCCCCCCCCCCCGTCTCTATTTGGGTCCTGTTCAAAACCTGCATTCTAACATAAAAAGCATATCAAGAGTATTATATGTGACTGCTTGATGATCTTTTCATCCCCAGAGCATATTTCATGTAGAGAAATGTGCTCTTGGAAGCTGTGTAATCCATAAAGCTTACCCAGAGACTAAAATCTCAGTGGTCGAGTTGCATTGTGGGTACTGTAGTTGGTAGGGTTTGTCCAGGATGGATGGATGTATAGAATGTGTAGAATAAATCTGTCTATCTGTCTATCTTACATTATTAAAATGACAAAGCTACCTTAATCCAACTTCCCTATGGCTTCCTTTCATGTGTTGCATCACAGCAGGTTGTTCTTGCTAATTAACACCATGTGTGTGTTTGTGTGTAACTGTGACATATCCAGACCTAAGGATTATAATCAAATCCGAGCTAAACCGTCCATTGCCCGTACTCACCCTCGCTGAACGGGGGAACTCAGGTGTTTGAGTTGGCTGGTTAGTTGCTGTGGGACACTGAGGCATCTGTACATCAAAGGGGGATCTGGGGTGGGGGCTCTCATCAGGTTGGGAGAACAGGGAGCATCTGGTCCTGGGAGTCAGGAGTAGCCTCCCCCCTGCTTGGATCGGGTCATTGATATGAAGGGTCTTTGTATTCAGCAGTGATGTGATCAAACAGCTCTCTGTTCTCTCTCAGCTGTGCTGCTTATAAAGTTCAGAATCTTGTGATTGATCAGTTGATCAATCACATATTTATAACTTTCATGTAACCTTTATGAAGAATGGATGTCAGCTTTGTGTTGTTGATCTGACACTATTAATTCAAAATCATTTAGGGATGAAAAACAGTCTTGAGAGCAATTTAGCAAAAGTGGTGGATAAAACCTGAAGGAATCAATAGGTGGGTTTACATTACTTACTTATCCCCATTACGCCGGATGGCGCATAGGGCAGCAACAAAGTCCCTCCACTTCTGTCTGTCTTTGGCGCTCCTTTCGATGGTTCCCCAGCTCTGGTGGTGCTGTTGTAGTTCCTTCTCTATAGTCCTACGCCATGTCATTTTAGGCCTCCCTTTCTTTCTTTTGCCTTCTGGGGTCCAATGTAGAGTGACTCTTGGGATAGCGTTGGTGTCCATCCTGAGGACATGGCCAATCCAGGACCATCTTCGCCTGGTGATTATATTGTACATGTGATCTTGTTGGGTAATGTTGAGAAGTTTATTGTTTGAGATGGTCTTGGGCCAGAATATATGTAGGATTTTGCGCAGGCATGATGTGTGAAAAGTGGATAGTTTGTGTATGTCACTTTCTGTGGTCTTCCAGCATTCCGCACCGTACAGTAGTGTCGACGGTACGCAGCTTTGGTATATCCTTAGCTTTGTTTTTGTTTTGTATTGGCTTGATATCCAGATTTGCTTAAGTTTTATGAAGGCTGTACGTGCTTTGTTGATCCGGTTTTTAATATCCTGGCTTGTTCCTCCATCACCATGTGGGTTTACATGGACAGTTTTAACCTCTTCATGCAGAGGCCATTTTTGGCAATTTTCGCCTGTTTTTGTATCACTGCAATTAAAGCTTTATAACCACAGAAGTACTAATCCCACAACTATGGTTTATGGCTTAAATGAAAGACAACCTTTGTCCCTTTACATCTATATCTATAAAATATTGAATTGAGTCATTCCATAAAAAATTGAGCTTCTGAAAATACTTTTTTTTTTGGAAAAAAAAAAAAAAACGAGTTTGAAAATTTTGGTGAAAAGGTGATATTTCAAAATCCTAATTATAAAACAGGTTGAATTTTACATATATGGTTCACACACTCCCTGTCCACATATGTACCAAATTTTAGGTTGATATGTAAAACTACTGAGGCACTATAGAGTTTTTCCAAAGAGTGTCCCTTGGCGATGTCCCGTGTGCAAAACCTGTCCAAAATTGTCCAATTTGGCTAAAATTCACACTGCAAGATTTTAGTGAGATTTTTTTTTTCCAACAGATAACCTATTGGGGCCAATCACAAACTTGATGGCTTTTAGGAACATTAGTTACATAAGTAAAATGCCATTTGAAAATTTAATTTAGGGGGATTAATATTTGGTGTCCAAAACCCATCCAAACAGGAATTTACCTATTTTCGCCTGTATTATATTGTTATTTTCCTTTAAAACTCCAGAAGTAAACATCCCACAACCACCAGTGATGGCTTAAATTAACAAGGACATTTGAAATAGAATAGAAATAGAATAAAACATTATTACATTAAAACTGGGGCAGTAAAAACACACTTTTTGTGGTGACTTGTATTGCTTACTTGTTGACACTAGGGGGAGAGGGAACCACAGGAACCAGCTGGGTGCAGGCTTAAGCTTTGCCCAATCAGGGATCATTATATATCAGGTCACACCTTAGGGTCTCGCCTATTGGACGAAAAAGTTTTCACCCCCGTGACTTTGATTGACAGGGCACGAGAGTTGCGCAAATCGGGTGCGCAGTCTGACGGATAATGACGTTAGCATTAGCACTGCGGGTAAACGTAACCTGGTCACGGAATATCTGGTTACGATGGATAAAATCGAAGATGCCCGTTTTGTCGAGCACATCTTCAGCTTTAACAAGAGGGTAAGCTTGTAATTTTATTCAGTGTTTTAGTGGGTCTATTATTGATGATTGTCCGTATTTTTCGGCACTCGAAAATGACTTCCGGGTTTGTTTGTGTTCAGTGAGCAGGCTTGTTTAAACCTTTGATGGGGTAAAAACTGCATTTTTGTTCTTTGCTTTTGTTTATATGGCAGTATACGATTTTTTGGTGGTGAAAGAAGAGGTGTACAGATGGTACATATATGTTGAAATCACCTTCGTTGTTGACGTGACGTCGCTTGTGGGCTGCCGTAGTCTGATATTGTTTGAGACATTTTCAGTGACTGTGAAAAAACCGTAGCACCTAGAAACTTCTTTTTTTTTTCTACATGTTGCCGAAAGTGTCCTTAAAAGGTCTGTGGTGGAGTTTTAATTACACCAGGCCTACTTTCGTTTGTATTAAGGATGCCCTTCATGTGTTATTAATTTGGGACGCCGGCCTCCCAACCACTAGGGGGCCTGCGTGAACAGGTTAAATGGTTCAACGGTCAAATACTGTAGGTTTGGGAGACCAAACCGATTGAAAATACTTCATATAAACACCTCAAACAATCTCAATTACTCAAAAACTGATTGGAATTCCCATTGGTATGAAGGGGGTAGTTTAAACTTTTTCTAAAGCGTTCTGTCTGTCATGTATACCTTGAAACGGGTTGATTGCTCAGGACTTGACGTACTCATGCACACTTGAGCATGCACACATGTATATGATCAAGCTGAAATCTTCAAACAGATTTATTTAAACCAAACCTATTTGAAACCATTTAAAATTGTCCATGTAAACCCACCCAATGACATCTCCACAAACTCATGGATTTGATAAAACTACCTGGTTAATAAACTTAGCCTGAAATACGATGAGTTCATCACTCTCACCTCATTGGCAACGATGTGTAACGGAGGGTCCTGATGCACCACATACAACCAGGTTTTAATATCTTGTAAACAGTCACAGGGGGAGGAAGGCGGGAAGTGGAGGTGAGTTTGGAAGAAAGGTAGAGCTGGGTGTCGTCCGCATAACAGTGAAAGTGGATGCTGAATTTACGGAAGATCTGACCAAGGGGGAGGAGATGGATGATGAACAAGATGGGGCCAAGTACAGAGCCATGGGGAACACCAGAGGAGAGGGGAGATGGTTGGGATGTGAAAGTTTTCAACTGGATGAACTGAGTGTGGCCTGAAAGATAAGATTTAAACCAGTCCAGGGGTGATTGTGAGTCTAGACAGGGCACTCCAAAGTGACTGCCTACTGTACATCCACTGACAAAGTCCATGCTCGCCATCACAACTGCTGGCACTCACGGATGAGGGGTTGGTTCTTCCCCAGCTTCCTCTCATGGACTTCCTCCATCCTCTCCTCCCATACAGTCAGCTTGAGAAGTACAACTTGTTTTAAAGGCCTGGACCACAGCACTGTGTCTGGTCTCATGGTTAAGGTGGAAATCTCCTCATTAGTATGTAACAGAAGATACAAGATACAATTTAACTCAAAGTATTTTCTCTTCCTGTAACATTTTCTTTTTAAATGTGTGATGACTCATCCTGCACTCAAGAGTGGTTCCTAATTTTCTATGTAATTAAAACTGCTTCCTCAAAAACCTAAAAGTCAGTCCAAGGTAGGGGTTTACAGTTGAAAATTCTTCACAGAGCTTTTATCACTCCCACTACAATTAAAAAATCCCCAATACAATTAATTTATAACAATTTATAATCAGGTGTGACGAGTGCATATTATAATCATAACACATATTAATTTGATTCACTATAAAATCAGATCATCATCTATGTTTTTGTTTTATTTAGAAACCTGATCCAGCTCTGCATATAGGAAAATGTAAACCTGACAATGAAATGAATATTTAACTAAGTGGGAGTACATGCACTGTCTTCCTTCTGTGTGGTTTTGTTGCGTTATTGTGACACATGTTAATAATTTGTTTTTGTTTTGCTTGTTTGTTGTATTGTTTGTATTTGTCATGGTTTGGATTTGGGTGTGTTGCTGTCATGTATACATATTTAATTTATTCATTTTTACATCCCGCCCCTTTAATGTAATTGAAATGCCAGCAGTCACCACCACAGAGTCTGTGCTGCCTCACCCCCCCACTGGCAGAACTGTCACCATCAGCTCTGGCCTCAACCAAATCCTATAACCTTCCTCTTGTGTTAGGGTCGACACCAACCGGTTTTTAGGTTGTTGATGCGCAAGTACCTTATAAATGTGTTTATTGCATCAAGGCTTTTTGACTTAGTCAGGAGCATCTATTTACATGAAATAAAACAAAACCTTTTTTTCCCCACAAAATTCTTAAATGCTCTGGTTAAAATTATGACATTTGTGTTGTTAGGGTTGCCAGCATCAGTGATATGTCCCTCCCTTGCCTCATAATAATACGTAATAATGCAGAATAAAATGGCACATCTTGTTTCAGGACGTCCTACAGCTCTAAATGTCCACAGGTGTGTCCATCACATTCACATGGACATGGTAGCTTAGTAATACCTGGATTGAACTTCTTCAAATGTGGCACAAATATTCACATGAACTGAAGGATGAAAAATAAAAGGGTAAGTTCACTATTACTACTAACAGTATGTCAATGATATAATTTTATTTAAAATTAGATATTAAAAAAATATATATATTTTGCTTATACGTATCTGCTGTTCTATTTATTCATATTTTATGCTGCACAGACACACACATCTCACAAAGAGATATCAGACACAATACCACGTTAATCAGACAGAAAAGTAAGTCAATGCTTTTAGAACCCTCCTATCTAATGAGAACACTGTGTTTCCAGAGGTGGGAGAAAGTCTCATGAGTTTTAAGGTACAACCACAGCACTATATGCTGAGATTTCATCTCTGTTAGCTCTGGTTCACACTCTTCAGGTTTCAGGAGGAGGCTTTTAACTCTATAAAGTGTGTTATGACTCCAACTCTTCCTGCAATAACAATGAAGCACTGCTATGAATTTATATGGCTCTGTGGAGGAACATTTTACCTTTTTGTCCTCCAAACCTGTTAACAGCTAACAGCAACAAGAATATCAATTAGACCCAACATCCAAGGCTATTAAAAGCTGACACTGCTGTTCAGGCGGAATCATTCACATATTTCTTTAGTCATAATTATTTCCTGTCTGTTACCTGATAAAGACAAACTTGTTTCATCGCCATCCAACTATTCCTCCAAACTCAGCACAAGGAAACTGTTCATGATCCTGCCACGTCTTTCACAATTTTTCTTTCAGAACTGGCCTGTGTGGTTTCCGTGGTAACAATTAATTATCTCCATCATTCTGGTGAACTCGCCTTTTTGAAACACTCATTTCTTGCTGTCTAAAAACCTGTGAAACATGCACGTTTGTCTCCATCGTCTCGCCCATGTGTGAACAAAAAGAGACAGAGACTGATGATGAGCCGTTTAAGATAAAAATGTTTTCGAAGCGTTGGCTTATTTGGTTTTGCCTCCATCCATCAGTACCGTGCAACAGCCCGACGACGACCGCAGTCAATCCATCACTCACGCAGGCGGTGCCGAACGATGCCGTATATTGACTGAAACAGTGTCGCCCGGATTAACAACACACTGAGGGGGGAGGTCGAACGGGGTTAACGCGTTCTCTTTTACCGTGCGCCCCAAAGTGACAGACTCAAACAGCACTTGATGAGCACTTACTGTTGAGTCTACATGGGAGTCAATAGAGCAGTGGATAAATCTCCGAGGTGTTGTTTTCTCTCCGATTAAAACATTTGCTCTGCGGTGACACACAGACTTATTGCGGGCCCTCCTCAAACACAGCACTGACAGAGCTGCTGTCTGCTGGGTTAGTTCAGTCCCCGCATGGATCTTCGCAGCGTCTTAACTCCACATAAGATCTCAAGAGGGGGCTCTCTTCGGGGGTATTCAAACAACAACAGTGGCGTGGGGTATAAATCTCCCTATATAGACCTTGACTTTGATAGTTGGAACCTGACAAGGCTTATTTAGCCAGCTGTTGCTTCAGGGACTTTTGCTGACATTGGCCTCCTTAGCCAAACAGAGGGGCTGTTTTCAAGCAGGAATCGCTGTGACGCTGGAACATCCATTAAAACGCCCCCCCCCCACCCCTCCCAGAGAAAAGCTGGAAGTTGGAGGACCTTTTATATTTGTCACCAGGATGCTGTTTGCCGTCCGCATTAATCTGTTCGTCTCTTTGGTCCAGTCGGTTATATACGTCTAGCATCTGGGTCTAAATCAAAGTGCACAGGACAGGACTTTCTGTGTTACTGCCAGGAACATAACAGATGAGGAGGAGTTGGTAGCTGAACAAAGAGGGGGGGGAGGAAAGGGAAGAGGGTGGAAAACAAGTGACACTGACCTCTGCGTCTCTCACCGTGTGTCACACTTGTGTTGGAGCTCTGGCTCTGTAGCTGTGGCCTCTGGGGCAGTTTGTCCTCGGTTGTTGCTTTTGGTCTTTTTCTGGTTCACCTGGGTTTCCGGTGCCCTTCCCACTTCCACCACATGTTTCTTCTGGTGGATTTTGTTTGGTTGTACTTTCCTTTTCATCGTAACACTTACTAACTCTCCATGTTTAATCGATATGCTGGGCTTTCTTTTATGTGAATAAACATCAGTGCTGGCTGCAGCGAGGTTATAGCCTATATGGTGCACCTGCTCTACCTGCCAAGTTATACAATGCCCCCATGTCTTTTAAAGGCAAATCAGATTGAACTTTTTATATTGTTTGGTTTAAATAAAATGTGTTTACAATCTTCAATGACAAATATGGGTCCATTTAAAAAAAATTTTTTACTCCGACATAGCTAATTTAGTTTAATTACCAGTCACACAAGCACCAACTATTGTTGTGTTTACACTACAGCAGGATATAGGAATCAGCACTCTAAATTAACACCCGTCAACCTGCCAAATGTGGGTTAAAAGTCACTTTGGTGGGTATCAATAAAAGCTTTCCAGTCAGTTTGGCCGGTGATGAATGAGGTAACTGTATGGCCTATCGTTCCGTTCTCCCTGTAGCTCGGTTCCTGGTCAGTCTGTGTGCGCTTCATTTCCCATGAACACCACGCTATGATACAGTATCTCTAAGCTCATTGGCTGCAGACTTACCTCATGCTGTGGCCTGTAGCGTTTACCTGGGTAGACCATGGATCTATTATCCATGAGGTAGAAAGTGGACATTCTGAATGGCTGGTAACTTCTGAAATTTACCAGCCACATTGGCTGGTGATAAAAAAAAAAGACAATTTAGAGCCCTGGAGCAGCAGGAAAAAAAGTGATATAATTTATAGGCCTTATGTAAAAATCTAAATCATTGATACAAATCCATAGTTATAACAAATAAATATGATAATGTTATACATGCAAAATATAACCGAAAAGGAAGGACAAAAAAATAACAGCAACAATAACAACAACACAACAAAGGTGAAATTATGTAAAAAAAAATTAAAAAAAATTAAAAAAAAGTTTTTCCTACTGCTAAAAATGATATAATTAGCAGCAAACCAATATTGCTGTGTTCTGCCTTTGAAGATCTGTGTGAGAGTGAAGTTTAATGCAGATTTACCAGATCACAGCTAAACAGTTATTCTGTCTTCTTTTGTGTGACTTGCACATGTTAACTATTGTTGATTGGAGGAGAACATGCTGTTCAACAAGCCTGATGACACGCTGATAGCAGTGTGGTATTTGTGGCTCATTGAAACATTCTTGATCACATCAGAGATCCATTATTCCATTCATTTCAGTGGATGGAATATACTGATGTTCTCATTTCCTTGTAATATCTCTGTGGTTTTAAGAGCCAAAAACCAGCTCAAAATTGTTTTCCATCTCCTCCCTCAGGCTTCTCTCTGGAGCTCTAGTAACAAGGCCCAGGGAGCCAATCAGAGGAGAGGAGGCTCTGAGCCATTGTTCTGACTGGTTGACTGTTTCCTGAGTGACCCAGTACAAATATGCAGTAAAGGTAAACCCTGTCCTGCAAGGTGGGAAGGTGTCTAGGCTGAGGGTGGGGTGGCTTTCTTGTGACATCGCAAAGTTGTGACAGGTGTTTTTAAGGCTCAGAATCTGAAAAAAAGTTGTGTGAATTTCTTATTGAAGCTTTGGTACTTTCATTGTATTAATATAAAGACTAGTAGAACATGTCCTGCCTCAATGATATTCCTCAGAACTTTCTTGACAGCTGAGTGACTCCCATCTGTTGGAGGCTGTGGGATACAGTCTAACGCTCCAGAAAATCTTCTTTTTCGACTGTCACCTCCTCTCTGTTCCCATTCCAGTCACAGTCTTTCCGCCAAGTTTTCTCCCGTGCAGCCTTCTGGGTAAAATACAGGTTATTATTCGGCGTTTTAAAAGAGATGCATTCCCTGTTTTCAGCGAACACCGAGGCCCGGTCATCTGCAGTGCATCAAACCTTGGATGAAATGATCTTTCTGATTGAATATAAAACACATGAACTGGAAGATGCACCGTCTCCATTCACTCCCACCTACCGAGAAGCAGCAAAGCACTTCTCCCCTCTCCTTGCTTCTGTCAGTACTCTCATCCAGAAGCGACTTCTTCAACCTATACCGCATTGTTCTCTCCCTACCCATAAGCCTAATTAGATGCCTTTGATACAGTATGAACAGAGAGAGGGACCCAGTTGTTGTGAATCCACTAATGCACCCTCCAGTGGCTCTCACATTGATCCCTTTCTCTGTGAAGCCGCCATGAAGACTGCTCATCGGCTCAGCGTGGACTATTATAAAAGACAACGGAGAACAAGTGGAGAGCAAACTCAAAAAGGAACCAGGTTGTTGTATTTTACTATAATATGCTGAAAAGGTTGCACAATAGCTGCACCCGAGAGACCTGCAGAAAGACTATGGAGGCCCCCACTGTATGACTGGCATGCTAATGTGATGCTAATTGTAATGCAAACAGATCAGGGGAGTTTCTTGTCGAGCAGTTAAACAGGAGCCCTCCTGGGAGATGTTTATATAATACACAATAGTTATGTGCCCACGACACTGTTAAAGGGATAGTTCACCCAAAATTCAGTCTACTCTACTCACCCTCATGTCGACTAAGAGCTGTGAGAATTTTCAGAGTCCTCCGTTCCTTCTCTGAGTTACGGGGGGGTCCGCGCAGCAGTATTTGTCCATATAATGGTTGTCAGTGGATACCAACTTTCTTCGTCCAAAAAGACACACCAAAAAACATCCAAATACCTCCATACTGTCTGTAATGTCCCTCTTGTATTGAAGCCCCGACGCGAGAAATTTTTCTGAAAAAAATTAAATAAGTCTATATTTTAAGCTTGTTTGTAGCGGAAGCTCCCAGTGTCTCACTGCTCTTCCTGTGTCGACCGGGGGAACAATTTCTCATGTCGGGGCTTCAATACAAGAGGGACATTACAGACGAGCAGTATGGAGGTATTTGGATGTTTTTTGGTGTGTCTTTTTGGACGAAGAAAAGTGAGCACCATTCACAACCATTATATGGACAAATACTGCTGCGCGGACCCCCCCGTCCCCCACCCCCCCCCCCGTAACTCAGAGAAGGAACGGAGGACTCTGAAAATTCTCACAGCTCTTAGTCGACATGAGGGTGAGTAGATAATGAGTGAAATTTGAATTTTGGGTGAACTATCCCTTTAACCTGCTATACGGTGACATGTACAACTGTTTGAGATGGGGGGGCATGCATCACAAGTTTAGATTCCCTGAGTCATTTGCCGCCCGGGTGTGTGGCGAGTCTGACAGCATTGTATTTGTTTTTCATCAGTGAGTGTTTGGCTTGGCAGCAGCGTTCTATGGGCTGACCGGGGGTAGAGAGAGAGAGGGGGGGGGGGGGGGGGGGGGCAGGCAGGGGGGAGATTGTGGATTTGGAGGAAGGAGCCAGCAGCAGGCTCCGGTGCCTCAGCAGACAGTGATTGGGCTGTGGCCATTGTAGCCTCTCCGGGGGGGAAAGGTGCCAAGTGCTTGTCCATTATAACAGGTTCTGTACACTCTCAAGACACCCACTAACTCCCCCCCACACCCACCCACCCACCCACCCACCCACCTCAACACCCTCACATGGAACCTCCTGCTTGAGTGCAACAGGGATACAAGCGCGGGCAGAGAGAGTGTTGTTGACATTTTCTGAAATTGCCTGAAAGCATTCTTGGTCAGCAGGAGCTGGCAGAAGGAAGACTTCAACTGTTGGATAGCTTGCGGAGAAGAAAAAAAAAAAAAACGTGCACAGAAACATTTTGGCAAATAATCATATTTCATCTCTTACTGAGACAGAGATGAGAAGATCGACACCAAACTGAGGGTAAAAGTGTGATTAGTGCAGAGCTGGAGCCAGTGTTGTGCGCTTAGTGTAAAAAAAGATGAGGCAGGGAGAAACAAGAGTGGAGTTGCTGCTTTATGCAAACACAGGGAAATCAGTAATATGCAGTTAAATAATAATGTCTCACTAATTAGTCAGGATCAAATGAGACTTCTGTTGTATTACTCCTGTTACATTATTTGCTTAATGAGTAAAGCACATCGACGATGCCCTCCAACAACCCCAGCTCCTCCACATGCACACATCACAACTTACTGTTATGGATTTAAGGGGGGAATAGGGTAAACATTGTAACTAACAGATATAAGCATGAAGCTTCCCAATTTTATCACTTGCATTAAGACAAATATATTTTGTATTACAAGTTTTGTCAAATTATGTTTAAATGAGGCAATATCTAATGAAATATGCGCTAATTTGCATACATTTCCAGAGCCAAAATCTGACCAATGGATAAAGCCCCTTTCAAAATTATTGTTTTATTTTGTTGACATATTGGAGTCAGAAGTTTTTACAGAGGGGATTTTGGATATCTCTTTTTATCACTCTGTAAATGAGAACCAGCCCTAAAAACTCAAATTTCACCATGGTTTTAGGTATAAAATGTTGTATAAATCATTCTTTGAATGATATATCAACAAACCCCTCTGCATAAACCTTCAGAATATAGACAGGAATAAAGCTGGAAGGTTTGGTGTCTGTAAGTGCTGCTGAAGTGGAGATTTCTGGTTCAGAGTCTGAGGAAAAACTCATTTTGAGAAAACGGCCTTTAAAGACTTGTACTGTAAAATTCCATAGATTGTTAATGTAAATCATACTTTTACGATTGGTTGCGGACACGGAGGAAATGACAATTTTTGGAGCCTACATCATTGTTCAGGAGAGAGAGAGCTTTACAATGATACCTGACATGACATGGGTCAGACAACAGGCACAGCACAGTATGTCACAGTAGCTGTTCACTTTTGGTGAATTTAGGAGAAATCTACTGACTAAAGAGACAACATTTTCTACCATTTCTTTTGACTTTTCTGAAATAATACATGTTGAGGAAGAAAAAGAGCCCAAAATGTCAAAATTGTTGATGAATGCTAGTGTGGACATGCAGGGCGGAACATTTTTTCCCTACCTTTACCGTCGAGGTATGACATATACTGTGCTTTTCAAAATTACATCTCTACATGTCTCCTTAGTGAAGCCCACTGAGCCTCGTTGGAGACGTCACACTCAGGTCATAAGTGTGTTGAATGTGACCGTCTTTAGTGCCAACAACTCATCAGCAGTACTACACACACACTCTCACACTCACACACACACACACACACACACACACACACACAGTCAATGAGGCTTATAGGTTGGCAGGCAGGTACCGAGGAACATCATGGCCGTCATTTGTCAAGCTGTCGAGGTGAGTGCCATCACATCCATCCCTCACCCAAACTCCACATGCTCACCGGCTCCGGACAGCTCTCCGTCTCCAGGTGACGGTGGAGTGGAAATACAAAATGAGCAGAGACACAGAAGTTCTCATAAATAAAATAACAAACTAAGCTCAACTGACCCCGAGGTGTAACTGTTTCCCAAAAGTATCTACTGTAGAAGGAATTAGATAAAACATAATTTTATCTTGTTCATCTTTCTGCCTCTCAATGACCCTGTGGTTCTCTTCAGGGATATTGTATTGTCTAACCAAAGCAAGGTGCATTATGTAGCCTACACCTTGGCCCCATAACAAGGAATGGTACAATTAAACGGTAGATTCAATTTTATATTTCTCATTTTAAGGTATTTCAATTTCACATTCTGCTATTTATATAATTCTAAGTGACTGAGAAGGACTCAGACATAAACCCTTCCTTTGATGACTAGCTACTTCAATGAAGATTCCATATTAACATTGGAAATATTAAGTCCACAGAGAAACACATGAAGAGTTAATTTGCAAAAGCAGATAACTCAGTTTTTTAAATTTATTTATTATTATTATTATTATTTACACCAGGTGATATCAGTCAAACCAAAGTTGAGTGGCTTTGACCAAGGAGATGAGACATAACAAAAAAAATTGTGCTAAAAAACATAGCTTTATTGAAAACCACACTATGCAAAGAATAATTCAAAAGCAGCAGCTCATTTTTTTCAAAATGGCATTTATCTGCTTTTGCAAATGAACTGACCAGTCCCAGCCTGGTCAGATGCGTACATGAACTGATGAAGCCTCTTGGATGAGAGGTGAAACGTCTTCTAATTCTAACCAAGTCCAGCCCGGATCCAGAAACTGACCATTAAAATCAGCGGTCAGGACCTCTGTAACTGTGTGATGTCACAAACCACCTGAGAACCTCCACTCACCTGCTCAGCATCCAACCTTTGATGATTCTGTTTCTTTGATTGTTTCCCTAATGCATGGCTATATTTTAATTGGATGTGAGCCAATCAGAAGCGAGGGTCAGACCCTCCTCTTCGCTAGAGAAGCCTGAGAGACAGAGATGTAAAACTACACTGGGAGAGATTTTAGCTCTTAAAACCACAAATATTTCCTCTTATGGATCAACACTTAATAAAAAATGAAACACAGGAAAAGTGCCAAATGTGGGGCCTTTTTAATATTAATACGTTTCTGTTCTAGAAATTCCTTGGAGACTGTGGATAGAAACTCCTCAGCAGGGCCGACCACAAAGCGCTCTCACACATTCAGATTCTATAGACAATGACTGTGATCACGTTTTCTAAAAAAGCAGATGCTGACCCTCAAACAGCAGTTAATATAGTCCAGTGGCTGATATGTAACTATAAAAGCAAAATCAGGTTTCAAATATATGAGAACTATCACAGTTGATTTAGTTCAGTTCCCTGTTTCCCATCATCCCCCCTTCTCCTCTCTCTCTCATGGGTATGACAGACATGTCTTTATTACCTGGGTTAAGCCACAGGTTGCAGCTTAAGTGATAAGCAGACAAATGAATTGACGTTAATTCTGTTCTGTACAGCAGGCAGGGCGACCACAGCCTCACCTCAATTACCATCAGAGGATCCACACAACAGCACGCAGACAGGTGACAATGGGTAATGTGTTTGTGGAATGTGAATGTGAGTGAAGACATGACTTCTTTAGCTTATTTTTTTTATATATGTATTTTTTTATTCCACTTTGAGTTTACAAGTCAATAGTATATAAGTGTTTTTTCTCCCCCTCACCTCCCACCACCCATCCCCACCCCCCACCCAATAATACCCAGTGGTGGACAGTAACGGAGTAAATTTACTTGAGTACTGTACTTAAGTACGTATCCAGAGGATTTGTACTTTACTTGAGTATTAGATTTCTTTGGTACTTATTACTCTTACTTGAATACAATTCCAAGACAAGTATTTGTACTTTTGCTCAAGTTAATTTCTAGGAAGGCTGAAAAGTACTCGTTACTTTCAGGTCTGCTCTTTTTTTTTTCTAAAATCCTATTGGACACAAGCCGTGTTTGTCAAAGAAGGAAACCCTGACCCCTAAAAGCAGCACATCAGTGCAGCTGCTTTCAAAGAGTTCATTCTCAGAAACAAGAGTTAAAAGCTCCTTAAATTAATTTAGAAAAAATTATAGTAATTCATTGATGTGAAAAATAAAAGATTTACTCTTCTTACTTTTACTTAAAGTAAATTTAAAAACAAGTACTTTTGGATACTTAAGTACCTTTAAAAGCAAGTACTTTTTTACTCTTACTCGAGTAACATGTCGACTGAGCTACTTTTACTTGTAATGGAGTACATTTTGACCAGTAGTATTTGTACTCTTCCTCAAGTAGGGTCGAGTAATCTGTCCATCTCTGCTAAGTAAGTTACCAACAAATTCATATCAGCAGAGAAAAGAAAAGAAAAAATATATATACAGGGTAAATCAAAACAGGAAAGAAAAAAATAATAATAAAATGAAATGAGAAAAGAGAAAAAAAAATGTGTCCATGTATCTGTAACAGCATTACCGGTTCCTCCTGAAACAGCATCCCTACATCTGACCAGACCTCAATTAATACACATGCCACTGTTCCCAGAGCAGCATACCGGCTGTTGCCATGGTTACTCTAATAATTGCCTCGGCTTGGTTAGATTTAGGTGTAAAAAAGCTGGTGATTTGGTAATGTAGTGGTATGAGGCACCACATTGAACACAAGCTTCTGCTTCTCTGGCTTATTAGCCAATGGCTGCTCGAGCCGAGGGGATAAAGTAGGCCGTGTCCCTCCTCATAACCCTTGTGTCGCCGTAGTAAAAAAAAAAAAAAGCGCTTTATCGAAATGAGAAAATTGCCGTTGTCATGGTAACGATAATAACAATGTGGTTAACCCTGCTGAATGAGCTGTGTCTCGCTCTCCTCTGTCACGTCCATCCACCCACCACAACTTCCCCAAAGTGGACATAGTTCTACACTACGTCACACTGCCTCCACATCTGGTCTGGTACTGTATGACCTCTACGTGTTGCTTAGCAACAGAATGTACCAAGGGGTCATGACGACCCGCTGCACAAATGACCTACGGCTCGTCTCTCACAGGAGGTTAGGATGGAGACTCTTCAAGGCGAGTGGAATAAGATGTTTCTGTCTGATCTGGGCCGTGGTAAGAGGAGAGACTTGACTGACCCCAGACCAGCTATGATGAACACCAAGGTCCATCTGTAAGGCCTGAGACCCACTGAGGTTTTGCCACTGATGTTGTTATTTTCTAACATGTAACAGTGTAAGGATCATAAAATAGATACAATATAAATATACATGAACAGATTGACAAAGAGGTTAAATGTGGAGTCAAATATGTGCAGAGTAGCTAGAACACACATCAAATATCTACTTGTGTGTCCCCCCACACACACACACAGAATGTGTCTTGAGACTACTTTGGGTGTCCAATGAAGGTTTATTAGACACACCACAGATGGACTCTCTGTCTTCTGTCCAACTGAAATCACTGTCAGTGTCAGTCAAAGCTAAAAGCAGAATGACTCAGTAGGTGGCAGATTGCAAATCGGTACACACAGTCCTCGCCGAGAATGTCTGATTTGCTATTGATGCTAATAGCCTCACTTAATTCATTTTAGCATTACAAAGTAATTATTACAATTTCATAGCCTGCTGACAGTGGAGGCAGCCAAATATCGGAAGTGACATTGGCTAGCACTGTGGCATGGGGACAGAAATGACAATTACACTGTAGGAAAAAAAAAAGAAAAAAAAAACTGGATGTGGTTTTGTTGGGAGCTGACAAATGTGTCCTCAGCTACAGTGTTGTTGTGTTGTGGTTTGTTCTGTGTGATTTTGGAGGATGTGAATACACCGTCAACTCTGCTTTTGTAACCTGTTTGCAGGGAACAGTACTCAGCCACAGAAGTCTTAGTAAAAACCAGCTGTGATGTTGGGTGGCAAGATTCCAGCTCATCTCCAAGGTTCTGTGCAACTGGGGAAATCTATTTTATTGTGGAGCAGTGTTCATTTCGTCAACGAAAACTTAAACAAAGACTTTTCACTGACGACCCTTTATTCCGTGACTAATTTGTAACGAGAATGTAAATTTAAGAAGCACTGACAACAAAATCTGGATTTCAACCATAATCAATGCCTTGATTGTTTTCCTTTTTAACCAATTAATTATCTTATATTAACTCAAATTCAAACTCTCGCTCAGGTCTATGCTCTGCCTGACTGAGAAACACCGGCGCATCACGTCCTGACAACTGCTGCCAGGGAGCGTGTGCTGAGAGGAGGGGCCCGAATTGAATGTTGTGTTTACAAACTGCAACGAACAAAGCTACAGACTGTACCTTTAACTTAACTCTTAAAGGGATAGTTCAACATTTTAGCAATTTGGCCCATTGCCATAATTGCAATAGTCATAGCAGTAGGTTTGTTACCTTTAATTGTTGGTGCAAGCTATTTTTAGAACGGTGGAGCAGAGCCGTGAGCTGCTCAGAGCTACGCTACGGAGGCTAATGTGATTTCTTGGTTTCCCTCATCAAACTCATCAAATACACAATCCAACAACTCCAAAACGCTCTGGTGGACAAGTTGTGACCTGCACATTCACCACGCTATGAGATAATAACACAACGTTACCAGACAGAGTTGTTTTAGAGGGAAATACAGAGACTGCTCGATGAAAAACTGTCCCTGAAGGCAACACACATCAGTGGTTTTGCATGAATTTACCTCTAAAACAACTCTGTCTGATAACGTTGTGTTATTATCTCATAGCATTGTATAGAAAAATAACACATTAGTTACTTTTCATGGTAATTAGTTACTTTACCAATAACATGACCAACACTGGCGACAATTGAAGGGGTCTCTGAAATGGGACGGTTGGACACAGCTACTGTCTCGTGCTGTGTCCCTACCAGTGTTGAGACCAAACCTACACTCTTGTTGCAGGACCCAGATTTCAGGACAGTTGGGAATAAGCAGGATAGAATTGGGAATATATGATAATTACAACTTGTGAATCTACTAAAACATGTATGTAAGAAGCTAACGCTGAAAGGATGACACCCTCATCACAGGAGAAAACGCTGATGTCATGATGTCAGCTCTGTCATTAGTGCACACACATGAATTCTCATAGTTTCTTTATTTTCTTTTTCTCTGTTGTGAAACAGAGCAGCTATGAGGGGGAACACCTCTAAGTGGCTTTTCAGTCCAGCTTTGCAGCTTTTTCATCTTTTACTCTTTCTCATCTCTTTCTCTTTCTTTCCCACTGTGGAGAAGATGAAAGCAGACACTAGCACCGGCTCTGAACCTCACCAGCCGTCCCTTGTGAGTGTCTGTGTGTCTATGTGAGTGTGTCTCTCTCACTATTGATTCAAACAAATACTGTTTAAATCATTGTTGCTACTAAAAAGTAAGAGTAAATGTTGTGCAGGGCAATGATTGCTGCAGCCATCACAAAGTTCACTACCTATGATTGACAAGGACACACTTTACCATTATGTTTTAAGATATGATTATATACACCGTTATAAGCATATATATATATATATATATATATATATATTATATTTTTTGGGCATTTATGCCTTTATAGATAGTACAGTTGAGACAGACAGGAAACGGTGAGGCAGAGAGAGGGGGAATGACATGCAGTAAATGGCGCCCGACGCGGGACTCGAACCAGGGCCGACTGCAGCGAGGACTGTGCCTCTATACATGGGGCGCCCGCTCTAACCACTACGCCACGCGACGCCCCCATTATAAGCATATTTATTTAAAAAATGAACTTATAGCACTTTTAATGCACTTCCTCTACATGAATTGATTAAGACCAACTGCATATGTGCATTACAGCTACAACCAGCAGTCTGTTAGCATAGCTTAGCGAGGGAAACAGCTCCCCTCCATTTATGATTTCAGCATCTGTGCTTCATTATAATGAATGCATTTTATTTTTTTTATTACTCTTTCAATATTTTTTCATGCAGCACAGTAGGCTGTTGTGTTGTTACATGTTTTTGGTTTGGTTTTGTTTGTCTGTGTCTCTTGTAAAACTTTCTCTCTAGTATTCTTTCTCTCACAAATAGTGAGAGCTCAACTGTGTCTGAGTCAATAACATCAAGGGGTTTTCAGGTTTGAGGTTGTCTAGCATGTGTCTGACTGCTCAATGGCCCAGGCTCTCTTCTCTCTCAACCTACTTAAGAAGTTGTTAACAGACTTTACAACCTGACAGGAGTCAGACCCACTATCTCTATGTCCTGCATGAACACAATCCCAATGTTCTCAATGGTAACAGACAGAGTCATCCTGAGAAGTAAAGGGATGTTCCTTCGAGATATAGCATTATTCACCTATTCCCTCTATTCTGTACACTCACTGGGCTTTTCATCAGGAATCACAGCCTCAGTTCTGCTGGTCAGTGTCGACATGGAAACGCCTCATCACCAGCAGATTCACCAGCTGCACACTCACGGCGCCCATCTCCTGGTCCTGAAGATGTTCTGCTGGATTCAGCCCTGTTGGTTATCTGAGTGACTGTAGACTCTGATCAGTCTGCACACTGTCCTCTGAGCTACTGCCAGGGACAGACTGGCCACAGGGCAATATGGGCAAATGCCACAACGGCCACGCAATGATGTGGCCACAAAAAAAAAAAGTGTTGGTCTGAAAGACTGAAGACTGAATATACCTGTGTATGTAAGGTATGTCTGGAGGATGCTCTTTCTGTTTTTCTAAACTGCACAAAGACACTAAAGTGATTGATTTGATTTGATCAAATCCCTGCAAACCTAAAAAACCTAAAAAACAAAAAACACAATAACATAGGGAATCACACTGCAAAAACTCAATTATCTTACCAAGAATATTTGTCTTATTTCTAGTCAAAACAAATCTCATTATACTCAAAATAAGACTCATCACATGAAAAGTAGCTTGTTCTTAGAGACTTTTTACTTATTTCAAGCATATTATCACTTGAAATAAGTAGAAAGAAAAAGAGATTTTTCTTCTGTATTACAAGCACAACAACTTACTTTCACTGGCAAATTATTCAACTTATTTCAAGTGAAAATGTGTTTGAAACAAGTGAAAATAATTTATGAACAAGTTAATTTTTAGGTCTTATAAGTCTTTCTAAGTCTTATTTTAAGTGGATAAAGTTTTGCTATAAATGAGACATTTAGACAAGAAATAAGACACATTCTTTGAGTTTTTGCAGTGCAAGAGTAGTGTGTAGCTCACCTGCAGGCAGCTCTCCCTGTAATCAAGAACTTTGACCCAGTCTGAGTTTGATTCCTCCTTATAGTGTGCAACTTTGGTGATCAATGCATTTTTTTCTCTCATCATCATTATGATCACTGCTATATAGTGTTTGTGTAATATGTGGTTTGTGTAATGTGTGGCCTCTCTGTCAGAAATGCCAGGGCCTCTTTTTGGTGCCAGTCCGTCACTGGCTGCTGCTCACTGGGTGGGTTTTATTTTTCACACTTTTTGGTGTAAACACTCAGGTTTAACACTCAGCTGTCTGACACCAAAAACCAAACTCACTCTGATCACATTTTTTTGGTAAATGGTAAATGGACTTGCACTTACACAGCGCTTTTCTAAGCCTCTAGGACCACTCAAAGTCGCATTTACCCATTCACACAGCCCTAGAAAGCTGATGATTCACACTTATTCACACACCCAATGACACATCAGGGGGCAAGAGCCGGTTCAGTGTCTTGCTCAAGGACAGGACAGCTGGGAATCGAACCGAACAGGGCCACAGCCTCTGATATGAATTGAAGTTCCTGACTTCATTGCAAAAAATCAAATATCTTACCAAGAATATTTGTCTTATTTTTAGTCAAAATGTCATTTCTAGTCAAAACAAATCTCATTATACTGAAAATAAGACTCATCACATTAAAAAGCAGCTTGTTTTTAGACACTTTTTACTTCTTTAAAGCAGATTTTCACTTAAAATAATCTGATAGTGGAGCATGTTTTTCTTCTTTATTACAAGCACAAAAAGCTTGCTTTCACTGGCAGATTTTTCTACTTATTTCAAGTGAAAATGTGTTTGAAACAAGTGAAAATGATCTAAAAACAAGAACATTTTTAGGTGACGATTCTTATTTTAAGTGGAAAGGGATTAGTTTGACTATAAATGACACATTTTGACAAGAAAGAAGACAAATATTCTTGGAAAGATTCTGAGTTTTTGCAGTGTTGTATCTGTATGCACTGTCCTGATGCCACATGCTTGGATGATTGCAGGTGTACAGGTGTTCCAGATAAAGTGCTCCATGAGTGTATGTTTTGCAGTGAGGCAGAACTCCTCTTCCAGCTACTTGAGAAAGTCAGGAACTGCTAACTGCTGACTTTGTGTGTTTCCATGACGTGACAGATTGATGTTTTCATTAATTCTAACAGAATAAGCTACACAGAGACCGGCAGTTACGGGCCTCTTAAGTACAGTGCGAGGCTCCTCTGTAATGATAGTTCCATATGAATAGGACTTGTAATGAATTATTAGACATAGAGTAAGTCTTTTCTTCAGATTTCAGCTCTTCAGTGTATTTTCTCCACCCAGAAAGTGCAGAGGCCCTACGATTCTCCCTGTTTGCGTGGGTCTTTGCCAATCAAAATCGTTTTGCTGATTATTTTCCAGGGATTAGGGGTATTTTTCCAGTAGAATGTAATAACCGTCGTATATTTTGACCTCCTTTTAATCAGTGGGGAAAAGGAACAATCAGTTACATCACTGAGATGGAGAGCACTGGTTTTCCCTCCAGCCAAAGTGTACTGCTTATTTATCCAGCATCTAAGGCTTCCCTGGTTTATTTTATCTGACTGAGTGAAATTCCAGCATCAGCCCAATTTTCTCCGGGGCGCCGGGGCCTCGTCAGGCCCCTTTGTGTCTTAGCAGATGTAGAGAGGGGGAGTGGATGGGAGGTAGTGTTGGTGGTGTGAGGTTGTAGGGAGGAAACCTACCAAGTTTTGTCTTAATAGTGGAAATGTTTCAGATTTGCAGTAATTGGATCATTTAAAGACCCGGTGAGAGACATGTGCCCCAACAGACAAACAGTGCGGTGAGAGACTTTGCTGAGGATGAATGGAGCAATGTAATAATATTAAGAAAAACCTCTAATAGTACAGAGTTACTGAGTTTCATTTTGTTTTCATGTGTTTCAACAGGGTCCTTAGATGAAGAAATAAGAAATGTAAGAAATGATTCCCATCATGGTTCCAATCCACACATGCAGCTTTCACTGAACAGTGAATGTGCACTCATTGGATTATAGCTTCAGCATTTTTTTTTTTTTTTTTTTACAGAATAGCACCTATAAGGAATTTAATGTGGACAAAGAAAGGCAGGAAGACCAGCAGCATGAACTTTTCAGAAAGGAGTTTTGGCCTTTTTTCACAAATGTCACCTTTCACGTAAAAAAAAAAATATTAGTGAAGTGGTCGGTTCTGCTCGACACAGTGTCTTGTAACGTATCGATTACTACCTCCAAGTACTGAGAACAGTGTCTGATGTGTTAAGGATTCAAGACCAGGGCCGTAGGAATTCTGGGCTAAAACTAAAAGTGGGCCCCTGACTTTTCCACTTTTTTTCGTAGGCTATATGTATTATCATTTTTTATTTAGCCTACTTTGTTTTGATGCTAATGCAGCATTACTATGAGTATTAGTCAGGGTCGTATGCAGAATAATTCAGTCATACAAAGATTAGACTACTGGGGTTTTTTGTGGGCCCTACTGGGCGCTGGGCCCCTAGAATTATCATCACCTTTCTCCCCTATACTACGGCCCTGTTCAAGACTAGGATATTCAGATGTTCACAAACCTCTAGACAGATGAAGAAAAGCTGAGCGATAAGCAGGAAGACAAAACTCAAATAAATCCAGGCAGGACTCAGGACGACGGACGAGCCAAACTGACAGAGATGGAGTAAAAGACGGAAATAAGAATGAGTGGTGGAGGTAGTGTTGATGTGAATGAGGCAAACTTCAAATCTTCAACACAACAAAGAAACAAACATTTGGCTGAAGTCTGACTAATTCAGGTTTAATGAACACAAACCACATTTCCCCCCTCACTTTTCTTTTGAGTAACAGTAATTACATAATTTGTGTATTAATAACTGCCAAATGATTTTTTTCTTTCCTTTTCTTTTTTACTGGTGCTATTCACTTCATGCAAATGGATGTCCTCCTGGTCTGTAGCCCTTCTTGTAGCCTTGGCCCTGCATAATCACCCTCTGTCAGCATGTCTCATCCTTTAAATATACAGATCAGGAGAGAGATGCAAGTGACTGGTACGACTGACATGAAAACTGCAAATCCACTCTGATGCAGTTGGTTGATACATAGTCAGTGATCATGTTAGCAAGCACTAGCAAACTTCTACTTTCTAATATCCTCCAGATTAAAGGCCTGATGTGTAGAGGGGAGAGGTGCTGTGTCTCTCTTCTGACACAAAAGTTTGCATAAATTATTGGTTTGCAAAATCTAGAAACAGTAACACAACCTTTATATGAATTTTGTTTATTTATTAATTTTGGATTTCAAGTGCTCATTGAGGTGTGTTTGCATACAGTTTAACCTAGCCTGTAAGAACAGTTATATAAAAAATGCTGATTTGTTGGCTTACTATTTATTATAGCAATAACAAACTGTAGGTATGGGGACTGAAATACGTTATTTCAGATACAGCAAAAGACCTTATCAGGTTACAATGTGTCAAATGCAAAGTTTTCAAATCAAAAACATCAATCACAGTGCATAGATGTTGTTGCAATCTGTGAAGCTTTAGGGAGATAACCAAAAACAAAACAAATAAAAAAGTATCTATATTCTGCACAAAGGGTTTCCACAGGAAATGCCTGCTAAGAGAATCAAGACTCGATGCTATTTCTGCAAATATGTCCAAAACTTTCATGCTTTTGTGAAAATAAAGATAAATACAGACTTTATCTGCAGTATCATTATAGTTTGTGTTTTTTTAAAAGTTTTTTTTGTGTGTGTATATTTCCACACATGTTGATGGCAGAGTTCAAATATCAGTTGGACTGCTCTGATTGGCTGCAGCTCTTTGTACATTCCAGTCTGCTTTACCTGTTGATTGCAGGATCAGTTGAGGCTGATGAAGGGCTCGGGCTCCAACATGGTGATTGGTATCACAGCCATGGGGTCCAAACACAAACACTCACACACACACACACACACACACACACACATATATACCTGCTGAGGTGTGGAGAGGGAGGGGTTAGGGTGCTTTTGATGCATAAAGTGTTGGATGAACAGTTCAAATATGTTGCCATGATAACTTATTCAGCATGTCTTCCACTGCCATTCAAAAAAAAAATAAAAAAATCAAAGCACTTCACAGAGTAGGCCAGAAACAAATGATAAATAATGACTGCTTCCCCATCACTCTGTCACATTGAATTTTCTTTTTGGTTTTTTTTTATTTCTTCACATGAATGAATCTAATCAGCTCATTGTTCCTGTGCCTGTTCACAATGGGTTCCCAATTAATTTCTCTATCTCCCCCATGCCTAATATGGGCTGGTAAGTCTTTGATCTGCGTTAGCAAAGTGTTAAATCTGTTTGATCTCTTCGATTAGCCCCCAACGTGGTGTCTAGACACCGAGGCCGGCGGGTGAGCAGCTCCCTTTTCTTTGTTTTCATGTGCTCTCTAGGTCTTGGCTTTGGTAACCCCGGTGGGATTCACTGCATACAAAACACGTTCAGACAGGCAAAAATGTGTTTAATTGCACTGGTAATTATTGTGAATGATATTATCACTTGACCCTTTAATATCTGCTTTGGGGGGGGGGGGGCACTCAATAAATTAATAAAACCTTGAGCATTTTCATCCTTGAAAAATATTAAAATTTCTATTTTTTTAATAGAGAATGTGCGCAAGGCACTTCATCTCTAATTATTTAGTTCATGATTTCCCCATATTTTGACCTTTTCAGCAGCTCAAGTTGAAATAATGCTGTCACAACAAATGTAACTATTCATAGTTCATCTTATGGGTTGTGTAGCTCTGAGGGGAAGAGATCAGGTCTGTGTTTCCTGTAGATCAGACCACAGCAGGATTAAAGGAGAAAACAGTGGAACACACTAGTGTTGTGACTCAATGTTGGAGCCATTCTCTAGTGGTCATTAGAGGAACAGCAGTTTTTCTCACATCTTTGTTGTCTCCATTTATCAGCCAACATGATCGCATGCCTGTGGACAGCTCTTATTCTGAAAACCATGGATACTGCCAGCCCAGCAGAAAGATGAAATACATCAAGACATACCTTTTTTTCTCTCTACAGTTTATTAGTTAGCATCAATCAGTAGGAATGTGAAAGAAGTGCCTGCAAAATCTAACCTACCAAATCCCGATCAAGATTCCCTTCATTGTCATTGTACAACAACAAAAATATACAACAAAATTATGCTCCTCCTGTAACATGCTATACACATATACATGTATATATTGTATATATATGCACTAAATGGAAGACTGCATCTGAGGTTTGGGGGGGTTGACTATGTGGCTATTGTTGTGTTTCCTGTTTGTGGAAAAGAAAAAGAAAAATGGAAAACAAAAATAGCTGTGTGAGAGTCAAATATCAGATTTGTACTTTCATTGTTGTCCATCAAAAACAACAAAACAGAACAAAATATTTAACTAACCTCATTCCCTTTATTATTATTTTTTATAATGATAATGACACATTCACTTTACCCATTCAGGAATAAATAATGTGCCACTTACAAACAACATGATAACTTCAGGCTCACACAGAAGCCTTGAGCATGCTGAGTCATGATTGTCATATCAATTACAGAAAAGTATCAGACACATAAAAGTTTATAATCATGTTTTTATCATTTAGAAATGTGACTTGTCAGTTGTCAGTTGACTCCATTCATCTTCATGGTGACAATGTGTTAGTTTAGTGTTCTGAGATGCTTCTGTTGCCCCCATGCGCCCGTAAATCGATTCAGCTTTGGCCAAATTAAAGGGATAGTTCAACATTTTGGCAAATTGGCTCATTGCCATAATCCCTATAGTCATAGCAGTAGGTTTGTTACCTTTAATTGTCGGTGCAAGCTATTTTTAGAACGGCGGAGCAGAGCCGCGAGCTGCTCAGAGCTACGCTACGGAGGCTCATGGGATTTCTTGGTTTCCCTCATCAAACTCATCAAATACACAATCCAACAATAATAACAGAACGTTACAAGACAGAGTTGTTTTAGAGGTAAATTCATGCGAAACTGCTGATGCGCGTTGCGTTCAGGGACAGTTTTTCAGCAGACTTTGTATTTACCTCGGAAACGGCTCTGTTTCGTAACGTTCTGTTATTATCTCATAGCGTAGTGAATGTTCAGGTTACAACTTGTCCACAACAGCGTTTTGGAGATTTCGGATTGTGTATTTGATGAGTTTGATGAGGGAAACCAAGAAATCCCATGAGCCTCTGTAGCGTAGCTCTGAGCAGCTCGCGGCTCTGCTCCACCGTTCTAAAAATAGCTTGCACCGACAATTAAAGGTAACGAACCTACTGCTATGACTATAGGGATTATGGCAATGGGCCAATTTGCCAAAATGTTGAACTATCCCTTTAAGAACGTTGATCAAGTGCTATTAAAGGGTCAAAGGTCAGTGAATGAAAGCGGCTGCGTCGGCTCGGCTTGTGAGGCTTTGTTGACCAGGTGGCTTAACAACACGGGCCTTCATGTTTTGACAGTGAGCATTGGTAGCTGTGGACAGACACTGGGACGGGGGGGACAGCCCGTCACAGCTGGAGCTCTGTGCCGTATTCAGGCCGGTTTAAAAGTACAGAGGAAGAGGGGGAAAAAAAACAACAAAGTGTCAAACAGCAGACGAGAATCGACTAAATACTTTAAGAAGAGTAGAAAGAGGAGCAGCAGGTGCCCACCGCCATAGTAACAAGTGTGAAAAATTCAATTCCTCCCTGCCTTTCCCACTCGGACTGTGGAGGATTAAGGCCCCAGAGAGAGAGGCGCAGCCTGGCCGGCTACCTGCTGGTCCGCGTTCAGCTCTCTCACAGGACCCCAACATCCAGGAGCCATTCAGAGGGTGGTCATTCTTAATGCCTGACTTATGCCCATGCTGCCATTTCAGTGACATCTGCACAGCATCCAGCAATCCTCTTTAAACTGCCCTTCCATCACTTTTTCCTCCGCCGTTGTTTTTTTTCGACTCGGTCTCTTTTTTTATTAAATCTAATCAGGATGACACGGCTCACCTTTTTTCATCCCTCCTTTGTGCCGCGCTCTCTTCTCTGGCGTCAGCCGTGGGAAGCAAAATGAGGTCGACCTGTGTGTTTACATTAGTGTGGTGCCTCCTCCCTACTGCGGTATTGATGTGGCATTATGGGGACTGGGGGGGTGAAGAGGCACGGGGAGGTAGATGGAGGAGGGAGAGAGGCTAAAAAGATGAGTTTTTCAGAGTGCCTAGGGTTCACGGGAGTGCAGTTTGCCCCCCCACCCCCACTCCTCAGAGCTTTTTTTTTTTTTTTCTGTCTCCTACCTAATGGGACAGAACTGGATAAGAGTAAAAAAAGATTAAAGGTGGGTGTGTGTGCCCTCATACAGTACATCTGTGTGTGAGTGTGCTGAACCTGCAGACAGCAGCATCCCTACTGGTCGCTGTGGGAACTGAACGTTGCAGCAGCTGATCAAAGATGCTCTTTTTCCCTCATACAGTTTCCACACTTGTGTTCCCATGATGCAAATACTACTGGGTACAAAGTGATGTGTCCCAGTTACTCCAGTTAGACTGCCCTGGTGTTTATTCACAGACTGATTGACAACTTCCAGACTCCACAGGACCCATGAGGACGCCGAGACACTTTGATATTTTTCCATCACAAAGTTATTTGTTGGAGCCACGTCTGATTCGGGTTATAGATCTTTTTTTTTCTTTACTATTTTGGTGGTTTTTCTTTTCATCTGTGGTTTATGTACAAATGCTTTTCCTTTGATTTGCACTCATCAGTTTTCATGCCTGAATATGCTTGAAGAGAAATGAAAAATGAATAAAATAAATAAGTTGCTGAGCAGAAAGTGTGTGAACTATAGAAGACTGGAAGGTCCTTCTGCAGAGCATTTGTAAAAGGTAGAGAGGGCACCTCAGCACATGTACAGGGATATTCTATTCATGGGCCGACTGGGTTCGAAGTACTAAACAAAATGAAATCATTCCATTTTAGTGTCTTTTGAAGCATTTAAAAGGATGCACCAGTGATGTTTCATGGTATTAAGTATTAACACAGGATCTGTTGTGATGCCTCCATCTGCTCTCTGACTGGCTGCACTCAAAGATCTGAAATAAAAGATGGAAACAGATGGAAAAAAAATACACAACATTGGCAGGAGAGAGGCTTCTGGCCGGTGGTGAGAAGCACGTGTATTAGAAATGGAAGGGATATAGATGCGATTGCGGAGCATTTTGTGCTATATGAGTTCCTCTAATAGCTGCCGACAGTGCCCCATTCCCATGCAGTAAATAATGTGTGGAAATAAAAGCCGGCTAAAAATACAGTCGTAGAAATGCCCTAAAAGAATCGTTCCATTTGTCCGATTGCACTGATTTATTATTGATACCAGGGACGACTGTAAGAGAGGGAGTAGTAGTGGATGCAGCAGGGACATATTTGGACTGTTAATCTCACATCAGAGCACTTGTATGTTTTTTCTTTTTTTTTTTTTAGTCTTTGAAAACATCTTTCCACTGGCACAGATGTCAGAGGTTCTTCACTTGGGAACTGGGACAAAAAACAAGATTTTTTAAGAGCTTGTGCAACATAAAGAGCCAGAAAAATACTTTGTTATTTGCATTTCTTATTATTTTTCTTAAAATCCAAATAAAGCTTGCAATGAGATCTATGTACCGTTCAAAGTAACTTCTAAATGTGAAGTTTAACAGTCAATGACTTATGACTTATGATGGAAACCTCTTCACATTTTCAAACACAACTACAGTTTCAGATCACTTCTGCCCTATGTTGTTTTTTTGCTCCATTTACTATTTTCCTTTTCCCAGCTCACTGACGCTCCGAGGTTCCTACCTCTCCTAATTGCGCCTCCTGTGCAGCTCTGAGTCGGTAGTGAAGCCTGCAGGGCACATGGTGCCTGACTGGTGGATGTTTATGTAGATTTCTACACATGCAGTCTACTGTTCTATCATGTTTCACATGCCAAGTCCACAGTTCCCACCCACGCCAAAAGTGTTGCATTCCTGTGAAATTTGTCTCTGGCAGATAAGAGAAGAAGAGCCATTACCAAACTGACACCGTTCTGTTATTTCACAATTTGAGTTCCTGATGAATTACAGTATAAACTATATGATATAAATAATTCATTCTGGTTTATATATGTGTGTGCATTAGTGTCCATATGTGAGGGACCGAGTCAGTTGCAATGAGGACAACAGATAGTAACTTCAAAAAAAGGGGTTTTTATTTACCCAAAGTATACAGAAAACAAAATTACTCAAATGAACATAAGGTCTGGGCCCATAAAAGAGGTCAAATTAACAGAACTGTGCAAAAGTCAACTGAATAAACTAACAGAAGACAAAACAGAACAGACTTAAACAGACCTATCCTAATTCAAGAATTTTCCATTGTGTCTGATTAAAAAAAAAGAATAAAATATATTGTACAGGGATCAATGTGTTTGAACATCTGGAGCTGTGATTTACCACTCATCTCCTAGAAAGAGCTGTGTAATTTGGGACCAATTATAGTAATTAAAAAAAAAAAGTTCAATTGACTTATTTACACTTGAGTGTTTTTGTTGGTCACCTATATATATAACAAATTTATAGATGATCCAACACAGCAACAGGATTATATTCCATTTCATTTCATTTTATAATTAATATAAGGATTTAATGATAAACAAACCGAACAAATGAGCTTTTATGTCACAAGTATAAACCCCACTTGTGCATAACCTACTATGTAGCCTTGTTGAAACACCATTGTGAATCCATGGAGGCAGAACATGTGGGGGTGTCTGAGTTTCTAAGGAGATCCGTTCAGGACCAAACACAAGGATTGGTGTATCCAAGTGACCAGTTGTAGAAGCTTTAGGAAGCTTTACCTCACAACACTGCTGTCATTTCTTGTGCTCAATCCCCACCGTCGACCACCACTGTGCCCGCATGCAGGCTTCATTCAACGGTCAGGGTGTTGGGATTATCTGAGAAAAAAAAAAGAAAAAAAGTGGAGAGGGGGGAGGGGGGGGGACTGACCCCCACCCCTTGTCTCCCTCCCTAACCAACGGCCTCCATCCATAAACTTGTGCCAGCTGTTGCCTGGCGCTAAACCCTGCTTAAGAGAAACAGAGCTAAAAGGCCCAATCAAGAGAGCGGCGCCGGCTCCACCGTGAGGTCAGTGCGCCACCACTGACTGTGGCCGAGGCCGACACTGCAGCCGTCAGCACAGACACTAACTCAACTGTACACACACGGGCGCAAGTTTAATTTCAAATGTAAGCAGGGAGAAAGGGTCAGTGTGGATCCAGTGCATCAAATTGCTCTGACGTACAGCGAACAGGCTACACACCACTACACACACAGGCTGGAGGGAAAATCCACAGATTTACACAAAGATTCTGTATTCTGAAAGGAGAAGCAGAGGATGACATCCATTAAGTATTATGTATAGTATATTTTGTATACCTCAAATAAATATAAATATACAATAATGTTTAATCACGAGCTGTGCAATATTGTGCATTCGTAATAATACAACAAATCATAAAACATAAAGAAACGTATTTTGTAATCCACTATTAAATTCCTCTAATGTCAATTTTGACTCCAGGGGAAATGGACAAATAGAGAAAAAGGTGAAAGGACAAAAAGAAAGGGAATCTCTCCATCTCCATCCATTGTAAATGCTATAACGTAGTGCTTGGCGAGGGTGGACAGCTGCGGGGGACGAGAGCTCGGTGGGACTGACGACCAAAAAGCATGTGACAGTTTGGGGGTGAGGAAAAGGCCCATGGGATAGAGACATCACGAGTTCAGGCAGGGGTTAGTGTGGCATGAGGAGGGAGCTGTTGCTTCCACCCCGACTGTTCCGCCTCCACAGCATCATCATCACCACCACCACCGCCGCCGCCGCCGCCACCACCACCATCATCATCATCATCATCATCATCGCAGGCGTTAACACGGAAATCTGCATCAGCATCTCTGAACTCCCCGTGAACCCTGACAAGTCTGTTAATTTGGACGCGGGGTCGGGAGGTTTTTTGGGATAAGTTGTTTGTTTTAATCCATAAAACACAGGGTGAACCAAAGGCCACGCTGACCCGGAATGACTCGTCTGTGTTTTTGGAGAGGAAGCCGACAGGCTGAGCACCGTGATCCCAACAATACCACTCATCACATATACATACAATAATAAATGTATTATAACATCATTAAATATGTATTATATTAGTGGGAATAACAACACTTATAATAATGATAATAATAATAATTATCATTATTTTTATAAGGCTTTGATGATGAAGTAACACCAAACACGTGTATTTAATTATTTCAATTATATTGAAATTTTAATATAGAAATATTGGTATTCTACATTTATGTTTTAAAAGTGCTGTTAATTTTTCTGCATAATTTTGAAATGTTAATGTAGAAAAATGCATCAACTAACACTGCAATTGAATTAAAGAAACATTTTTGAAATGCATGTACTTTTGCATGCATGTACTTTTTAAAAAAGTGTATAACAATTATTATATAATAATTATGATAATATATTGAAAAAATTACAAAGAATTTTTCCAATAATAAATACATTATATAGATATTCTTTAGTAGTTTATTCAAACTTGCAAAACTGATTGGAACATAATAATAATCAGTTAAATTTATTATATCATGTTGTTATTTTCAGTAGTCAACAGCTTTCAGTATGAGTAAATATTAACATTTAGAATATCAACTACCAATCATGTCTTATCTTATTTTTCTTATCATTATAAAACATTTTATTTTCTAATGTATTTCTTATGCATGTATTTTTTTTGTTCCTTTTTGTTTGGGATTTAGATCATTTGTTTTATCTTGGATGCATTAGATATACTGTAGTGACACTGATTTTTTTGAAAATTATTTTTAAAGAAGTTCAGAAGTCATTTATTATTCCATGCTTACAAACAATTTACAGTAATGGAGGAACTGAAAACACGTGTATCCACCCAGAAGCCTCTTGGTCTCTGGGCCTTTCATCTCCCAGACCCTGGCAGCGAGACACAACAGATATTACCAGATAATTAAAAAGCCCATGGAGCGATTAGGTTATTCTCACAGGTGGGGGGGGGGGGGGGGGGGGGCAGCGATGGCAACTCAAACCTGGCTCCAGTAATCTCCCAAATATGGAACGCCAGCCCTGTCCAATCACATGCCCCGATCTGCCCAGCTCCCACAGATACAAGGCGGGTTCATCTGGAGTTCACAATGGCGGCCGCGGCAGAGGATCTACTCAATGTGACGGCGCCGTGTCAGCTGCGCCCGGGCTTGGTTTCGTCGGTGAACCCGTCCTGCTTCCTGCCGCGGAGGGACACTGCAAACCAAGGTTGTCATGAGGCTTTCACATCACCTCTTATATCTGCCTCACTGCCTTATCCGTGTCTTACACTTATTTTTATTACAATTTACTTTGCCACATGATCTTTACACTGCAAAAACTCAAGAATATTTGTCATCTTTCTTGTCAAAATGTCTCATTTCTAGTCAAAACTAATCTCTTTAAGACTCATCACCTAAAAATGTACTTGTTTTTAGATCATTTTTACTCGTTTCAAACAGATTTTCACTTGAAATAAGTAGAAAAATCTGCCAGTGAAAGCAGGTTTTTTGTGCTTGTAATAAGAATTACTATTTACTTTGCCACATGATCTTTACACTGCAAAAACTCAAGAATATTTGTCATCTTTCTCGTAAAAAAAAGCTTTCATTTATAGTCAAAACGAATCTCTTTCCACTTAAAATAAGACTCATCACCTAAAAAAGAACTTGTTTTTAGATCATTTTCACTTGTTTCAAACTAATTTTCACTTGAAATAAGTAGAAAAATCTGCCAGTGAAAGCAGGTTTTTTGAAAGAAAAAACTTGCCCCACTATAAGATTTTCCTACTTATTTCAAGTGAAAATATGCTTGAGAGAAGTAAAAAGTGTCTAAAAACAAGCTACTTTTTACGTGATTTTACGTATAATGAGATTTGTTTTGACTAGAAATGACATTTTGACTAGAAATAAGACAAATATTCTTGGTAAGATTTTGAGTTTTTGCAGTGTATGACAGACACACACACAGGCACGACACTCTTCCAATCCTGATCTCATGAAAAAATACTTTTTCCATGCCACTGCCACAGCAAACACAAACCCAGTTACTGAAATCCCCAATAGTGTAATCTGTGTTTGCCCTGCTTTTTTTTTTTTTTTTTTTTTTGCCCGTGCTGTTTGACTGGGACACTGCTGCCATCAGCAGGGTTGTGAGCCCCGCGCTTCAAATCAGGCCCATCAGCTGGGACACACAGTCCTATATTAGATGCTACTGATTACCCACAAAGGGACTATTTCTTTCCACAATAATTCCCCCCAACCCCAGCCCTCCTGAGTGATGTGAAGTGGTGGCAGGACAGAGGACGTGTGCCGTGTCTGTCTCGTGTGAAAATCGTCCTGCTTCCCCTTGCACGTCCCTCATCTCCCCTGAGAGCATTATAGGCGTAATACCTCAGAAACAGGCTGTGAACCCTTCACCCCTTCATGTTGTCAAGCAAGGATTGCCGAGCAATAACTAAACCAGGCCACAGTGTGTTCTCATGATATCATTATGGGCCGATTTTCTCTCACTTAAAGCTGTCTGATTGAATCTAGGAGATATTTGTCCATCAGCTGGATTGTTTACAGCGGTCTTCTGCACCGTTAACCTACAGTATTCCTCCATACAGAGTTCAATGAGCAACATGTGGATATACATTATGTATGTGTATGCATACATGCAGTATGCATGTATTTGTGTGTGTAATAGTAGTGACACCACACAAGTCCAAGTCGTACTGTTTATTCAAGTAGAGCAGTAGTAGTAAGAGTTATGACAACAGTGGAGGCAAAATATGCATATAATGTATAACAAAATATATATATAGTATATAGAAAAAATGAAGTAATTATAATAAAAATAACAGTCCCATAATTTGAGAAATACTTGAACATTGTTTAGGGACATTATAACAACAACTTGTCTCATAATATATTATGAAATAAATATTACTGATGGATTATAATTTAAAAGGCTTTTTGAGGTAAACTTTACCGCATCATACCGTATACTGGCAACGTTTTATCTGATTATACTGTATGTTTTGTGTCAATTTTACAAATTGACCCGTCATAACGTAATGGTTCAATGTTGCCAGGCAGCTCGTTTGTGTTTAAATTATGTCAGTCTACGTCATATAAATATAATCAGTCAGATAAATATAATGTCATCTTGCCTGAGCATGACTGTATATAATATATAATACGTATGCAAAGGATAAATATTAAAATAAAAGATTAGTGAGCACATACGCTTACATAATACTACTACTAATAATAATAAACAATTATTCATAATAATTCCTTTATTCATATGGCACCTTTTAAAACAAGACTTTACAAAGTGCTTTGACGCAAACACAGAAAGATTTAACACCAAAATTAAAACCACACAAAAACAATGGTGGAAAAACCAACAACACTGACATAAAACCTGTGAAAGCCAGAACAAACGACCAATAACACAGAGAATACCAGAATGTGACAACATAAATTGAGACCAAGAGTAACAGTAAGATGATAGAAACCAAAAAAGCAAGTTTCAGCGAGATAAGAGCAAATTAAAAAATAGAATAAAATAAAACCAGTTGAACCAAGTAAAGTCATAACACCTAAAAGTGTTAGAAAAGATACAAACTGCTGATTAGAACAGTGAAATAAAATAAGACAAATGAGCAATTAAAGGAAACAAAAACAAGAAAAGGTTTATAACATTTAGACGATATAAGAACATTTTTACAATATAAAACGGCATGTAGTTTCTATTGTTGTGCAGATGACATAATACTGTAAATTCGCTTTCATACAACATTAGATATTTACACAGTGCCAATAAAAACAGGCTGATATTATAACAAATTAAGCAGAAAATCAATCAGAAGCATTCTGAGCGATTCCAGAAGGCAAAACTATTCATTATTTGGCTGAAAATGAAAATTACAAAATTAAAATTTTACAATTTTATAGTTTTTAGAAGAAACATGTACAGATATAAATTCATAAATTAATAATATACATCTGTGAATAATGCCGGTGATACAGTATATACCTGTATAGCAAGTTCTCACAAGTGTCAAAGCTCATTGCTACCAGCGATTACACATCTGCAGACATTACCACCTCATGAATTGCTAATGTCCACAGTGCTGTGCGAGTTTAGGTTGTGTGGGAGTTGCTGAAGGTTAAGTTCACTCAGCTTGAAATGAACTAGGTGATATTCACTATCTTGGATTTTGAGCTAAGAATATGTTATATCAGATATTATTTTTCAGTAGAAATTCCTCCAGTCGCCCTCGTCAGCCCCTCCATCCAAATGAATTGCTGTATACGCTGTGTGATAGGATCGCAGACAGCTGGGGTTTTAATGAAACCGCCCCATTCCCCCTGGTTTGCACCAGTTCTGAGTCAGCTACTTGGTGCCAGAGAGGCGACCCACCAGAGGCCCACACAACCCGATGAGTCCGGCACGGCTCCAGAGTTTCTGCAGCCAACAGGCTCATCCTCTGACCTGCCCTCCATGTTGGATACATGACAGTCGTCCAGAATGATTATTTTTTAGAGGTGGTGGTGGTTGGAAAATGATTTCGTGAGCTTAGAATTCTAAGGTTCTATCTCCATTTAGGGTAGTTCCGAGATATTGAGCATAAAAGTTCCAACCCGGCTTGTGTTTTGGTTGATAGAACCTTTGTATTTTATGAATAACTAATCAAAAAATGTTGAAAATTTAAAAATAACACCACATAGGCATTAACAGACCACTAATGGATGATATTATGCAAAAAACTCAATTTTGAAAAAAATGGCGATAGAACCTTATAATTCTAAGCTCACGATTTATCTTCCAAGTATGAACAAGTTGTGTTCAGTACAACATTACGTGAGCTTAGAATTCTAAGGTTCTATCTCCGTTTTGGGTATAGTTCCGAGATATTGAGCATCAAAGTTCCAACCCGGCTTGTGTTTTGGTTGATAGAACCTTTTTATTTTATGAATAACTCATTAAAAAATGTTGAAAATTTAAAAAATAACACCACACAGGCATTTTAACAGACCACTAATGGAAAAAACTCAATTTTGAAAAAGAAATGGTGATAGAACCTTATAATTCTAAGCTCACGATTAGCCAAAAACGAGCCCTTTGAAAAGTTTGCTCTATTACAATGGTCAGCGGATATTCCCTTGTTCCTAAGAAAGGGTTAAAATGTAATGGAACAACAACCTGGCCGACCGCTTAATATAAACAAACCAGGGGAATGATTATTTCTGTCTCTGGCGGTCCAAGCTCATGATATGGAAAAGAATTCAGTTTTGATTAAGCCGCCAAGTTATTCAATATAGCATAATGTGCTTCAGTGGCTAAACTCAATACAGCTCAATCAAGGGGTCTGTGTGATATTTCAGTAATGATCTGGGCCAATGGGACTTGATTGAGCTTCTATTGTCTTCATTCCGAAGCGCAACCCTCATCATATCTGTATCAAGGAGCGCATGGTCGCCGGAGCTTTGCCACATGAAGCACCAAGCTGTTATGTAGGTTAGCTCCCCAACAAAAGCGCTTTAATCCAAAGGGGGCGGAAATAAATAAATAAAGTGTTTAGAGAGAGAGAGAGGTGAGTGCTCGGTCAGCGCGTCTGCACAAGCCCACACACACACTGCCACAGTTGTGTCACATCCAGAGAGCAGCCATTAGGAGCGGCCGCTGATCTAATGTGGAGCGAGTGTGCCGTCTACCGTACGAAGCGGGCAGCGATGGGAGACCGCTAGCTGAACCCGCCCAGCGCTGCGTATAGCTACCTCCAGCCATGCAGGCCACGCATGCATCCAGTTGTACTATCACTCACACTAATTGACCCTGTCATCGTTAGGCCCTGACATGGGGTGTCTATGGTTCATGTTTATTCTGTTTGTTTGTGTTTTTATGTGAAATACAGTACCAGAAATGTTAACATATTTAATGTGATAAAAATGTGCAGGATAAAGTGTGTTTGAATGTAGGTCATGGTTTGATGTACAGGAAGAGTTTATCTGTTCAAAACAAGCAGATCAAATTCATAACGGAAGTTATCTCTCTTTTAAATGTTACAGACATATTGTCATATGGATCTGAAATAAAATAGAATTACATACGTTGCCAATGCACTTTTGATAGTCTTTAAATATTTAAGAGTCCATGTTGAAATTTGAACTGATGCAGGAGTTTTATATACATTTGAATTACTCTACACTTTAAATTACAATTATTAGAAATTACAAAATGATCAAAAATGATTTCAATTCTGTGATAGATTTTATTTTATTTTTTGGTCAAATTAATTTGTATTGAAAAATTGAATTGAATTCAAACACAAATTAAATTCAAATTAAATTTGAATTATTTCACTGCAAAAATATTAATCTTTATTTTAAACATTATTCATTCTTACACAACATTTTACAAAATGTAAATTCATACATTATATGGGAAATAAAAAAAATACATTTATATTACATAAACTTTTACACAAGTGATAATATTTATGATTGATGTCTACAACAGAGCAACTTAAATGTTAATCATGATTTTAATTTTCAAAGTCAACTTTATTGTCAACACTGCCATCCACCTTTGGCCATAAAGTTGGAATAATTTTGTTTTCTGACACATTCCTGGTTTATTTTCCCCTTTAAGTCCCAGTTACCAGTTTTGAGAAGATATACTGTACACTCTATCTATCAAGAATAAATGACATTGTCACAATCATTTCATGAAAAATGTTATTTTATATTTTATTCCAACTTTATGGCCAACAGTGTATATATGCGCAACATACAGTACAGTGGATTGAAATTGCGTTGTTCTCCATCCACATTTCCGTCTAAATAAAAATAATTACTCATAATATAAAAAAAATATATATAAGACACACATTTAAGTATAAAAGTAAACAAAATATGTATAACACAATTTGTGTGCAGTTAAAATATGGATGTGACATTTTGTTTTCAAATAGGATGTGTGCTCATCACACAACTGACTCACAACTGCACACCAAAACACAGCTCATACGTTAAAGGTTCAGGTTAATTGTTTTAAAATTTAAATTATTACCCTTTTAGCAGTAAAATTGATTTTTGTAAAAATCTGTGTTTAGTCATTTAAATTTTAGTTAAATTCCACGCATTCAGAAATTTTGATTTGATGTAAATGACTGTTAACCCTTCGATAATTCATTGGTTTCACAAAACTGAATATAATAGACAAACGTGTCACATGTCAAATTTTGCATTTTTGTTCTGTTTATTTTATTTTTTTCTTTATTAAACTCAAACTGTCTCTCATGTGAAATAATTTGTATTAAATTATGAAAATTAACTACATGTCGTAGGTTTGTATTTTTCTGTAAAGTTTTTAAAGTCGCTGTTAAAGTTGTCGTCAATGAAGAACAAACCTGAACACGTGTCGCTACACTGATGGACCGGATGGAATCTGTGGCTGTGCGGCTTCATTCCACACCACATTCCACACAATTTCAGGTCAATACTTCTATAAGAACTTCACTCCCTCTTCACACAGAGGAAGAAAAAAAGCTGAATACCAAAGGCAAGTTAAAGGAGTCCAAGGTGTTCACCTGTTGAATCTCTCCTCTGAACAAGGTTAAGAGCCCGAGGCAGTCATTGGTATAAAGTGTGAACTTTTCTTCGTGAGAGGCCGGGACATGGAAAAGCACCGGGGGGCACCGTGTCAGAGAAAATACTACTCCAGCCCTGTGATTGAAGTGTGTGGACTTAAAGTTGTGATGGAAATGGGCAGAGCTGCTCTCTGGCAATTGCCGTCTGAAATGCCATATACACATGGCACTGTGAAAGTGCATTACTTCTTTCCACACGGCCCTTTCAACTCTTCCCAAAGCCTCACCGCTGCTGCACTGTTACAAAAATACATCCAGAAGGTGAGCTTGATTTGTGTGCATTTGAGTGTGATTTCCAATGTCCCCTCGGTTTCTCAGTATTTCTGTTGAACACAACTTCTCTCTTTCTCTGAGCCTTTACCCCCCCCCCTCTTTGAATGACCTCTCGGCGACCAGCCGCTCTCACCCACTCAAATACACTGAGAACATCTCCACTCAAAAGGGAGAAAAGAGGAATATGCTCTTTTTTTTTCCATTTGAAAATGTTTTACTTTCATCATGAAGATAAATGTTTAATGCAAGGTGACATTTGAGTGCAAAGCATGTCGGCTACATGAGTTATATTCACAGAGGGAAAGAAAAATCAATGTCAGTTTAGCTTCTTGAATGTTGATTTCCTACAGAAAGAGTTAATATACTAAGTGAAAATATTATAATATACTATAACTGGAAAAAATAAATAAAAAATAAAGCAAACAATTAACAGTAACATAATAATGATAAAACATTATAAAATTATAATATAGAGAAAATACAATGATATGAAACTAAATTAGAAAATACTATGATGAACTGACAGACAGATAATATAAATTCAAATATCCAAACTAGTTCAAATTTGGTGCATACAGTCGCATGATTCTGATGGACACATTAAAAGCAAAATTATTCTACTCATATTAAACGGCAAATATAGAGTGAAAAAAATATATAGGTCTATATATATATATTGTAAACTGCAGATGTCTTTTATATTCTAATTTATTGTCATTTGATTTGTCAAACTGATGCACAAGCAGAGAAAATGGTAAATCTTGACTTTGTTGGGTTCTGTTGTTTAACTGCAATGTTTTTATGATTTTAATATATCATGCAATGCAATGCAATCCATATGCAGGTAACTCAAGTAATTAGTAATTAACATTTTAATCAGAAAGAACTATTTTGACATAGACATACACACACACATACATACGTATCCATGTATGTATGTTGGTGGTAATGTTAAACACTTAAGTCATTCTTTATGTTTTTTCGTAACACATGTTTTTCATCAGCCTCTTTTCCCACAATCCACCGTCACATTATATCATTTGTCTCAATCATGCTATGTAATTTAGTTCACTTTATGCTAATATGAGCTGAGCACTGAATGAATGAGGCCAAATGTCTGGAGTGAGTGCTCACCTGAGACATGAAAAGAGCACTCCAACACAACTCCAACTGGTTATACAGAAAACATCAGAGACATGTGTGTGTGAGAGAGAGAGTGAGAGAGGGAGAGAGAGAGAGGCATGTTCCTATAATAACATGACTCAAAGCTGAAGGACCACTGCACTTTCTGGCACATGTTGGCCTACATACGGCCTGAACATGGTAAAATAGTGCTGCCTTTCAGATCCTCCTGTCGTCTGTATACCGTATGCACAGTCGAGTGTGTGTGTAAGTAGAATATAATACACTTTGTACAATAAAGACAGGCTCCAGACCAAAGGGCGAGCAGTATTTTCCAGGGCTGTGTGTGTGTGTGTGAACCCGGCCCTGGCTGAAACACGATAGTGTGCAATCATATAGGTATGGCTGTAATTTCTGCTCCTGCCTGATGATAATTGCCAGCTTTGGCTCTTCAGGATGCTTCACCGGTTCACCCTGTGCACACAGATTCCACTCTGCTGTAGAAAAAAACAAAAAAAACAACTGTTGTTGTGCCTCGGCGACTTTTGACCCCGTCTTTTATCATCCTCTCATCCCTCCGAGCAAACCGTTTACACAGAGTGCTGATGATGGTGACTAATGATGAAGCAGCACGGGCCCCTGATGGTTAAAGCTTCTCCCACCATCAGCTCCATATTACTGAGTCATCGTCTGGGCTCTATTGTATAGGAGAAGGCCTTGGTACTGTTCAGAGTTTGTATAATAAGGTTTTATAGGCCAGGTTTTAATCATTAAACTAATAATTTTACATGAGCTCAGCAGCAGACAAGGAAAAACTGACACCCTCTATTTTAGTTAAAATAGCAACACCGCAATTTAGTAGCAGTCCCTAACACCACCACACAACGGGAATGAGAAGTGAACAGTTGAAGAGTTATCTCATCTTATTAGCAAATAACATAAAATGTATTAAAGTTCTAACACTGTGGGGTATTTTCCTACATCAGTTTTACTATATTATAGACTGCTGCATTTATTATTATTGATATAATTATTATTACTTGAACAATGTGTTGTGTTTTGTAAAGTCATCATACATTTACTGCGTAAAGTTTTGTAAACTATCACGTAAAAGTATACGTAAGTGCAGTGAGAATAAAGTATAATGGAACAAAACGGTCATATCTAGAGAAGAAGTTAGTTATCACTGAAATCCCTGTTTTTAAGATGGCCACTCTGTTTAACATCTGTAACGTTTCCAGGTGTTTCACTGTCATGTTATCGAAATTAGTTGAATGTGGATGAATAGCAATAAAAAAAGAATATTGATGTCAGTATACGTCTGCATGACATCATGAAAATGCACTAATGGGACAAATAACACATTCTAAGACATACACATATTTTAGTGTTGATGATGATCAAATATGAACCAAACAACACAATATATTGTTGTTCTTGTTGTATTAATTTAAACGAAAAAGAAAATGTCACAATTCCTATGCAGACGTATAGAAAGAAACACTGGCAGCAACAAAGGAACGGAAAAGATAGGGGAGACTATGGTGAGATGGTGATGAGAATAGTAGTACTGTAGTGACGGTTCAGATAATAATAAGAATTCCTTCATTAATTCCCAAATATAAATTAATTTGTGTGTCAGCTCATCTGACAGTAGATAGTTACAGTATATCGTAACACATTGTATTTTTTTGTATCTTCTAATAAACTACTTCTTTTCTTGCATAATACCGCTTTGTTACATTACACTATACGTACTGTGGTTCTTTTACGTATACACTACACTCCATTGTACGCGCTATAGTAATAGTGGCATCAGTTGGTTTAACACTACTACTGCTATGGTTAAGGATGCAGATGCAGCACTGACAGTGGTGGGAGTCAGTAGTTAGTTATATTGAACCTCTAATATCAAGTTACTATTATATATTCTGTATCAGTGGCATTTAGGGTAAAATGCATAAGTCTACAATCAATCATATGCAGTGGATGTTGATATCAGCTTCTTACATCAGTAGATAGAAGCTTTTTCTCTATTGGGGGGAAAAAAAACAACAACCAAAAAAGTAATAAATAAATAAATAAATAAAAATAAAAAAAGCCCATGAGTGATTAATGTGAATGGACAGAAGCTAGAGGACAAACTGAAGAAAGCTGGATTCCTAAGTTTCAGTAGAGAAAATAGGTCAACCGCTCTTAATGCGGCTGAACTTTTGACCTGGATGAAGTGGAACTACTGTTTCAACAAAAGACCCACGCTCTGCCAATAACTTCTCCCACTCTGATTTCATCTGGACTCCTTGCCTTGTTTGTGTTGCTGCTGCTGCTTTACTTCACTTTTTTTTTATTTCTCTTTTTGGAAAAACCTACTTGGGAGCGGCGCGATACGACGAGACCAGAGCATGACGACGCGTCTTTACCGCGGGAGGAGCTGTATACGTTTATTCTTTTTGGTTATTTTTCATTCCACTGGAATCTCTCCATCTATACACTGCAGTCTGGACAGAAAGAGGCTTATACCCCACCCCCCCCACTCCACCTTTTTTTTTTTTTTTCATGGCCATTTGCGTCACGTCTTTACGCCAACTTTGACCTCATTTCTCTCTGCAGCAAACCTCCATTTAATAAGGGCGAGCGGCTGCTACACAAGAAACAAGATGGCGGCGTACGGTACCTTGCGTCTCACTCATCTCTTGGCGTCTCTTCTTTCTTTAAAAAAAAAAAAAACGAACAAATCACTGAGCCATCTTGATGAGGTCTGTGTCTGTCTGGACTGTGACTGTGACTCCACATCGTTACAGGGACGGCGGCCGTTTCTCCGTCTGAGTGAGTCTTTAAACTATAATATACTCCGCCATCAGAAGGTGAATGTGACAAATAAACAAAATCTAGTCCTGCTGTCGATGGTATGGAAATCATATAACCAAAAAAAAAAAGAAAACACACTTTTGCATGTGTGTCCCTCTCCTGTGTTTGCCTCGCTTTTCTCCTTTTTGGAGTGCTATTTCAAGCCTTCTCTCTCTCCCTCTCCTCCTCTCTCTGTCTCTCTCTCTGCGGTGAGGCTCATAATATCAGATTGCACAGCCGGTCTTGGCCAAATGTGAATTTTATACTCTAGTGAACACAGGCTTTACACTTTCATTAGCTCACATTCTCCTCAGCAGTGCAAATGCCATGTCGCTGCGTTCAGGAGAAGGAGGGGCAGGCAGAGGGAGGGAGAGAGGGTGGGTGATTGTAGGGGGGGGGGGGGGGGGTAACATGGCTATGTGACTGAGCCTGATGGGGTGGAGGAGTGGAAAAGAGGAGGAGGACAGGATGAGGAAAAGGAGCTTCCGGAAAGTGCAGTCACATCCCAGGAAAAACATGACATCCCAGCGTGCCGGGTGGAGCACATGCTGCTGACGTTCAAGGGCCTGGAGACAGACCAAAAAAACAAAAAAAAACTTTGACTTCCTTATGTCGACGTAATGTGACAATAATTACCTATTTGAAACAATTTCACCCTCAGTTTCCCCGGCTTTGCTCACTAAATCAGCCCTTTGATAAATATTATGTTTCCAATTACATGTTCAAACTAAACAATCTGCTTGTAGCATTAATGAGGTGCCTTATTAAAAGAAGCCCCCGCGCCCTCTCCAGCATCATTTATCACCTCATGCCTCAGACTGAGCTGTGATGTAAAACCCACCTCTTAACAGCGTGACTCATTTTTTTAATGCATTTATCTTTTTTTTCTTGATTTTCTCACTTGTTTTCTGGCTCCGTTTTGGATAAAGTGAATCAAAAAAAGTGAAGTGTACATGTGTGGATGGTTGTGGGGGGAGGGGAGGGGGGGTTGAGGCCGGAGAAGAACGAAAATTGTTTGTGTCAGTGCTCCCCCTGAGAGATGAAAGCAAATGCTGGCTGTGTCTTAAGCTATTAGGGTAAGAAGTGGTGTTTGGCCTCGCCCCTCCGCTCGGTGCCAGACATGGACGGACAGAAAATACCGCCCCCCCCCCCTCCTCCTCCATGCCCCCTTCTCACTTGAGAGAGTTAGCTTTCACTCTCTTGCCTCTGTGAAACTGCAATGTTAGCTATTTTTTATTATTTTTTTGTGTGACTTCTGCTCCGCTGTGTTTCCAATTACGGACTCGTTGGACCGCGGTGGCAAAAGAGGAGGAGGACGGTGGGCGGCTCTAACGAGAACAGTGGCATCTCCACTGGCTCCGCCGGGGCCGCTAGGTGACACTTGTAAGAGATGTCATCTTCTTGTCATCGCTTGTCTCCTGCATATACACTTTATTTTGAAAAGACAAAAAAAAAAACAGCCCAAGTTGGAGCAGAGCAGGTCAGAGACGGAGCAGATGCAGACGATGCCATGAGAAAACAAGACACTTCCACTTCTTCCTTTTTTTTCATGCACTGATCAATTTTGAGATTTTGGGCTATTCTTCTTCCTCAACATGTATTCTTTCAGAAAAATCAAAGGAAATGTTAGAAAATCCACATTAAGGAGGTTATTTTACTTCATTTTTATCTCTTTTGTCAGTAGATTTCTCCTAAATTCACCAAAAGTTAACAGCTACTGTGACATACTGAGCTGTGTCTGTTGTCTGACCCATGTCATGTCAGGTATCATTGTAAAGCTCTCTCTCTCCTCAACAACGATGTAGGCTCCAAAAATGGTCATTTCCTTTTTATCAGCAACCAATCATAAAAGTATAATTTACATTAACAATCTATGGAATTTTACAGTACAAGTCTTTAAAGGCCGTTTTCTCAAAATGAGTTTTTCCTCAGACTCTGAGCCTGAAATCTCCACTTCAGCAGCACTTACAGACACCAAACCTTCCAGTTTTATTCCTGTCTATATTCTGAAGGTTTTTACAGAGGGGATTGTTGATATATCATTCAGAGCTTATGATTTATACAACATTTTATTCTTAAAAACAGGGCAAAATTGGATTTTTTAGGGCTGGTGGCAGTATTTTCTCATTTACAGAGTGATAAAAAGAGATATCCAAAATCCCCTCTGTGAGAACTTCTGACTCTAATATGTCAACAAAATAAAACAAGAATTGTGAAAGGGGCTTTATCCATTTTACAGATTTCTGTTGTGGAAATGTATGCAAAATAGCGCATATTTCATTAGATATTGCCTCATTTACATATTTAAGCATAGCATTTGACAAAACTTGTAATACAAAAAATATTAGTCTTAATGTGACTGATAAACTTGGGAAGTGTCATGGTGATATGTGTTGGTTAAATTTTTTACCCTATTCACCTGCAGTGTCTCCCCTTAAGGTTCATATCTGTGAGTTTGTCTCAGTGTGGTACAGAGGAGGGGGGGTCATGCAGAGGGCAGTGATTACAGTTTTGAATGGAGCTAAAATGGAAACATCTTCGGGGCACACTCTGACCTGTCAGCCTCGTTCTCCTCCGCTCCGTCCCACGAGTGCGGCTGCGCCGTCCTCACAGCCTCCGTCCCTCATCTCTCCTCTGAATCCACATCTCCATGCCACTCCTCCTCCTCCTCTGCTTCCCTCTATCCTCGCCCTGCCAGGTCAGGTTTGGCATACAGAGACAACCCCCCCTCCTCCTTTCCTGCACACACACACTCATACACACATTGTCCATTGTCAGCAGCGCCCAAAGCAGATTTGCTCTTTAAACTAATGGCCCGTTATGTGAAACAGACCTGATTACTGCCTGACAGAAGGAATTAAGGCCGTCCAGAGCCAAGCGAGTGCGCCGGCATCCATGACCTGGCACAACCACTTAGGGTGAATTTTATTTATACTGCATACTGTAAACATGTATTTGATAAATTCGGGAGCAGAGAAAGAGAAAAAAAGAAAGAAAAAATGCAGAAAGGGGAAAGACGTGCCAATCGCAACATGCACGACTTTGGTTATTGATTTGACTTTTTCTGAGGCTTTGCTTGTAATTTATCAAATGAGATATGTGAAAGTAGGAGGGATGATGGATTTTCTAATAAAACTCAGGCCATGAAACATAGAAAGTGTGTTTATAGTTCAGTAAGAGCTGAGGAGACAGCATCTGTATCTGTTCCTTCTAAAGCCAATCGATTTTATTTTTTTAAATACGGGCAAAAAGGACAATTTCTGGGGCTTCTGTTGAAGTTTTCAGAGTCAGCTCAGCCCCACACAGCATCAAAGACTTTTTTTCAATGACAGGGTTTCGTTGTGAGAAATGTGGGAAATTCCTCCGGAGTTGTCAGATACTTATATACACAGATTTGAGCAATTTGCCCCAAAGCAGCAAACTAATGACCAGAGGTCTGCTGAGAGCCTGGAGTGGACGGTCAGAATTACCAAGAGTATCCTAAATCAGCTTGTTTAAATAGGAATCACATTAAGATTTATTTCGAGAGTGTGGCAGACAAATCGAATATTCAAACAAAAGTGAAAAGTGCATTCCACGTCCAATTCAACCCCTTTTTTTCAGAATATTGTAATTATTTCAAACACCTCACATAAATGCCAACATTTACCTTACATGAAAACTTTGCTGCATTTTACAGTTTACTCACAAATGAGTGAAGGCAGTTCACGCATTCAGCAGAATGATAATAACAAAAAACAGCTAGGGGGAAATAAAATAACTAGCTTTTATATATTGGAGGCTACATCACAGGTAGATTAGTAGCAAGCAAAAAACAAAATGCAATTTATTTTTTTGAATAAATAATTTCGATTTTTTTTCCCAAATGATTTTAAATGGATCTATGTTTTTTCATGCAGTCACACTATTTATATGACTGTGCTGTCACAAATCTAATTATATATTCTATTTACATCGCCTCAGTGTTGCAGTTCCATCAGTCATAACTCTTATTTATCCATTAGCCTGCATGCAGGTGATGTAATCTCTTCACAAACAGCTGGGAGGCTGCTGATGACTTTTCCCTGGGGATCAATAAAGAACTTTCTTAACCACTGAAAATTACCTATTGTCTGTTGTTTTATTTTTTTAAATTTATGTATATATTTTTTTGTATTTTTAATCACCGTTCTGAATCTGCAGACTAACTTGTAACCAAAATTGTTGAGTTACTGTAGCGGAGTAGAAAGTGAAACGTTTCCCTCTGAGCTGTGGTGGAATGTGAAAAGTAGCAGAAAGTGCAAATGGTACTAATAAAGAGCCTGGTTATTTTCAACCAACGATCATATTCTTGTTGGCAGCGTGTCTGCTGACTACCACAACTTTTCTATAACAGTAATGAAAAGTGACAACTCTAATGTCGGAGCTTGTTTTTCAATGTGTGTTTGGATCATGAAAATCACACATTTAACATTTTAGTCTTTTTCTTTTCTCTTTAATGTTGTTTTCACATATTCAAGGGGGCAATTCTACTAAATGGGATGGTTTGTGGAATGTCTAACCATTCTTTGATATTTGACGTTGAAACATAATTTGGATACTGATACATGCACAAAGCCAATAGGAATAATTATTTATGATTAAATCAATTAAATATTGAAAATCAATAAATACTTGATATAATAATGTCAGAATATGTAAATGAGCGGGTGTGTCGTGAGTTCTAAAGTGTTAAGGTCACATCAGTCTGTGTTGAGTTCTCTGGTCACCATGGTTTCCAGTGCTCTGTTGTCGCCCTGTCTCTTCAGTTTGTTGTGTGTTAAAGGGATAGTTCACCCAAAATTGAAATTTCATCATTTCTCATTCTCATTATCTACTCCCCCTCATGTGGACTAAGGGCTGGGAGAAGTTTCAGAGTCCTCCGTGGCTTCTCTGAGTTACAGGGGGTCTCGGCGTAGCAGTGCATGTCCATATAACGGTTGCAAATGGATACCAACTGTCTTCGTAACAAAAAGACACACCAAAAACATCCAAATACCTCCCTGCTGCTCGTATGTAATGTCCGTCTTGTATTGAAGCCCCGAAATGTGAAATTGTCCCGAAAAAATTAAATGAGTCTATGTTTCAAGCTTGTTTTGTAGCGGAAGCTTCTCGAAGCTTCTCTTTCCGGTTCATCAAATTTGGACGAACTGGGAAGAGGACAGACCCCCTGTAACTCAGAGAACTCGGAGGACTCTGAAACTTCTCCCAGCCCTTAGTCCACATGAGGGTGAGTAGATAATGAGTGAAATTTCAATTTTGGGTGAACTATCCCTTTAATGAAGATGATGATGAAGCTTCTTCTCTCACTGGTGTGGGAGGTGAACACCAACATGAAGATAACAGACAATGGACATGAAGCCAGCTCCATGTTCCCAGCATCCAAAAGCTCCGTAAAGAGGCTCAGGATTATTTCAGGACCTCTGACAGGAGATCTCCAGCAACAAGTTTAGTTTAGTTTAGTTTATGTATTTATTTCATTCATTTATCAAGCATAAAAACAAAAAAATAAAACTCATTAAAAAAATGGCAATACTGTAACTCTTGAATGAAGGGGGGCAGAAAGAAGCAAAGTTATATTGTCTACCCCTTGTTACAAAGAATAAATTCACAAATTAGATAATATATCCAAGCAAAGAAGAAATGGAAGTAGAAGAAGAAAAACATCAAAAAACAACAACGTCTACAACAAAAAGTGGCATAAAATAATCTGAAGTAACAGTTGCAGCCCGGCCATCTACTCATCATCCTAGTACATTTCTAGGTATGAAACGTTGACATGCTACATGCAGTAGGCTATACACACACATATAATTTTACCATCACATGCGCACATATACAGAATACATAAACACCTACAACGCAAAAACTCAAAATCTTTCCAAGAATATTTGTCTTATTTCTTGTCAAAATGTTTCATTTCTAGTCAAAACTAATCTTTTTCCACTTGAAATAAGACTCATCTCCTAGTGTTTTTAGATCATTTTCACTTATTTCAAACAAATTTTCACTTGAAATAAGTAGAAAAATCTGCCAGTGAAAGCAAGATTTTTGTGCTTGTAATAAGAAAGAAAAACTTGTTCCACTATTCGATTTTTTTACTTATTTCAAGTGAAAAAATGCTTGAAAGGAGTAAAAAGAAAGGATCTAAAAACAAGCTACCTTTTATGTGATGAGTCTTATTTTAAGTATATAGATAAGTAAGAGATTATAATGAGATTTGTTTTGACTATAAATTACATTTTTACTAGAAATAAGACAAATATTCTTGGTAAGATACTTGAGTTTTTGCAGTGTATATCTGTATATAAACCCATACAAACAGACACAAGCTGCTTGACCCACAGGATTTGGTGACCCAGGTGGTTCCCAGACTCCTGCAGGGCCTTCGGGTGCCTTCTCCAAGAACTATGCCCTTCAGGCTGCTCAGAGAACTGGCTCTAAGTGTCACAAACACTGTCCTGCATAGACACCCCCAAGACAGCACGGCCCTGTCTGCCAGCACAGGGGTCAGACAGGGAACCAGATGTGCTGTCCATAATTGCACCCTAGAAAATCTGTGTGCTGGTTCAGCCCCAATTTCCGGCCTCATGCAACACAGAGGAGGAATCTGAGTGACTGCACCCAGCCAGCTGATGTGGCTGAAGGTGCAAAGACTGTAACAACCTTTTCTGACTATATGAATGAGGTGTTTGGTCTAGAATGTAGCACTGTAGGTTCATTTTTTTCAAATTTCAAAATGCTAGTGGAGGACAGTCTGAAGATGCAGTGCATCAAATTTGGTGTCACTTGAGTATAAATTGTGGGACAAGAAAGGTTTAATCAATTTTATAGTTTTTGAAAAAAGAAAAAGAAAAAAACAGAGTGATGGACTTCATAATTTATACTAATGGTGCGTTCCAGGCAGGCTTTTTAACCCGTAAGTCACGACTTCAAGTCACCAGTTACGAGTTTGTAGCGTTCCAGGTTACGAGTTACGAACTGGGAACTGGGAGTACATCGATCTAGTACGAGTTCACAGGTGGGAAGTTACGAGTTTGACTGTACGTTCTAACGGGTAACCATAGGAACAGGTCGGAAAAATACGAGTTACGGGTTGCCTGGAACGCACCATAATTGTACAGATGTTTCTAAAGTATCGGGGCTACATTTTGGTGAAAATTGCATAACTGTGGCATGTTGTAGGAATTTTCAAAGTTTTTAAATGTAAACGCTTATTGTCATGTCCAAAGTTGAGTAAATCTGGCATGGGACTGGAGCTTTGTGCAAAGTTTGGTGATTTTTCATCTATGGGAAGTAGGATTTCCTAGGAAGAAGAAGAAAATAGGAAAGTAAACCCACCAACAAGAGTTTGATAAACATCTCTTCTATTAACTCATTGAGTGCCGCGCTCCTTTCCAAAGTTTTAGTCAAGTGCACTGGCAATTTAGACCATTTTTGACGATTTTTGTAGAGTCACAGTGTATTCTATATTATTGCCACCAACACATACTGTGGCTCATTTGAAAGGTGAAACTTTATGCTTCAAATGGCCACAAACCGTTTGTTTCTACGTGCCTCTGTTCTTGAGAAAAGTTAAGCTAAACATGGCTGGGTTTCACCGAAATCCCTGCTTTTTTTCTATAAAAGGAGATAAAGCGTCTTTTATGAAAGGTGCTCTGTTTGTGCCTGTCGCTCTTCTGACACTCGCATTTCTGGATCAAAGGGCTCGTGTAAGAAAAATATATACAACAATTGTTGTTCTATTCACAAAACCACCATTGGTCGGGGGGGGGGGGGGTGTGATGATCTCTCGGCCACAGCAGGTCGGGAGTGGTCGCGGTCTGTGGTACGGGTCGGTGCCGGCGGCCTGCTTTGGCCCAGAGACCATCACATTTTACCGCGGGAGGACCTTGGGGAGGACACGGTGTTGCTCCAGATGAAGACTGGGCGGGACTGTCGGCTGAGAGCTTCCTGTTTCAGCTCCGAGCTGCTGGAGCCTCGCGGGTGAGAGCAGAGCGGCTGCTGCATCCACATGCACAACTCTGTTTGCAAAAGCCGAGTTATGATAAAAACTTCCAGATCAACAGACCACAGCATTTTAATCTCTCGCCTTGAGCACTGCGTGGGCATTAAGGGTGTCGCCCTTGACTGGTTCCGGTCATACTTAACGGGCAGAAGCTTTTGTGTAAAAATTGACAACTTTGTGTCTTCAACAGCTCCTCTTCCACATGGGGTCCCCCAGGGCTCAATCCTCGGCCCTCTTTTATTTGCTCTGTATTTACTCCCCCTTGGTTCTGTTTTTAGAAAACATAGTATTTTATTCCATTTTTATGCTGACGATTGCCAGATCTATGTTCCACTGGCACAAAGCGATGCTCACATTGTCCAACCACTCATTGACTGTCTTAACGACATCAAAGCCTGGCTCTCACTTAATTTTTTGAGTCTCAATGAGAATAAAACTGAAATAATGATGTTTGGACCAAGCTGTTATCCCCCCCCCCAAAGTTGACCTCGGCCCTCTGTCACTGTATTTCAAAGACTGCGTCACTAATCTGGGGGTCAAGTTTGACTCTGATTTTAAATTTGAGAAACAGATCAGTGGTGTAGTACAGAAAAGTTTTTATCAATTACGTCAAATAGCGAAGGTGAAACCTATTTTATCAAGACCTGACTTGGAAAAATTAATCCATGCTTTTATTACAACTCGTCTTGACTACTGCAACTCTCTGTACATAGGGATCAGCCAGGCGTCTCTCGCCCGTCTGCAGCTTGTGCAGAACTCTGCTGCACGCCTGCTAACCCAGACGCGCAGGCGTGAGCACATCACTCCCATCCTGGCGTCCCTACACTGGCTCTCTGTGTATTACAGAATCAATTTTAAGCTTTTATTATTTGTTTTTAAAAGCATAAACAACCTTGCTCCACCCTATCTAACCAATTTGCTCCAGCCTTACTGCCCACCCCGATCACTAAGATCAGCCGACCAGCTGTTGCTGACAGTCCCCAAAACAAGGCTGAAGCTCAGAGGTGACAGAGCATTTGCGCTGCTGCACCCAAGCTCTGGAATGAGCTACCCCTGAATGTTAGACAGGCCTCCTCGCTTCCTGTTTTTAAATCTCTTTTAAAAACACACTTTTACTCCCGTGCTTTTAACTCATCTTAATTTTAATTTTTTACTTGTCACTATCTATAAAAGCACCTGCAGTGAGCTGGTCCATTTGTTTGTTTTTTAAAGTGATTTTGTGTTTATGTGCTTATGTCTTTTATCTTAATCTTTTATGTCCTAATGTAAAGCACTTTGGCTTCCCCTGTGTTTTTTTTTAAATGTGCTATATAAATAAAGTTGATTGATTGATTGATTGATCATGAGCTGTCATGAGTTTTTTATCGTCATCTATTTCAGTTCTGCTTGTCGTAGAGTCCCCAAATTTACAAACAAGGTGTGTTAAAGTGTCTAGTTTCATAATTTGAAAAAAAGCAAAAAACGCAAAATTCCGTTTTTGGCACTCAACACATGGGAACGAAAAACGAGAAATTACGTGGTTGGCACTCATGAGTTAATGTGCAGGATATATGGATGATGATGTCATCATGATCAGTCATAGGTAATTACAGTAAGATAACACATCTGGTCCAGTATTTTTCAAGGCCCAGTGGCTGACACTTTGTGGAGAAGCATGTCAAGTCCTCCACTCTATTATGTGTTTATCCAAACATGCATACAAATGACCACATGTTCTGTCATGTTACTTTATGTGTGAATGTAAGGGTGAATGTTGAGTGTCAGCGCAACCGCCATTTTGGTACAGAACAGATCTAACCACAGTATAAATTATCATACTTTCAAGTGGTATACGGTAAATGTCAGATGCTGTGTATTTATGATACAGGAAACTTAGTTTTTATAAAGTACTTCAGATGTTGTTAATATAATATTTAACATGTATATTCTCCTCCCTCTCCCTCTTTCTATGCAAAATTACTGCCATGATATAAATTAATTTGTAATTTTGGAAATAAACAGAGTGCTAATACATAAAGGAATAAGATGTTTCTGGCTTCAGAGCAGTCTGGCCTTATTATTAGGTATAAATTAGCTCCAGGTCAGTAAATGGCTGCTGCTCCTCTTAATAACCTGCACACTGTGTGTTTGTGTGTGTGTGTGCGTGTGTTCGTCTGTCAGCCAGGTTGGTTAAAATAGTAGTGAGTAGATAAACAGACATGCCATGTTAAGGTGAGACACGACAGTGATGTCAGGAGCAGCACGATAAACCTTGAGAAAAAAAAAGGATGGAAGTGTTCATGAGAATGTTTCATCATGGTGTCGTGTCAGTGTGTGTTCCCTGACAGGGACGGTCAGGCCGAGGGAGCATGTGTGTGTGTGTGTGTGTGTGTTCAGCTTGTGTTTATCAGTGCTACGAGGAAAGAGCCCTCTTATTCAGCCTTATACAACAACATGTCTCACTGCCGCCACCAACAGTGAAATGAAACGTCCATTCTTGATAGAACAGTCCATTTCTTCAGCTTCTGTGATGTCTCCTTCAGAAACAGCCCTTGAGAAAGTTTCCTAGATAGATAGATAGCTTTATTTACAGACTCCAATAATAATAAAAAAGAAACAGGCAACAGATTACTAACAGACAGACAGATAAACAAACAATATAGACAGCACACTGTCCACACACAAGCTAAAAACGGTGCAGTTTGTTCAAAGGTATTTCCAAAACATGGAGGTGTATTTTGTTGGGTCAGTCAGAGACATTATAATTCCATTTTTGGATCGACATATTCTGCATATAAATTTATAAATAAAATTCCTTAGCAATGCATTGTATGTGGGTGTATTACAGGACACAAACAAATGGCTCGCACTTTCCCACCGTGGGTACTTCAGCAAGATACGCAGGGCGTCATTATACGCAACCTTGATCTCATTCATCTTACCTTTACTATAATTGCACCAGAGGTGTGCTATAGTGGTGTACAGTAGGCTCTAAAGAGAGCAAGTTTAACGTCCTTTGAGCACATGTGAAATTTGCGAGCAATCATATTTGCTTGCGCATACAGTTTACAGCATTGCTGTTGCAAATCATCATCATCACAGAGATAATCTAGAATAATATGTCCCAGGTATTTAACCTTGGTGACAACACTTAGTGATTGCTCAGTCAGACAAAAAGAGGGAAACTTTCACTTTTGGTCCTCCTTCTGGCTATCATAACCACACTCTTTTTGGGATTAAATTTGCACTCCATATTCAGTACACACTATCAATAGTTGCTGTAGACCAGCACTATAGGGTGACAAAACAACTAAGTCGTCTGCATACATGATGAGCCTGTTCCCCACCATACATCCAGTCTTACATTTTTGTAATCTCTGTGACAGACCATCCATATACAGATTAAAACGGACCGGTGACCCCCGGTCACAACTTGTCCACCAGAGCGTTGTGGAGTTGTTGGATTGTGTACTTGATGAGTTTGATGAGGGAAAACAATAAATCCCATGAGCCTCCGTAGCGTAGCTCTGAGCAGCTCAAGGCTCTGCTCCGCCATTCTAAAAATATTACACAACACATAAAGGTAACGAACCTACTGCTATGACTATAGCGATTATGGTAATGGGCCAATTTGCCAAAATGTTGAACTATCCCTTTAAAAGCATGGTGGGGCTGCATATTCACAGACTGACAGTGTTCCAGCACAAAGTTGCCATGTCTGATAAAAAAAAAGGAAAAAAAAGAAAGCAGGCTGCTGTGATTGTGTAGCCGTGTGTGTGTGTGTGCGATGGAGTTTTGGCTCAGTGCGGGCCTGATAAGAAGCCCCCATGGGTGAATTTGCTACACATTACAGAGTTGAGTTGTGGGTCACATGCTGTCTCTCTCCATCCATCAGCTCACTTCCACCCAGCCATAACAGTAGGAGAGGGGAGAGCTCCACAAAGACGGCCAAGGAGAAGAGAGGTGGGGCAAAGTTTGGGCTGGAGAGCGGTCACGTGATCCGCCCGCGTCCAATCGCTGCACGCTGACCTTTCAGACCTGCAGGTGTTGATGTGGAAGCGATGTGACTTTGTAGTGACCCGGGCGCAGACACAATATGCTGGGCTCCCCCGGCATAAACACCAGCGCAGAGGTACTGTATACTTACAGTGAATGGAAATATGTGAGCACACTGTGTACACAAAATACACATACACAAACACACACAAAAGCAGTAGGTCACATGAAATGTAGAAGCTGGGATGTTGAACAGTAAGCAGCAGGAGGTAACATGGGGAGATGACAGCGGAGCTAAAATCTTGACCTCCCTACACTAGAGACTCACTCAGACGTTTATGGAGATTTTTCCAACAGCTGTTCACTCTACAGACCACACCACTCTTTTGACATAAAGGCTGAAACTTTCTTCTTCTTCTTCCTCTTTTTTACTTTTCACTTTTCATTTAGCACTGGGAGCTTCTGCTGCTTGTATCTTGTGGATGGCTGCTGGAGGGCCCGAGGCGATGTGAGCTACCTCGCTGAAATGGTTCCAGTGGAGAAATATTCCAGCTTCACTCTCAGATTTAATTTGCGTATACTTACATGAATATTCTGCTTTCACAGGAATATTGGATTATTTCTCTTTGAAGCAGGCGTAAAACCTGTACTCACTGAGATAGATAGATAGATAGATAGATAGATAGATAGATAGATAGATAGATAGATAGATAGATAGATAGATAGATAGATAGATAGATAGATAGATAGATAGATAGATAGATAGATAGATAGATAGATAGATAGATAGATAGATAGATAGATAGATAGATAGATAATTCTGCAATTCACAGAGGGTACAATGTAGAATAATATTACATGTAATCTATGCTACATGAACATTTTTTTCTGCCATTGTTATCTTGCCAGTGCCTCACTCTGCTGCTACCAGTGAGAGAAAAGATGTGACCCTGGCCGAGGGACACCTTCAAGGACATGTGGTAGGACTACAGCAGGTGCCTCCAACCTTTTTTCCTCTGAGAGCTACTTGGCCAAGAGCTAGTACTTGTGTTTTGCATTAGTAAAACAAAACTGTGTTTCCCACTCTTCATGGAAATAGTATGTTTTTAGCTTCTACCATACTGATAACTGAAATTATTACTTTCATGTATTGTCCCTCATCTATTAAATATGAAAGGAGGCTGAAAATCACAGGACACATCTGTTCTGATGATACATGCACACGCTTCAACCAAGGTGGCACCATAGGCAGGGAAAATCCTGATCAAGTTTTCAAATTTACGTATGATTCATTAATCCTTTGGCGAGCTTCTGGGGAAAGGGGCTGCGAGCGACTGGTAGCTCGTGAACCACATGTTGGAGACCCCTGGACAACAACATATCTACTACATGAGGGAGGGAGGTGGTGCTTAGTGACTGAATGAGCCAGAGAAGGACATGAGACACAAAGATTGTTACATGTGTAGCTCAGGGGGGTGCGGTCCACAGACAACTGACCACGGAGAGGCTGCTGTCTGTGAGCTGTTCAGACGACGGCTGGCTGGTGGTGGTGGTGGTCATCAGACAACATTGTGAAATACAGCTTTTGGAGCACTAATGTTGGAAGAGAAGGGAGATAAGAGTAACCGATGATAACCCTCTCTGAGATCAGTACACAACTGTCAGAGGGTTGCGCTGCAGAACAGACTCTGTGGCATCACCGACCTCCCGTCAGGAGAGTGTATAGAGAAGAAGCGAGCACTTGGCCGACGTGGGTGGGAGTGGTGAAATGTATTGCAGCTCTGGGAGACGCATGCGGTCTGAGAGGTGACTGTCAGGAAGTCTGTGACACAGTTTCAGGTGAGAATGAGATCAAGTTGTTGAACAGCTTTAGGAGTGGGAGGGCTGTGAACCTGTTTTAGGTCAAATAAGACCATCAGGGACAGGGAGTCTGCAGAGCTCCAGCTGACACTTGAGTCTCAGTCTGTTGATAAAGGATGAGCTGAAGTGGACGCTGCAGCTCACTCCATCCAGCTGAACACGTCCTCTGAATTAGCCTGAGAAAAAAAGCTTTTTTTGGGTGCATGAGCTCATTGACACTCCCCTGCTGACCTGCCATCTGCACCACTTATTCATTTATTTCACACTTCTTTTTTTTTTCCTTTGGAAATAGATGCTCAATAACATAATGAATTGTTTGTGTAAGTCACATTGCAAATTGTATAAATAGTTTACTTGCTTTGGTGTCAATCATGTCTGGCTATTTTATGTTTCTATACTCTTTGGGTTTTCATGTAGGTTGTTGATTTTTTTGTGCACAGATATATTACGTGGGGTGGACAGTCTGTTTATTTATTATGTTTTATTGTGTCTTTTGTCTTTAGTATTTTGTCTTTTTGTTATGTTTTATCGTTTTTATTTTACTGTACGGCACTTTGGAAACCTTTGTGTTTATTTAAAATTGTGCTTTATAAATAAAATGGATTGGATTGGATACTTAAATGGTGATATGTACAGTATGCGTATTTCCAAGAAGCCTAGCTGACTGTAATGGCTTCAGCTAATGGGGAAACTTAATAAAAAATAATATATAAAAACAAATAACAATAACATAAGGTCTAATAACCTGATGCTCCAATGTCCATCTTTGACCAATTATCTGCTTTTGGCTCATTTGCACTTTACACAACTAACTCCTAAGTTTTTTCTTCCTTTTTAAAAGAAATTACTTTTTTTTTTTTCTATTTATAAATGTATTGATTTTCAAATGGAAGGAGAAAAAAAACACAAAAGAGAACAATCACATAACATACAGAACATAGCACATATTTGATTACAGCAGTAATGGTCATATGAAGATCGGTACCTCAAAGAAAAAACATAAAACTAACAACAACAAACAGGCATATTATGCACAGTGAGGCTTTATATAACAGCCAATGTCTGTGACAACTCACTTTTAAGGTAACCAGTCTCATCAAAAACATCTCCATTAATACAATCTCAGTTTTTCTACATGTAACGTGTTAAATGATTCTCCCAACCACAAATTATACTGTATGTAGGCACAGAGTCCATTTTCCAATCAGCCTTTTTTGCCATCACCATCCCAAATTAAATAGGCCTTCTTTCATATTTATTAGCAGAAGAACAGGCTTATGTACCAAGCTTTTGCCAAAAGCCTCAGAAAAACACCGAAAAATACTTTTCAATATGAATGTATTTTACTACATGAGCAGAAGGGATCTGCTGGATTTATTTACTGGTGAGACATCCGGATACAATATGTGTAGCTTAATTGATTTCTTGGTCAGATTCTATTTAAACCTGTTCTAATAATAATTAATATTAATAGCTATCAATTTTCAAACTCATTATTGCAAATAAGGGTGTTAGGCTCACTGAGTTTCTAGTTTAAGTAAAGACATAATGAACAGCCTGTAAATGACCAGCATGGAGGATTGCTTATCTGTGTTGGATTAGATGTTTGGAAAAAAGTCAATGAGGCATGATCATCATCAGTGAGATTGTCTTGTTGACTGCTATGTCTGAGATCCACAATAAACCCTAATGATGTGACAGTGACAGTGTCTGCTTGCTCTTTAGACAAGGGGCTTATTGGAATTACAAACTGGAGCGATGTGGTCTGAAAGAAACAGGAGACTGTGAGGGTTTAAAGAGTTATATGATCTGATGCTTTTGCAGCTTGACCAATACCAAACTAAAAATCCGGTCGTTCTGGCCTCGGCTGTGGCTGAATCTCTCGACTTACATATAAATTCCTGGAGTGTCCCTATAAAATGATCCAGTGAAGAGGCAAAATGTTATAGAGTGCAGCTTTAAATGTGTTCAGTTCCATTGTCCATTGGTTAAAAAAGTGGATGGATGGGAGAGGAGTTAAGGTTTGGGGGTCACAGGAGTCCCAATCAGACACTGAATCGGTCTAAAGTCCCACTGTTGGAAGTGATACACCGCAGCCTCTGAATTTCCAGCCACAAACATCACAGTTTCCAGGCTCAGCTGGTGAGAGCGATCCAGGAAAATGCCCCATATTTCGAGCAGCACTCTGTTTATGGTTTATGGACAGTTTAACAGTTCAGCCTGAAATCCCCCACTGCTCTCAAACAGTGATATTGCAAAATGCCTCAGTGACGCACTGATGTTACACACATGTTATTACTTCAAACTCTTCATTAGTTTTAATGTGTTTCATTTAGGGGTGTTTTTCATCCACATAATATCCTTCTATACCCCTAATCTAAACCGCCTAAAGTCAAATATGTAATAAGATTAAACACTATACAAACAAAACTGGTGTTAGACTTGACCCGCCCCCTTTTCCAAAAGCCCCCTTCAGCTCTTTCTTTTATTGATTCCTCTAGCTTATATCAAGGTGATTAAATCAGTAATACAAAAAAAATGCTTGGAGGTTTGATTGTTTTTAAATTGCATGTTTCTTCTCAAATTAGAGTAACACAGTTCTTTCTTTGTCAGAGTGTGTCTCTGTGGTTTGAAGTTTATGTGAACTTTGAATGACAGCTGACCCAATGGTGGCGGAGCACCGCAGTGTTTCTGAGTGGGGAGGGTGAGACTTACAAAACACAGATTTAGGAAAGCGCTACATGAATTACAAAGGATTAAAGGGACATGTCAAGGAACACCCGCGAATGGAAGCTAAGCAGCAACAAATTCAAGATCACAAGTTCCAGCAGGTACCTTCCAATTAGGAAATTACGCAAAACATTTGTATTATATCACTGAATCCCATTGTATTGAATCCCTCATACAACAGCTTCCACTGCAGCTTCAAAAACAAATGAGCTGTCCTTCCACGGGAGACCTCGGCGTGCATTTTATAAAGGTTAACAATGTCTACAGAGGATTGAAAGCAAAGAGGCAGGATGTCTGATGTGTTGGTGTGGAGCTCTACTTCAGTGACAATGAATGACAGAGTGTCAAGCTCTCTGTGCAATCGAGAGAATAATACAAGTGTTCAGACTAACATCTCGGTGGTCTGAAGGCTTCATCGAACGGCTGTCATGAAAACATCTGCAGAATAGTTTTCTTGGAGTGCACGGATAAAGACAGGTTGTAGTTGAGACCTGCTCCTTCTCTCTTTGTGTGGACAGAAAGAGCTGTTGTGAGCGATATGTAGTGTAACCATCTGGTTAATTCATTATTTCATGAGTGCATATACATGATACAGTAAAAAAAAAAACGACGAGCATCAAGGATATGTCCAGTATTCACTATGATATATACTGATATGCCACACAGGTCAAGGATAGAAACTTTCTCAAAGTATGTACAATAATAATAGTGCAGCTGAAATGATAATCTACAGTACATGTAATAGAGATTGAGCTGTTGAACTAGTATTGATTTCTACATAATATATCTAACCTTTAGGTTAATGTGAGTGGACTTTTTTTTTCTTTTTACATTTTAGCATTGCATTGCACCAATAGATTTTTTTGTAATATCACAGGGCACTTACCATGTTTAGACTAGGGGTGTACAGCCAGTGCACTATTTGTATTCGGATTCGGATTTGGGCTTAAAAAAGCTCTCGGCTAACTAGAACGGGAATAAAATAATTTAATGGTGCAGCTCTTTTAGACTTTCCAAACGTAATCGGACTGAATGGATCAAATTCTGGTAGTGAAACCAGTCGTTTCAGTGACAGTCAAAAAGAATTCTCCACCGTTTTATAGCCACTTCTTTTCCCATTACTGTCTATGAGAAAAATGCTAAGTTGTTGAACGGTGACCCTGGAAGTATCGGTGAGCACTTCCTGTCTACTGTAATGCAATGCATGCAGGGAGTTGCTGTTTCTTAGCAACCCTAACGTGAACTAGACACAAATAAAACAGGGTGACTCAGTGCTGTTGGTACTCTACTCGTGTTGTGCTTCTATGGCGGCGCACCAACGTTAACGTGCATTAGCGCCACCTACTGTGTTGGAGTGTGAACCAGAATCACCTGGTTATTTGCTGTTGCTGATCCAAACGTTTCTTTTTCTTTAGAAAAAAGCTCCCAAATAATGAGGAGAAACTTCGGACAGCAAAACTATTCGGGATCAAAGCATTATTTGTGTACTTCTGATATATTTGGGTTCAGGTATACCCCTTAGACTGTCCTTGTCAGAGCAGTCACCTAACCTGGCCCTAGACACCATCCAACACTTTGAATGAAACTGCCCGGGGTTGATCCAGTGCTGTGCCATCGAGGTTTCTGAATGTGTCCTATCAATAGACTTGAGTGATTTGGTGCGATAAACCCATGTTGTAGCTTTCTCATACAGCGCTAGATTTGTCCTTGGCCTCCAGAGACATTTAAAGTTCTGAAATGTTCCATCATTCAACATTGCCTAACAACAGAAGAGGCAAGAGTGAGGCCCATCACACTCTGTGCTTAAATAAGTCACTGCTAGTCGAAGACGTGCTCTCCTCTAGGCTCATACTGCACTGTCACAGGGCTCAGGGAAATATTTATGGTTTCAAGCATGCTGTGAAACTTTCCTGACTGGTCAGAGAGGATGGACAGGTAGTGCTGCATCATGGGGGCGACTGAGCAGACACCTCCTCTAATCAGGCTGACACATTGTGGACAACAAAGCACACAGAGGACTAATGACTGCTGGCTCCTCAGTATTGCCTGTCCATCCTTATATTGTCCTGCCATGTTTATTCACCGTTATACGTCTGTCCACTACATTTAATGTACAATAAAAGCTTTGTAAGATAAAAGTGACAAAATCTGTTCATATCTAGGGATGGTTGATATAAAAAGAAATATATATGGCAATTTAAATATATATTATTTTCTTTATTTAACCTATTTGTTAACCATGGACGGTGCATCAACATGATCAATAGTTATCACATCAATGAAAATGTGTCAAATACATTTGCTTAGTTAAATAGCTCATTTTCATCTGTTGTCCCTGGGCAGGTTGTTACAAACTGCTACAATACAATACAATTCAGCACAGTACATAAATGCATATTGTATAAAAAAAATACAATAAAATGATATATCACAACAATGAATATGTGTAAAGGCAGTGCCAGAGATGAGGTAGTATGATTACTCATGGTTACAAGTCTGGTTTGCTTTAAGCCATATCTTAAGTTTGTGTTTAAAAGTTAGGTATTTACTGCTCTCTCTTACTGTAAATCAATAGGTAAACTCTTCCAGGAGTATGTGGCTCTGATTACGAAGACTGTGTGTATCTATCTGTAATATCACTATTTCTGCCAAGCTTAAAGGTTCTCTTTTACAACTTAGTGAGATGTGAAACTATCATGAGGTTTGAAGACTTTTCTGACTCTGCCTCCTGATACTTTTAAACACTGCCTTCAGCTTTTGAGGAGGCCAGATGGATAAACAACTGTCCATCTGTCCCTTTGTCATGACTATCATATCTCAGTAATACCCTGAGGGAACTTCTTAAAACTCAAAAATGAACTGGTTACATTTTGGAGGTTGAAAATTGAAGCTCATGGTGATTTCATGTTCTTCTGAATGCAATGGAAGGGAATTTCATCGGATTTAGTCCAAACTTGGACTAAATGAAGAACGGATGAGATATATTTTTGACCATCAGTCACAAATTTGAACTTATATGTCTAAGAAGATTACATTTTATTTGTCCATATGTTTACAATTGGAGGAAACTATATAACTGCATAGTTATTGAGGGGTTTCATGAAATAATGAAAAGGGTTCCATATTGTGAAGCTCTAGGATTTCACTGAAATATGATCGTTACATAAAGATTTTTGTTTCAACCAAGTTAACAGGCAAACAATCCCTTTATTGCCTCCACTCTTAAACTTGCCAGCATTATGTGAAGCAATTGTTGTGGAATGGCTGGCCATGTATAATGATAGGTTGTTGTGCCGTAGTGCAAAAAAAATGTGCACTGTGGTTTCCTTTTTTAAGAGGACGTAGCTAGAAAAAGAAGCTTTAAGAGACCCAGACAGAAAAGCTGCATGAAGAAATAAATTCAGTCTCAGTTGAGGGATTTAGGAATTGATGCATCAAATATTTTTGTTAGTCTGTGGCTTACATTGTGTTCAGATGATTTTGTCGTGACTTTCTGTTTTCTTTAACATTTATTTCAACAATAATATTTTGAGTAGACATAAACTGAATGTGGGAAAGACAGTACATTTTCAAATAATCACTGGGAAGTTCACCGTGAATCACGAGAAAAGTGATTGTTTTGAATAGTCCCTCCAGAAAACGTGATTATGTGCTTGCATAATTCAAAACATAATCAGCCTCAGCCGTCTTTCACTTTTGTTGCAACAAATCACCACTTTCTTTTCTGCTTTACAATCAACACGTTGTAAATATATATTTTTTATTCTATTCCGTAAATAACTGTAAATACTCTTGGAATATTATTGCACATAACTGTTAATTTTTTTTATATTTTTTATTTTTTTGCATGATTTCATAATCCCTGTATTTTTCCATAGCAAAAAAGTCACATAGGGCCTATGTCTTACTAGAAAGTTGAAGAATCTTGCATGTTTACTTCACACAGGAACAGACATTCCCCCTGTGTTGCCCATGGGAACTTTATGAAGTGACGTGATTACGTAATTAGTTATCGCCTCACATGAGAAGAGAAACAAAACTGAGAAAGCTTAAAGCAAGCCCCATCATGAATAAAAGCAGATCAGTCTCATTTACCAATGAATATAAGTGCGGATATAAGTTTGTGCAAAGCAGTTTCCCGGTGACTTATATGAAAGTGGAGGAAAATCATTTTTCATTTCATGCAATTATGTGTTGGAACACAGGCTGAAAATGACGCTGGACAACCATTTTTAATATTATGAAAATATGAAAAAAATGATTAAGTTAGATTAAAAAAAATAGAAGAGAGGTGTGTGTCTGTGTGTGTTACACATTGACTTCATATACATGTATGGGATTAATGGCTCAAAAATATCAGTGAACTAGTTGATAAACTGATATCAGAGGTGGCTTTAATTAATGAATTGGCCTCAGCTGTGGTTCTGTCCTGAAGCTCAGAGGTTGCCACAGTAACTACAGGGTTACCACGTCAACAGACCCCAAGGCAGAGGCAGGTATAAGTGGAGAAAGAGGGTGGTTTTCTGCCTCAGCTATGGTCTCACATCTGTCCATTTTCTGAAAAAACAGTAGCTCCTATCAGAACAGGAAGCAGACCATGAGTGGTACATCAGCACGCACTCAGCTCTGACATAAACAATGGAAATTATCGCGTTTGTCATATCCACATGCAACCGCTGAAACCCAACCGGGCCGAAAACTTCACACTGGTCCCCGGTTTCGAAAGACCACGGTTTCAGTGTTCCAAAAGCATGGTTGCTTGTGGACGGAACAGTAGCCTAAACCAGGAACATGTTCATGGTTGCAAAAATACCCGGGTTTGTGTGGACAAGGCCTAAGACAGCCCAAAAGATTCAAAAGTCAATTATTTTCTTTTTCATAAAATCACATTATTTTCCAGGTCCCGCAGTTTTTCCAAGTTCCTGCAATTTCATGGCATAAAATTGCAAACACCTCAGATATTTCATTTCATATTTTAGGAAAACCTGTCGCATAATCAAGGATTTGTGCCCGCAACAATCACAAGAAAACTCAGTGTTGTTTTTTGTTTGTTTGTTTTTTCTGGGAGGACTGTTTGAATGCATCTATCAATGAAAATGAATAGTTAAAGCAGAAGTAAGCGATCCGGTCTTTTTGGCTAACTTCCTGTCAGCCGATGGAGTTAGCAGTCCCCGCCCTCGTCCCTACGTCACCACATTCACGCGCAGCTCTTGGCTGCACACACAGAGAGGACTGCCCCTTTGCCGTTCTCTCTCCTCATTGGATAAAGGTTGTAGTATACAAGGAACGTTTTCTCCTCGGTTTACAGCAGAGCAGAGTGACTGACAGACCCGTGTTTCAGACCAAACACTCTATAGTGATTGCCATCGGAAGATAGAACTATTTAAGACTTAAATTAACACAAACATTCCGCTTACTTCTGCTTTAATGAGCATACATCCACATTTACAGAAACCCTTAAATGCCTTACATGCAGTATATCTGTAATTCACAGGTTTCCCATAAATGATTAGTTCATTTGCCCCGCGCAGTGCGACATCACAGGACAGGATGGAAGAATGAAAGTTTGTTTTCACAAGTACCAGCCTGACTCTTCTAAACCAGGGTGATGGCATTATAAACATTGGATTCTTCTGTGCTCCTCTTCAACAGAGACTTCGCTGAAATTGCTGAAAGCTCTTGTTGGCAGGGCTCGCTGGGCTGAATACAGAGTGAAAGCAAACAACTGATTTCTGCCTTGACTGATGCGAAGCAGCATGATTACAGTTTAAAGATGTCAGATATAAATCTCACCCCCTTAATAAAAAGAAGGAGAAAAAAAGAATATCTCTCTTATCTGTGCCTCTAATTTCTGAAGATAGCAGTGATAAGCAGCGATAACATGACACAGGAGTGAAAACATTAATGTCTTTGAAATCCCTGGTGGCAGGGAGAAAAATGGTGTTTTATCAGTGTTTGTCAAGAGGCTTTAGCAGCAGCGGGGCTCTGATGCTGCCGTTGCTTCACTATAGTCTGACGAACGAGCAGACAGGTAGTTAGTCAGGCTGAAATACTCTGTCAGCTCCATTGTACTAAATTTCACATGTCCAGTTGAGCCCATGTGTGAATGGAGTGGGTCGTTGTGTCGAGAATTCACAGCAAGTTGATGAAATGTCTAACATGCTACCATAGTGAGAACATGAGTTTATTTGTATTATGCTCCTTTAATGTGTAATTTTAATTTAATAGTGCCTACTTTTTTATCTGTCTTATTTCTCCCAACCACTCTTCTTTTCCAAATGAATGTAAATCTACAGCAGTGTCTCCTAGTTTTTGGAAAGTCAAGACTTAAATCCTTATTTATGGTGACATCCTCATTTGGATGGTAAGGCCGGGCGATACAAATGTCCAACTGTACACGTTGAATGAAATGTTGAGGTCAGCCAGTCTAACAGCAGCATTATTCTGTTCAGAAATGAGCAGCTTCACTGGAGCAGCAGATAGCAATTTGCTCAAGACTCTCATGAGGCCAGTCCACTTTATCTGCTCCTGGTCCTTCTGTCTCTATTTACAGACACAACCCAGTGAGGCCACGCAAGCAAACAAACAAACCCACAATAAGACGAAAAATAATCCTAACAACCTTGTGTGGAGCATTTGAGTTACCACAAAAAAAAAAAAAAATGAAATCCATTTATATTGTTGGCCAACCAATGTAAACATCTACAGAATATTTCATTTTTGTTGCTTTGTCATTGTGGCCTGTCAACATTTTGCAAAAAGGGAGAAATAACATTACTTTGGAGAGGCTGTAGCGTCTAGTCCGTGGCCCTAAGGCCACTTCTCTCACATCTTGATTTTGGTCACACAAACATTAAATCATGACTCCAGCTGGGCTCCGTTTCTCTGGGATGGGGACTTTTCCTCCTGTAAACAGTGTTGGGGAGCTACAGCTCCTGACGGATTCAAACAGCATTAGTAACATACCTCATATCTCGCTGCTTCATTTTAAATTCCCCTCAGAATTATGCTTGTAACAACACTTCCATGAATTCTGAATAATGTGTAAAACCTGGATCCACTGTTGGCACGCTCCTCCTAGAACAATTAATACAATTTTAATAATTGCAAGTGTGTTGATTTGTATTGTTTTTACCTAGGCTATAACATATCGTCGCCCTATTAAAATAATGGCCTAAGTCATTTTTTGACGAAAATGAGTTTTTGCCACAAATCATCTCCTGATAATGCTGGCCACCTCTGGTAAAAAAATCTTAATCCTTAGTTGAGAGGATCATGCTTTTTATGTCCTATAAGACAATGGCCTATGTCAAGAGGGTGACTTAGGCCATTTTATTCTTGGCCTAAATCAAAACTTTTTGATTCTTTAGGATAAAATGTCTGACTTGGGCAATTTAACGCTTGTGTGGTTTTAGCTTCCTGCATACACTGGTACTTCACTGAATTGAAATTGAACATTTTAAACTCAAACATTTCAAGTAAAATAAACATGTAACATCTAACTTATACTTATTACATGGCTTACGACTTTCATCGATTCATAAATTGCATCATTTAGTGAATCTGCAAGTCTGGTCACTTCTCCGCTGTTTTGTTAACATCCCTCCTGGTCGTGTGCATTTGTTTTCAACGAAGCCTTTGATAATCAATCAGTTGATCGATGGATTATCACATACATATTACGATTCAGTACCTGGGATGAGAATCAGTACCTCCAAGTCCAAGGCCATGGTTCTCAACCTCCAGGTCGGGGGAGAGTTTCTGCCTCAAGTGAGTTTAAGGCCCTGTCCCACTTTACCCACTTCCACTTAATTTTGACCCAAGCACTCAGTTTTGCACATTCTCGTGTAGGGGTAGTGTGTCCTAATTCTTTCAAGAGCGAGGGAAAGTGCTCCTACGTCGTCGCTATGCGTCACATAGGTGACCATGTCGGCTATGCTAAGTGGTGTCCCATTGCGTAGGGTACGATCTTTACTTCTAACACTTCTCTCTTAGTGCTAGTGTTAAGGGAAGAGAAATGGGATTGGGCCTAAGTATCTTGGGGTTTTGTTCATGAGTAAGGATGGACTGCGAGATTGACAGGCAGGTCGGTGCAGCGGCTGCAGTAATGCGGTCATGGTATTGGTCTGTTGTGGTAAAGAAGGTCTTGATTTACCAGTTCATCTATGTTCCTACCCTCCAAACCGGCCAAAATGAGCCTTCTCCGCAGGGTGGCGGGGTGCTCCCTTAGAGATAGGGTGAGGAGCTCTGTCACCCAAGAGGAGCTCGGAGTACTTAATTGTTGCCCTTTTTTTTGGCTTTTAGGTTGCCTTTAACATCTGGCCAGGGACAACGGACGAAAACTAGCCTTGTTGGCTAACTCTGGCCCACTTACAGTTTTTCTTTTAACTCTGTTGATTAGTGGTGCACTGTCCCTATGAAATAAACTAATAAATGAAAATGAAATGAGTAGAGCCGCTGCTCCTCCACATCGAGAGGAGCCAGCTGAGGTGGCTTGGGCATCTGTATCGGATGCCCCCTGGACGCCTACCTAAAGAGGTGTTATGGCCATGCCCCCCCCAGAAGGAGACCCTGAGGAAGACCCAGGACACACTGTAGTGACTATGTCACTCGGCTGGCCTGGGAACACATTGGTATCCTCCCGGAAGAGCTAGAGGAAGTGTCTGGGGAGAGGGAAGTCTAGGCCATCGAATTTCAAGTCAAGATTTTGTTTACTAAGTTTTTCCTACTCTTAAACGTGCCAACCAGGTCATTTTTGACCCTAATACCACACAGGGGTTAATTTAACTCAGGGTAATTTCAGTTTTGAGTTTGTACTATGGAATGTTAGGGCAGTTTAAGCCAGGTTTAACTTTGCCTAAGTCACCCGAAAATGTTCGGAAAATTGCCTAAGTCACTTTATTCTTTAATGTTACATAATTAACACACAACGTTCTATGTATGTCAACAGTCATCCACTGTCAAGGCCTTTTTGATTGAAATGATTAATAAATATCATATGCTCTGAATTTGGCAAAGTTTTTTGTGTTTTCCCGAAAACTTGAAAAAATGACTTAGGCCATTATTTTAATAGGGTGACGATATTTAAATGTCCATATTTAAACTTAATTTGTGTATTTTGCAGTATTATTCGATAATAAGATGCATTTATGGTTTTAAGAAACAAAACACATCTTAGGTTAGTTTTATTTCTCCTCTCTGGGGCTCTTGTTACAAGATTGGTACAGGTTGGTAAGCAAATTAGAATGGACAATCTTAGCTTCTCTTCTAAAGCCACTGCTGCATGGCTCAGGGTGATGAGTGCTTTGTTGTGACATCACAGAGTCGCAGAAGTCTTCATAAGTTGAAGAAAACATGGAAATCCCACCTTACATGATATGCAACCTAAGTTTTACCAATTTTGAGAGCCTGTGTTGTCGTGTTACCTGTGTCTCCACCCTAGTGTCTTTTTTATTGTTGTCTTGATCTGTTTTTGTGCTTGTTGTCTTGGAGAGGCCGAAGACAAATTTCCACTACGGTGGACAATAAAGTCATTCTATTCTATTCTATTCTATTCTATTCTATTCTATTCTATTCTATTCTGTACAGTTGGATTTTTTACATCCACAGAATGATTTATGTGTAGAAAATCCATCCATCAACATCTAAAGCTGCAACTAATTACATTCAAGAAGTGATGAAGGTCATGAAGTCTAACAAAAACCATTTGTCCTATCATGATTTATTTATGATTACTGACTTTATCTATGAAAATCACTAGGTTATGTGATTGACTTCAACTTGATCAATCAGATTTGGAATGGAATAACATAAACATTCTCCAATTAAAACTGGGCTCAACTCCATGAAACCATAGGAGACAAAGAGCAAAGCATAGTATATCTCCAATATGCAATGCTATTCTATAGTGCACAGATGATCTATACTTGGTTTAATTTCCAAGAGTGGCCTGTGAGCCTTTGTTAATTGGAGGACAGCAGTAGCCATCTGGGTGGTCGATAGCCCTGATGAGATTCCCCTCTTTTATTTGTATCCGTGATTAATTGATCTAATTATGACCTTGTTAAATGGGTGAGCAGGATGACAATGTTCCCTGCCATATAGACAGAGCAGAGACGGTGTGTGTGTGTATGTGTATGTGTATGTGTATGTGACTGTTTTAAACAGTTTGCATGTTTTATGATATATTTTCTCATTCCAAGCAGAGGTTGAGCGAGGCCTACTTACCTCAGATACCTTTGTGAGCCCATTCGAGCTTACCTCAGGTGGTGCAGTATGGCGTTAACTGAGTTTAGTGAGTGGGTGTGCAAGACACACATACGGTATTCTATTCACCTGGGTAATTGATGCAATTTTCTGTATTAGCTTTTGCACATATGAGATGGTAATGAATTGACAGAACCCGGGTTTAGGGATAAAGAGGACCAGGTGCACCATAATGTTTGTAGATGAGCCTCCTGGGCTCAACAGGGTCTCACCTCACATGATTCCACTCTGTTTCCCTCCCTCTCTCAATGCAATTCATTTTAACAAGTTTTTTTTTTCTTTTAAAGTGGCATGCAACCTATTGTACAAGCCAGTGTTTCTAGTAAATGAGACTATTGCTCACTGCAATTTATCTTTCACAGCTCTGGAGGAGCTATAGTGCTGCTATTGCTACATGGCCAGTGCCAGTGTGTTAACATTAACAGCTGTTTATTTACCTCTTTTCTTTCTTTTCCTGTAGCCTTCTGAAGTCAGCATGCTAGCCACTAGCTCTGCTAGTATCTAGGAAGGCATCATTTCATGGAGTCTGTGAATGTAAAGAAGTTAGACATGTATGTCCGAATAAACATTTTTCACTCTCAAAAGTGAATTTAGTAGATCATAAGTTTCATGAGAATTGTGTTTAGACCAAAAGAGATCATTATAAATGTGTTCTATACATCAGTTTTGATATCTATGAGCTACAACATGAAACCTAGCATGGAAAGTGCACCATTTTAGCTGTGGGGAGCAATAAAGTCAATATATGGTAGCTCTGAGATAAGTTGAGCTATTTTGCAAGGGGTAAGTTGAGCCACCAGCCCCATGCACTTAATGAGTGTATTTTGGCTGCATATGTCTTAAAGGATAATTGCATTTTTTTTTACAATCTGGACCTTATTTCTAGCATAAAATACGATCATTTTCTCACCCAGATAACTTTGGTGTCATTACAAGTCGTTTTGACGGAATTAGATCCAGCCGAGAGCCGTGTATAATGCGAGAACACAGGACACGCAATGCAGCCTCTAAATACCACATTATCCGCCGCGAAACTCGTTCATTTCACCAATATTTTGTTACGATACGCTAGTGCTATTCCTCTCTGAGTCCGGGGTTAGCTGTAATCAACATCCGTGGTCTGTAGGTTGACCTACTGACCTCTGACCTGGATGATGTCATCTCTGAGCGCCACACGGTGTGGCTTGTTGCTAACGCTAATGCTACAGTTCGTTTCTGCGTGTTTCTGACTTGTCAGAACAAAATGAGCAGCTGGATGAAGTTCAGCTTCCACAGGCTTCCTCTCTGCAGCCTGGACTCACTAAAGCTCCGGCTAGTTGCACTAAAAATGGACCTGAATGCCGAAGTGGAATGATTATTATCAGAATGAGCCGGGCAGCGGTCGGAAATGACATCATCCAGGTCAGAGGTCAGTAGGTCAACCTACAGACCCCGGATGTTGATTACATGCCACCACGATCTAATTTCGTCGGAACGACTTAGAATGACGCCAAAGTTATCTGGGTGAGTGATTGTATTTTATGCTAGAAATAAGGTCCAGATTGTAAACAAAACGGTAATTATTCTTTAATTGTGACCCGTTCTATCAAAATGAGTCGGATGTCGCAACGTTCTATTTTTAGATAATCAGGTGATAACGTGGAAAACCCATAGAAAATCCCAAAAAAATTTTTACCCTAATTTCAAAGCAATGACGTTCAAAAACAATCTCCCGAAGTTTCACAGTCCATATAATTGAGAAAAGGCACGTAAATGATGATTAAAGTTGACTTGCAACTTAAACCCTCTGAAAATGAGTGTTGCTTCGGTGCAAAACATGAAATATCTCCTGAACCGTTCATGATAGAGACGAGCTGTAAACTGCATCTGAATCGCGGGGTTTAACAGAGCGTAGCATCGATGCTAAACCGAACGTAGCAACGATGCTAAACCGAACGTACACGCTTGCACATGTTTTACAAAATGTCAACAAAACATGACAACTTCTGAACTGTTTATGATAGAGACGAGCTGTAAAAAGCATCTGAATTGTGAGATTCCCTGCTTTCCGAGGGTCATTGAATGGTGCATCTATGACAACAAGGGACCGTATAGGGTGCGTGTAATCACGTGGTACAGGAACAGATGCCAGAGTCACTGGCAAAAACTTTTACTGCAATTTTCTCAGATTTTAGAACGGAATAAGAGAGTGAAAGATCGTAATTCAAATGGCCACATCTCGAAAACCATCAAATGTATGACTTTGACTAGGGTATCATTTTAAAGCTTATTTTCTAATCTTTCCATTGATACCAAAATCTCAACTTTGAAATTTGGGTCACTGTGACTCATTTTGATGGATCGGGTCACAATTATTAAATCAAGATTCTGGATCTTTATGATTACGGTAAGTAGCCTATGTTCCTGAGAAGAGGCGAAGCTGGTTGTGTTAAGCTAAGCTTTACTTTCAAAGAGAAAGATGAGGGATTCTTCCAAAGATGCAATGCAATTGCAAAACTCTCCGAACCTCAGTGAGTTGGTGACTCAGCAGGAAGTCCCAGCAGTTTGTGTTCACCTGCAACCTGGACAGGTGGAGGAGTAAAGGGGGAGGTGGGGAGATGAATGGAAGAAAAGGAGGGGGGTAACTTAACTTACCCCGCTCCTATATACGCAGACATAACTACAATTGCTTTGATGTAGTGATCCTGAATAAAAGTGGCTCAACTTACTCTGGTCTCCTCTATTGTAACACAATACTAGTTATGCTAACATGGCTACGTTGCAATAGAAAAAAATAAACAAAAAAACATATACATCTCAACTTCAAATGAGTAATGAACCCTCAGGATGATCTTCACTTCAAATGAGTAATGAACCCTCAGGATGATCTTCAGAAAGGTCAAACCAGACAAAGGAACACACTCATAGTTATATCCTTTCATTTCTACTACATGCATACATATACTACAGGTAATCATGTTACATGTTGTCCTTCATGTCCAATAATCAGTGTCATTTACTCTGAGCAGGAGACTTCTGCTCCCTGACTTTAGTGGTCAGGCCGGCGCCTCCCCACAGGCAACATAAGTACCTTGTTAAATCTGCACCAAGCCTGGGGAGGGGCACTTGAAGGACAAACACCGGGAACAAATGAATCACCTACTTTACAGCTCACACACTTACAACAATATGAAGCTAACAAGGAAAAGCCATCAATCAGTTACACTGAGGACAGTTAGGAGCTGGAAAGAGAAGCATCTCCAGGAGGAGACAACGAGATGAGCATTATGTTAGATAACAACATTACACCCACAACACAGGAGGAATTATGTAGATCTTCATAGTCGCATAACAACATAAAAATCACATTACAAGGATACTCATAATTAAGACAAACGCACTCTGCGACTATTCAATATAAATACTTCATTGTTGTTTTATTATCACTATTACATTAACGTGTAAGCAGGATTTTACTTTTACGTTTCAACTGGTCGATTTACCTTGAAGCTCCTACTCAAAACACTGCACCACTCTATAATGTAACACCAGTATGTGTTCTTCAATACGCACGGACAGAGCAGTGTCTGCTGGGTGAAAATGTGTTGTTGTTAAGATATGTTTGGTTGAACTGTGGATGAAAAAAAATCATCCACAGAAGGTTTGAAGTGCATTTTAAAGCAGCTCAACTCCATTTAATTCAAAACAACTATTTCTATTTTGTTGTCAATCTCTTCACGTACAGTTTCATGGTGATTTCCTGCAAACTGCCACTCTGAAAATGGCTGGTGTTAAACTGAGGGGAAACATCCATCATACTTGCCTGTCACTGCCCTCGTGGTAACATGCTCACTGAGTTCCAGCCTAAATCATTACTACGCTATGACTGATCAAGGCTGAACTGTCCTATACAGATCATTCTGTGATTTGGAGGAATCTGGTCACCCAACGCCAGGATCAGACTCCATGATGATTTGTTTGTCTTTCATGATGGTCACCATGTCAGATTAAACAATCACTGTGGCATAAACTCTTGCCGTGTCTTGATTGTGTCTTATGGCCTCGACCGATCTCCAATCACAACCCTGCGCGAGTTCATAGGTCATCAGGGAAGTGTGACAAGAAATTGTCAATCATGGCTAACAAAGCGCTGGGTCTGAAACCAGTAACTTACATTAGGGGCGTTTCCACTGAGCTGGAGCCACTGCCCAACGCAGGAACTGCCCTCAACAACACGTTCTCACTCCCAGTGCGTCAACCCCCTGACGAACGGTCACTGTCCCTCCTCGTCACATGCCTGACTCATTAGGTACCCGTTTTTCGTCATGAGGTGACGAGCGGGGATTTCAATTCATTCCAATGCAACCCCCTTCGCGGCGATATGTGACGCTCAGAGTAAAGTGATCCAGCCGACCGGACGCGGCGCTGAACGACGCACTGAGCTGAAAAACTTTTTTTCCCCTTTGAAGCTTTATTGAACCTGGTGTGTCTGACATAGCTTTCATCCAAGCCGTCATTTTGGTTATTATTTATTTACTGATCTTGGCGTTGGTGCAGAATAATAAATAAACAAACAAACAAACAAACAAATAAATTACATCCTTGTCGGAAGACCAGACGGGGTGGGGGTGTGTAATAAATAAATAAATAAATAAATATTTTTGTCCCGTGCGTAATTGTCAAGATCCGCATTTCGATTAAACTCGCCTTTCTTCTTTTGTACGAGTTGTTGGACGACTGCATTTTCATTTTATTTACTTATTTCCCTGTCCTAAGTCATTTTCATGGATACACAGTTGAACATATTGTCATTTTACCCTCGGCATTTTCCCCTCACTTTGCTGAATATCTGTTGATTCATGTCATAAACACGTTTTGTTCATTAAAAATATGTGGTGTTTATTAAAAATATGTTGTTCATTCAAATCGGTTGTTGTTCATTGCAGAACAATAGAATATTAATACGGTGATTTATATACAGATATTGATCGCGCAGTGTGACCACAATCACTACGCACGGAGGCGTGAGGGACATTTGAAACAGCTGTATCAATCGTCCCTGCAGCGACTATACTGACACTTCAACCTGTTTTGGCTCTAAACTTCAAAACTATGACATTGCATAGTTTAGGACCTGTTTATGTACGAATTCATCTGTTGTTAGGTCATATTATTATTGCATGAAACACACAATACAACTTTTGATCACAAAAAAACTACCGCACGTAACATTTTACTTTCCGTAGTAAAAAAAACAGGTTCGCGCTAATAACTTTTGAATGGCGTGACGTAATTTCACAAGCTTTCCCAGGATTGGTCGGTGTTGAGTGCTGGACTAGAGGATGTGACGTCATTGCAACGGCGCCACCATAGACTGCGACACTGCCATCTACGGCGTCTGGATGGAACTACAACACCTTAACAGTGTGTTTGTGATCATGAGGAGTGGAAATTAAGCCATGTTGATTTAATTCAACAGCATGTGAATAAACAGTGAGGAATCAGAACAGTTAGACAGCTCTTTTTCAACAAAGTCCAAATAATTCAAGTAACTCAAGTCATATAGGCCTTTTTTTTTTAATTGCAGAAAACAACATTTCTCCCCCCTTCTCCCTCCTCCCGCCCAGGAACCTTAGTTTATAATATAGTGTAGAATGAACCCGTCCACTGTAGTAATGTTTATGCACAACTGCACCATTTTAGCCAGCTCCTTTATTTCTGGTTTTACATTGGACAAACTGATTAAGGCTCCATTTTCAGGAGACACAGCTATTCTTTAATAACTTCCACATTCGTTGGGTTACGTTCAGAGGTTTATCAGGGCAGGGCCTAGGGTCATCCAGTGTTAGCAATTACAGACCCATCTGACCTTCACAGGGGTCACAGGTCAACTTTTCATGTGAAATTTGACGATTTTTGCTATCAATTCAGGCATAAAACACCAATACTTGGAGCTGGGAAGCTGAAATCTTTAGATTCTAGTCCAGACCTTGGAGCAGATTGACGGTGCCAAATATCAGAGCTCTGCTCCACTCGGAAGTGTCCAAAATGGCCAAAAAGCAGTGTTCATTTCTAATCCCCCATTGTGTACAAGACTAAATTCAACAGATAGTCTTTAATAACTTCCACATGCTTTGAGCTGGAAGTCTGAAAGTTTCAGGGTTTTGTCAGGGGCCTAGGGCCACCCATTATCTGCAATTTCAGACCAATCCCACATTCAGAAGGGGTCAAAGGTCAAGGTTTAGTGTGAAATTTGACGATTTTTGCTATCAATTCAGGCATAAAACACCAATACTTTGAGCTGGGAAGCTGAAATCTTTAGATTCTAGTCCAGACCTTGGAGCAGATTGAAGATCAGAGCTGTGCTCCACTCAGAAGTGTCCAAAATGGCCATGGTAAGTGTCAAAGGTCACAGGGGTCAAACATCAAAGTTAATCCTAACAAAACACACACGCTTTAAGTAATCATCATGAAATTTAGATGAGTTGTATATCAGAGAGTCCTCTATCATTATATTGTATTCCCATTGCTCTGGGGGCCACGGGGGCCCCTGGGGGCCACTTCGCTTTCCCATGCTCTCATAGATTTGGGTGTCGGGTCAGTGGATAAGGGCCTCACAATGAGTCCACAGGCCAAGTTTCAAGTGATTCGGTTGGTTTCTATGGAAACAGCGGCCTCCTGGAGACAGAGGAATGCGGCTGTTTGAAGCCCCGCCTCTCGAAAAGTAATGGCTCAATCAGGACCGAACGCACATCAACGCGTTCGTCTTGGGCCCCCGGAACCACTGATATCAAATTCAGAACTGTACGACTTTTAGAAATATATTTCATCCATTTCAGCTTTTCAGATTCAGAGCCTCTCAGACTTAATGCCTGAGAGACCTTCTGAGTCAGAAAAGCTGAAATGGATGAAATATATTTCTAAAAGTCGTACAGTTCTGAATTTGATATCAGTGGTTCCGGGGGCCCAAGACGAACACGTTGATGTGCGTTCGGTCCTGATTTTCGAGAGGCGGGGCTTCAAACAGCCGCATTCCTCTGTCTCCAGGAGGCCGCTGTTTCCATAGAAACCAACCGAATCACTTGAAACTTGGCCTGTGGACTCATTGTGAGGCCCTTATCCACTGACCCGACACCCAAATCTGTGAGAGCATGGGAAAGCGAAGTGGCCCCCAGGGGCCCCCCGTGGCCCCCAGAGCAATGGGAATACAATATAATGATAGAGGACTCTCTGATATACAACTCATCTAAATTTCATGATGATTACTTAAAGCGTGTGTGTTTTGTTAGGATTAACTTTGATGTTTGACCCCTGTGACCTTTGACACTTACCATGGCCATTTTGGACACTTCTGAGTGGAGCACAGCTCTGATCTTCAATCTGCTCCAAGGTCTGGACTAGAATCTAAAGATTTCAGCTTCCCAGCTCCAAGTATTGGTGTTTTATGCCTGAATTGATAGCAAAAATCGTCAAATTTCACATGAAAAGTTGACCTGTGACCCCTGTGAAGGTCAGATGGGTCTGTAATTGCTAACACTGGATGACCCTAGGCCCTGCCCTGATAAACCTCTGAACGTAACCCAACGAATGTGGAAGTTATTAAAGAATAGCTGTGTCTCCTGAAAATGGAGCCTTAATCAGTTTGTCCAATGTAAAACCAGAAATAAAGGAGCTGGCTAAAATGGTGCAGTTGTGCATAAACATTACTACAGTGGACGGGTTCATTCTACACTATATTATAAACTAAGGTTCCTGGGCGGGAGGAGGGAGAAGGGGGGAGAAATGTTGTTTTCTGCAATTAAAAAAAAAAAGGCCTATATGACTTGAGTTACTTGAATTATTTGGACTTTGTTGAAAAAGAGCTGTCTAACTGTTCTGATTCCTCACTGTTTATTCACATGCTGTTGAATTAAATCAACATGGCTTAATTTCCACTCCTCATGATCACAAACACACTGTTAAGGTGTTGTAGTTCCGTCCAGACGCCGTAGATGGCAGTGTCGCAGTCTATGGTGGCGCCGTTGCAATGACGTCACATCCTCTAGTTCAGCACTCAACACCGACCAATCCTGGGAAAGCTTGTGAAATGACGTCACGCCATTCAAAAGTTATTAGCGCGAACCTGTTTTTTTTTACTACGGAAAGTAAAATGTTACGTGCGGTAGTTTTTTTGTGATCAAAAGTTGTATTGTGTGTTTCATGCAATAATAATATGACCTAACAACAGATGAATTCGTACATAAACAGGTCCTAAACTATGCAATGTCATAGTTTTGAAGTTTAGAGCCAAAACAGGTTGAAGTGTCAGTAGTCGCTGCAGGGACGATTGATACAGCTGTTTCAAATGTCCCTCACGCCTCCGTGCGTAGTGATTGTGGTCACACTGCGCGATCAATATCTGTATATAAATCACCGTATTAATATTCTATTGTTCTGCAATGAACAACAACCGATTTGAATGAACAACATATTTTTAATAAACACCACATATTTTTAATAAAACAAAACGTGTTTATGACATGAATCAACAGATATTCAGCAAAGTGAGGGGAAAATGCCGAGGGTAAAATGACAATATGTTCAACTGTGTATCCATGAAAATGACTTAGGACAGGGAAATAAGTAAATAAAATGAAAATGCAGTCGTCCAACAACTCGTACAAAAGAAGAAAGGCGAGTTTAATCGAAATGCGGATCTTGACAATTACGCACGGGACAAAAATATTTATTTCTTTATTTATTTATTACACACCCCCACCCAGTCTGGTCTTCCGACAAGGATGTAATTTATTTATTTGTTTGTTTGTTTGTTTGTTTATTATTCTGCACCAACGCCAAGATCAGTAAATAAATAATAACCAAAATGACGGCTTGGATGAAAGCTATGTCAGACACACCAGGTTCAATAAAGCTTCAAAGGGGAAAAAAAGTTTTTCAGCTCAGTGCGTCGTTCAGCGCCGCGTCCGGTCGGCTGGATCACTTTACTCTGAGCGTCACATATCGCCGCGAAGGGGGTTGCATTGGAATGAATTGAAATCCCCGCTCGTCACCTCATGACGAAAAACGGGTACCTAATGAGTCAGGCATGTGACGAGGAGGGACAGTGACCGTTCGTCAGGGGGTTGACGCACTGGGAGTGAGAACGTGTTGCCCTCAAAGAACCATCTGCCAGAACGTTTCTGGGGCCCAAAGAGTCCCTGCCTTGAACTGACGCCACGAGAAAGGCCCGAAGGAGTGCCGTGTGGTGCAGTGGGTTGAGCTGGATGCAAAGGCTACAGTCTTCACTGCAGTCGGCCCAGGTTTGAATCCTGCATCAGGCGGCCCTTTACTGCATGTCATTCCCCCTCTCTCTGCTTCTCCATTTATGGAGAGGGAGGTAACGCCCACCAATAGTTCTTTTAGGAGGTGCTGATCCCTGAAAGTGTTCACCTTAAAGAGGCCTTCTTCAGATTTTTGATTGTTTTACACTTATCAACTATACTATCAAAAAAGCCCCCAAATAGTAAGGCCCGGAATAAGCGGCATAAAACCCACTACACAGCCAGGAAACAGAGAAAAAGACAGTAAAATAGTAAAGTAGTAGAAGTAAAAGATGTAGCCTATAATAAGTGGACAGGCAACTACACAATCATGCGATAATGCAATTACGCTGCGATTGAAACAACAGTTCCTACCCCCCCTCTCTTTACCAGGAACTCCCACAGTGGAAAGCAGCCATTGCGTACTTGAAGCGAGCTAACGTATCTCGTTACCAATACGTCAGACTGTCTGTCATCCTAATGGTTAACGTCAAGGTTCATGTAGGAGATTCAAACTAGACGGGGAACTGTAAGAAATTCTAACATGCTAGACTTTGCTAGACTTTTTTACATGTAAAATTGCTGTTCTTCACTTCCGTCCGTTGATCCTGACGTTCATGATTGGGCCTGATGCTGGAAATGTGTCAGCCATGACAAAATCATCTGAAACCTGGCCTGAATTTGTGTACTCTGATTCTGACATTAGAGACCAAAGAGAGCGTCAGTCCTCCATGGATGAACTCTCAGGTCTTGGACTGGTCCAGAGCACTGGACCTGTTGCTTGGTGGCCTGCTCTGTCACTAATAAATGATATATAATGGTTATTATTATCATTATATTACCATGGTATTATTTAGTCATTATCATTAATTGTATTATTATTCTATTGCTACAAGAGACCGACACATACACCCCACACACACCCAATGTATCCTAATATCCACTCTTCTCATACATCACCACACACATCATTATTACAGCTCTATAGTATTTTATAGTACACATTTGTTTAATGTACAATTATTTTAATATTATAATATACAGTCATTAAATTCCTTTACCTTTTCTTGGCTGTTTTTTTCTCATATAGAGGAACATAAATATGCCTGTTTCCACTTTTTCCACATGCCCCTTAAAGCAAGTCAATGCACCTCCAGTGTTTCATTAGTGGTGACAGATTTATGACCCGTGGCTGTAACTTCGACCAAATTTCATGATAGTTTGCTGCATAATGGAAAGTTATATCATCAGCTCAGTTTTCTATGTGAAGTCTCCCTTCAAAAGACTCCCCTGTTGTCTAACAATGTTTTTTAAAACCTTTACAATACTTTGAATCACAGGGGCAGCTCATTTTAGACGTCCATCATGCTTGCCTGGCTCTTGGAAGTGCTGCTTTGAGGCGTTCATGGTCTGTGTTCTTTAAACTGCTTGCAGAGTGGATGACAATTAGAGGTCCTGGCACCGTGACGGCAGTTGTTTCCATATTGCTTTTACTGTTTTGATTGAAGTCTAATTTATTTCTCATGAGCCTATGTAGAGCACTTCCTCTGCAAATTGATCTTTTGAACTCACTAGAAGTTGCAAGTGGAGATTTTACGTTTCATTTTTTTTCTTTATTTCTTCTAACATAGTATGATGTTTTAGTCATTTATCATTAAACACAATGTATAATATACCACCTAAGATTTGTTTTTTAGATGAATTGTAATATTAGTTTATAATGTGAAATATATCTGTTATGTCAGACTTTTTGACCATATGCACATTTCTTGAAAATATCATATGTTTAGTTAGTCTACACATAATGCCAACACTGTAACCTCAAGAATATGAACATAATTTTGTTTGCATGAAATTATTTGATGTATATATATTGATTCAATTTTCATGAGATGATACCTTGATGCCCTGATCAGAACATTGTCCAGTCCAGATTTCATCATACATGGGGCATTAACCAGTATGGCAACTATTGGAAGGCTGATTTAACCCCTTAAAGTGATGTCATGCATTATTTTAAAGTATAATGAAGAGATTCCTCCTCTAAAAGATTGAAAGTAGCCTATAACTCATTATAAATCACTATCCTGCGCTGCCAAATACACTTAAGGTTTTTTTTTTCCTGGTGCGGTTACAGCATTATAATTTAACTCATAGCTTTAACATTATCATAGATGTCCCTGTGTAACTGATATCTAGCTCTGATCTCGTGCCAGTATCTGTCTAAATGAACAATGATAATGTGTAGAACAATGCAGGGCACCGGTACAGGTGCACATAAATTGTATTCATATAATGATACATTATGTGATTAGACATATCTGCAATTTTGTGTGTTTTTCCTCCCTCATGTTCTCTTTGTGTAAATGGAATTCTGCAGATCTGACTAAATCACACAGGCTGTGAGGATTTTTAATCAGCTTATTAGCTTTTGTCTTGTGTTTGCACAGTTTGACCGGTGTCTGTACTGGACTCATAGCAACAGTCGACCCACACAAATATACATATGTGGGACCACACACACAGTGGGGGTGTAGAGAGTTGGAGATGGAGACTATCAAAATGCCAGCACGCCATGCCACAGTTAAACAGTCCTATTATTTAATATGGGCCAGTCATACATGAGGGAGATGATGGCCTGAGCCAGAGTGGACTGTCACCACAACATACTCTCTCTCCCTCTCTCTGATGCTTTTTTTTCTATTTCTCTCTCTTTCTTTCTCTTTTTTTTTTTTTTTACATTGAGCCACTGACCCAATTTACATAGTGGCCCATCAGAAAAGAATTATGAGTAATTTAGAGTTTCCACTTCACAAACTGCTCTCATAGGAATTATGTAAACACTAGTAAGTCACTATATGTGTTTCTGCCGTGACTTTTCTGTTGCAGTCTGAGTGCTGATATACAATAAATCTACTGCTGCAATAAGTGGAAGGTGACCTTTGCTGTTTCCAATTTAGACTTTTCTGCACATAATTATTCACCTTTCTTACCCTTTGAAGTGCCACACAAATATCAGTGTGTGTGTGTGTGTGTGTGCTTTTAGGCTGATTTATTCAAGAATCAACTTCTGGGGCCGAAGCTGAAGCTAAGACGTGCACTTCTTCTGATGGCCACCTGAGACTGGCTGGTGCAATGAACAGTTCTGGTCTCGTATGGGACGGGGTGAACTGTTTTTTAACTCGCCTGCTCAAATCGTATAAAGGTTTTAAGGTTGTGCAGAATTCAGGGTGTGACCATTTTGAGTGACTGGTTTGTGCTGGTTTGCACATATACTCACCCACCCAAGTCTCAGTGCCACACACGCTCCTCCTCTTTTCTATTTCTGGATTAGCAGGGAGTTAGACAGGTGTGTGTGTGTGTGTGAATGTGTGTGTTTGAGAGAGAGAAGGAGTCTGTACATTTCTCTACACTGTATTTCTTGAAACGTTGCCTTAAAGGACAATTCCAGGCAGATTCAACTGGGGGCTGTATTTTCCTAACATTTTAGGTCTAAAAGAAGGAATCTGAATATTTTCAGTGTAATTGCTCCTGTTTTGCGGTAGTTGTGTCTGTCCCCGCATCGCCACGGCAGCGATGAATGGGAGTGGATTAAAGTTCCGCTGCTTAGGCTGTTTACATCCCTCAAAGCCACAGAAAGCATCAGATGGCTACTCAAACATGCACCGAGAAGTTTATTTACTTCAAACAAGCCGACATGTTTGTAAAACTAGATCTAATTCAAAGTCTCACGCGAGACCCAAGTTGACGCTCGGTGTGTTCACGTGCAGTCGGAAGCTCCCGTTTGTGTCATAAACACAGAACTATCAACTCTTGACTTGCTTGAAGTAAATAAACTTCTGGGTGCATGTTTGAGTCGCCATCTGACGCTGTCTGGGGAAAAAAATTGCAGCTTTGAGGGATGTAAACAGCCTAAGCAGCAGAACTTCCATCCGCTCCCATTCATCGACAGACGAAACTACTGCAAAACAGGTGCAATTAAACTAAAAATCTTCACATTCCTTCTTTTAGACCTAAAATGTTAGGAAAATACAGCCCCGAGTTGATTCTGCCCGGAATTGTCCTTTAATGTCTTTAAATTGAAAAATATATGTTTTTCCTGTAATCTTGACTTGTGAATTCTTCCCAGTAGACAAACGTTTAAAGAGAAACATTGCAGGATTTTTTACCTCAGTTATTCTACATTTTACCTTAAATTTAACAGCGTTGGAATAATTGTAATGGTTAAATTAATGACTTGTAACTAGTTCCAGGGAGAATGGAGGCTCTCTGCCTTCCACCTCTTGGCTGAAACCAACTTTGTAAGATCAGAGCCTCCGACCCGGTGTCCCAGCTCTCGTCTCTGTGGCCTGTAACCCCTAATCTCTTGTTTATGGCAGATAAGTCTACACAAATATACACATCATAACACTTATATGATAGATAACGTTATCCACCTCTCCATGGATTGCTTTCTCTGCAGGATTCATTGAAAGCAAATGCACATGGCCGGGAGGAGGGTTAGCAACACAGAGGAAAAGAGACCAGACTTGCATAGTTCCCCTTTAACTTATCTTTGTTTGTCTGAATGATGTCTCATCTCTCAAACAATATTTATTTCATTCTTGGGAAGGTTTGTCCTGATCTGAATTCACAAAATCACAATACACAAACATGTGTTTTAAAAAAAAAAATGTATCTCTCTATTTCACTCTCAGTAAATATTGGGTGAAGTCTTCCAAACATCACAGGGGTCAAGCAAACTGGTTTCCACCTCAAAGATGAAGAATTCCAGTTCTTAAGGAAATTAGGAAAACAAAAAAAAGTAATGTGTTTCCTTCACTTTGAGAAAGTGATGTCATTTGAAATGAACCCAAAGTTAAATTGCAATAAATTCTGACTATATATAAGTAGACAGTGCAGCAGCACAGTTTAATAACTTACATAGGGGAAATTACCTATACAAGGGAACAAGTGTTCCCTGCCCTGTCCAATATCTGATCAGTTTAACAACTGCTGACACTATGTCCACATCATTAAAACCTCAGACACACCACACCCCCCCCCCCCCCCCTTTCCCTGCTGCCCGGGAAAAAAAAAGAAGAGAGAAAAAATTCCTGACTCAGACAAACATCTTTTCTGGTTTCAGAGAGAATGAAGGACGTTGTGTTTATTTTATTTTTTTTTCTCCATAATTATCCCGGGGTATAACATCAGAGAGGACAGTTACCCACTGGACGGGGGTCACAGGATCGGGGCGGCATCTGGAGAAGTGGCTGTGAACAGTCAATTAACGCAAAGGCTGTGGCTGCCAGAAACACTCACCCAGAACCCACAGATGAAAGCCAAGCCCGTAATGACAAACAAATTAGGCCGGGCTATGTGGAGATGGAACCTGCAGATGTGTTCACTGTCAGCTTCCAGACATAAAAGCTGTTGTGGTGTCCAGATTGAATTACATTACTCACTTGCAGCGCCTGGGATCCCTTTTCATTGGGCTGGGCCAGGGCCGCCGGACAAAAGATCCACTTTATAGGCTCTGTGCTGTACATGGAGACCAGATGCTATGTAAGGTGAGTTTTACACACCTCACTGACTCCTTAAGCTCTCCATCAGTGAGCAAACTGCTCAGATTTCCAAGATCCTGCTGCAGTCTGCACTGCTCCCCTCAATAATAAACCTTATGGTGTGAAAACAGATGCTTGTATTATTCCCACTGTTGTCCATCCATAGAGACAGTTAACTTATTGCCCGACTGTCTAAATGGTATAATCAAGGAACCTTAACTGTGACCCTGAACACATCCCTAAACTTGACTTGAGACAAATTATGTGTTCATGGCCATAAAGGAAATATTCAGAGGGTGAGATATAGCTCACTACACTGCAAAAACTCAACATCTTACCAATAATATTTGTCTTGTTTCTAGTCAAAATTTAATTTCTAGTCAAAATAAATGTCATTATACATAAAATAAGACTCATCACATAAAAAGTAGCTTGCTTTTAGACACTCTTTTCTTCTTTCAAGCATATTTTCAATTGAAATAAATAGAAAATTATGATAGTGGATCAGGTTTTTCTTCCTTATTACAAGCACAAAAAACTTGCTTTCACTGGCAGATTGTTCTACTTATTTCAAGTGAAAATTAGTTTGAAACAAGTAAAACTTATCTAAAAACAAGTTAATTTTTAGTTGATGGTTCTTATTTTAATTGAAAAGAGATGAGACAGTTTTTGTATATTAATGTTGGAAACATGTTGTCTATGACCCAGAATAAGATTTACCAATTTATTAGAGATCAAGATTAATAGGCTAATGCTTAAAGTTCATTTCAATATTTGTGCAAAATTTACGTTATTGTTTCATTCCTACTTTTATTCATTTAGAAAAAAAAAAAAATCTGTTAAGGCCAAACAATCAAACCAAACTCCAGCAGTCAAAAGTGCAAATCACTGTGGGTTAATGGAAAGGGTCACTTTACTCATATCATAGTTTCATTACAGCCCAAGGACAATGTGTCAGTTACAGTAAAGAACAGCAACAGCTCTTCACATGTGCAGACAGTTAGTCATGAGAGGAGAAAAGGAGACGGAGGAGGTGGGGACCACTTTGGATGTGACACCTGAGGTTGTGCATCATCACACATCTGCAACTTTTGATTGGGAAAACATGCAGACAGCATGCTGTGGTCCTGGAGCTGATAATAAGAGCTGCCTGGAGAAATTAATGTGGTCAGCTGTTGTTTTTTTATACGTATCTGGTAACAGTAGGCCTATTATTTTCCAGCAGGGTGTTTTCGGCCCAATGAGAGGAACACATGACATTCGTCTAATTAACTTGCGCCTCTGGTGATGAGTCCAAGCCTTTCCATGGACCTGCTGATGTCGGCCACTTGAGCTGGGACGAAAGCCATTGGCTACTTTATCCCTCTAACCTGTCATTTTAAGATAGATTTCATGTTATTGGTTTTTGCTGTTATTATAGCGGTGGATCTTGTGACAGAACATCTGACAAGGTTTTGGGTGAGGGCAACAGAAGATTATCAGATTTGCTAAAGGAGTTTATCCCCATTGAGGTGTGCGGATGGAGCCGTGACATTTCTCTGTGTGGTGAACAGAGGTGAGATCTCAGCAAAGACTTTTTTCATAATAAAATACACCGCACATCAAAATATGGAAGAGGAATGTCACTGACATGCTCCTTGAATTAAATATATCTGTGAATAGAGTGTAAAATCAAGTTTGAATGAATTCTTCCCTCACTTTAATTTGAACCAGCACCATGTAGCCTTCTCTAAAACAACCGGGTTGAATCAACAGTCATTCAAAGCCAAGGTGTTCAGTAGCTACATGTATAAACAAATTTTAACAACTCCCTGATTCACCACTGTTTCTGACTGAATCAATATAATTTAGACAGTGGAGCTGCTTACTGGTAGCTTGGAGCAGCTGTGATACACACTGAATTGGTCCCTCATTAAAAGCTTATTCAAAATAGATCTTACTGTAGATCAAGGCCCAAAATACCTGCCAGACCCATTAAGTATATTTTTGGCCCTGAGCCCAATTAAAACCCTTTATTTCCTTTTGTATGTGTTCTGTTTATTTATTTAAGTTAAATTACACTTCTGAGCTGTTTGAATGACAGAAATCTGTTCAGATGAACATGGATGGATGGATCATGTAAAACAGTGTGTTTATTCTGTGTACACAATTTTGCAATTACTAACATTTTTTTTTAATAATTATTATACAAATAGCTTACTGTCCGCCCACACCACATTTTATCTGAGCTAAGCATTGGCCCATCCTGGCCTGGGCCTGAATGGTTGGTAGTTGGCCTGGCCAATCGGGTTGGTAGGCAGAAAGTCTACCCTAATTCAAAGGTAATGAAGCACTAATAATGGGAGAAGTGCTTTTGGCAGTTATCACATTGTGATAAGTGTCTGCTGAATGAATAATATCACAACGGGAGCCTTGAGTGTTATGATGTAACGAGTAAGAGGACCGTTGTGGTGAGCTGGGAAGCTGGTGCTAGCAGCAGATGCTAGCCGCCATCGCTAGTGGTAGTTAGCATCGAGGTAGCGGGTGTTAGAAGTCGCGGATAACATCCGTCGCTATAGCATCCAGGACAGCTAGCTGATTTGACAGAGGCTACATCCATCTTTATTTACAGCAAATTAAAAGATCAGACTAACTGTCACTTTCATCGAGTCAGATGAGCTAGGCTATATGAAAAAAAAGAAGTTTGTTTGTGTGATTCATGCATAAATAAAAAAAAAGTAAATTTATACTGTAGGCCTACATGTGGCTATGTCACAGTATTTTCTTGTAGCCTATGTCGCAATATGATCACATTGAACTTGTTACTCAAACAGTCCAGTTCCTCCAGAGTATTGTCCATTGATTGGCTCATTGAAAGAACAGATCATCCTCGTTCTCCTCCTCCACACTCTCCGTGGCTCTGGCATGGCCCCTGCTTATCAGACAGCATCATAAAGCTGATTGCAACGGCGGACCTGAGCTCCTCAGCACCGGAGATGGCCCGTTTAGTGGCCATAAATGACAAGCTGACTGACAGCCTGGGATTTAACCCTAATTACACCGGAGCTAACCAGAGCCAAAAAAAGCATTTTATAAGGCAAGCCCTTCAGCCAATGGAGTCTGAGAGCTCTGCACAGTCTTTGGAGGCTTCTCCTGACACTGGAGTTTGACGAGCATCCTAGAGGAAGAAGAAAAAAAAACTTTATGTCTAACATCAAATTCCAATAAATGGTCTCACGGGGGCAGAACAGGGACAAAACCCTGTGGAGCTCTAGTGGCAGCTCAGGAGACAGATATTGACCTGGTGCTACCTATCCATCTGTCTTTCCTTCCTTCTTTCCACAATCCCTTTCCCTCCCTTCCTTCCCTTCTTCCTTCCTTGAATGAATCTGTTCCCTCCCTCCATCTTTCTTTCCTTCCCGTTTCCCTTCTTTCCACAATCCTTTTTCCCTTCCTTCCTTCCTCACTCCCTTCCTTTCTTCCCTTTGTCCTTACTTCTTCCTTCCTTTTTGACCCAATTGACCCAATCTGTTCCCTCCCTCCATATATCTTTCCTTCCTTTTCCCCTTCCCTTTTTCCTCCCATCTTTCCCTTTGTCCTTCCTTCTTTCCTTCCTTCCTTCCTTGACTCAGGAGGACAACAGGAGGGTTAAAGGGATAGTTCACTCAAAATTCAAATTGCACTCATTATCTACTCACCGTTGGACGAACCAGGAAGAGGAGCTTCCGCTACAAAACAAGCTTGAAATATAGACTTGTTTAATTTTTTTCAGAACAATTTCGCATTTCGGGGCTTCAATACAAGACAGACATTACATAGGAGCAGCATGGAGGTATTTGGATGTTTTTTGGTGTGTCTTTTTGTTACGAAGACAGTTGGTATCCATTTGCAACCGTTATATGGACATGCACTGCTACGTCGAGACCCCCTGTAACTCAGAGAAGCCACGGAGGACACTGAAACTTCTCCCAGCCCTTAGTCGACATGAGGGTGAGTAGATAATGAGTGCAATTTGAATTTTGGGCGAACTATCCCTTTAACTTGAACTCACGGGGGCCGAACAGGGACAAAACCCTGTGGAGCTATAGTGGCAGCTCAGGGGACAGATATTGACCTGGTGCTGTGTGTTGGGGGGGGCTGTGGTTCTAATTGAGCTACTGAAGACCACATCCAAACACCTACCTACCTATCCCTCAGTGGTCACATAGATGTAAAATGAAATCAGTGGAGCATAATCTGTCACAAGCTCCTGCTGTTATTGTAGAGAGAGTGATGATACAGAATCTGACATGTATTTGTCTGCCTCTTTTCTCTACTCTTTTTTTTTACCGCAAACCCCTCCACTACCTCTCTCTTGGCCTTTTTTCTCCATGCAATCACTCTCTTTCCTCTCTCTCTGTCTTTTGCCACCTCACGCCTCCATACCTCCCTGCTGGTGTCTGAGCTTTCTCTCCATCTCTCTCTCTCTCTCTCTCATCTCTGGCAATCCCTGTGGGGGGACTGTAGCCTGGCAGAGCCCGGCTGCTTTATTGAACAGCGTCTCCTCATCTTTCTTTTTATTGAGCGGCCGGGCCGTCAGCGAGCCTGCCAGCCTGCTCCTACTGCACCCCATTTGTCTTCATGTTTGGGCAGCTATAGTTTCTGAATGCACGTCGGACAGCCCCTCTTGTGCTGTTACAAACTTACACGCACACACACAGACATACAGACATATTCTCACACACACATTCATGTACATCCCCATATGTCGTGTTGAATAGAAATGGGGGGGGTGGGGGGTTATTTGAAGGAATGCACATGCATCATAATTGTTAGGGTTGGAGAAAGTAATTGGCCACTAACCACATGCCGTGTGTTCCAAGCTCAACATTGAAACGCTTGTGATGATCCAGCATGCAACACAGCACAGATGTACAGTTACCACATCACTCAGGCTGCGTTCACACTGCAGTTACAAGCGACCTGAATCCGATTTTTTCGCTCATATGTGACCCGTATCTGATTTGCTTTTGACAGTGTGAACAGCACAAGTCGCACTGAATCTGACATTTTCAAATCAGAATTAGGCCACTTTTAAATGACGTATCGTATTTTTGGAATGCGACCACAATCTGAACAGCCAGGTCGCATTGAATGCGACTTTGACGTCATTCTGACCCGCGCTGCACTGTTTTGTAAATGCATGACAAATAAAGTTGAGCCAGGGTACAGAATCAAATCAACTCTAGCAAGCGAGACACCAGGGAAATCTGATGTGATTTTTTTTTTTTTTAGCATTAAAGGGATAGTTCACCCAAAATTCAAATTGCACTCATTATCTACTCACCCTCATGTCGACTAAGGGCTGGGAGAAGTTTCAGAGTTATCTGTGGCTTCTCTGAGTTAGAGGGGGTCTCGGCATAGCAGGGCATGTACATATAACGGTTGCAAATGGATACAAACTGTCTTCGGAACAAAAAGACACACCAAAAAACATCCACCTCCAAGCTCCTCTTCCTGGTTCGTCCAAATTAGACGGACCAGGAAGAGGAGCTTCCGCTACAAACAAGCTTGAAATATAGACTTCTTTAATTTTTTTCAGGGCAATTTTGCATTTCAGGGCTTCAATACAAGACAGACATTACATACGAGCAGCATGGAGGCATTTGGATGTTTTTTGGTGTGTCTTTTTGTTACGAAGAAAAGTGGTATCCATTTGCAACCGTTATATGGACATGCACTGCTACGCCGAGACCCCCTGTAACTCAGAGAAGCCACGGAGGACTCTGAAACTTCTCCCAGCCCTTAGTCCACATAAGGGTGAGTAGATAATGAGTGAAATTTGAATTTTGGGTGATCTATCCCTTTAAACCATGATGTCATCAATGATCATCTGCGCCTGCGGGTCACTTCAGGAGCGTCAGCTGTTCACAGCAATCCATAGACAGGCCACATTTAATGACGTAATGTGAACAGCCAAATAAAAAGTCAGATTTGAACAATGAATCGGAATTGTGCATTAAGACCTGCAGTGTGAACGTATAGCCAAAGTGAAGCATAAAACTCCTGCAGTTCACAGTCCAGCTGACTCCCTCAGAAATTCCTGTGTGTAATCCCCTGCAAGTTATGAATGATGTTCTAATGGCAAAGTAAATTGTCCAGGGAGAAAAAAAAATCAATTTAGAAAATTGCTTGAATTCTTTCAGGCCTGTTTCATTGTCATTAAGAGATCACACAGATGGGAGGGGGGTGAGATGAATGACTCCTTGCTAAAGGGGTGGTGGGGGGGTGCATATCTTATACAGCGGCCTCTGAGGGCTTATTAACTTTGTCTCTGTTCCACGAACCTCTATTGGTTATTCTCTCTGCCTTTTAAAAGTACTGACCAGCGGTGAACGAAGGGAAGGTGGTGGTGGGATGAATAATCAATCAGAAACTCTCAGGAGAAATTTACTCAAATCCCGTGTTGATTTTCACAGTGTTGATGAATTCTGTCTGTTGTTTGCTCTGATGTTTTCTGCAAGAAGCCTATTGTAAGAACAGGTCTTTGTATGAGGCTGCCGTGAAGTGTTGCATTACCCCTAACAACTTCAAGTAGCGATTCTTTCGGTATTCAGCGATGGTATATGAAGTCAATGCACCATGATAGTGAGGAAGTGAGCAGATGTTGCCATTATCTTCTGCCAAGATGTGCGCAGTCCACCAATTCAGCTCCCAGTCTCTCTCTTCTCTCTCCCTTTGTCTCCTCCGGGCTTTTGTTGCCCAACAACAGCTTAAATTAGATCACTGTCCACTGTTTTTGCTCTGATGATTAGCTCATGAGCTACTGCAGGCGCCCATGATCACTGAGGCATGAGTGGAACAGGATACACTAGTTGTCATGCACAAGTCCTCCAATCGCCATCTGTTCCAGCGTGTAAAATCACTCTGTGTGAGAGCCTACAACGCATCCCAGGGGCACCACGCATCCAGCCGCCGAGGAAACAGGGAAACGTGTAAGCACTTATTTAGGCCATCGTAGACAGGAGAGCGTACCTGATGAGAGACAAACCAGAAACCATTAAGTTAACTGTTGTTCCATGATGAGCCCTCTCTGGGACAATATGAATATGTTGCATGTGATGCATAAATTAGACAAAGTTAAAATTAGAACGATGCAAAGAGTCTTAACCTCTTGTGATGGAAATCAGGTCTTACACCATGAGATGTTTTTAGAATATAAATATATATGAATTTATATGTACATAATTGGACATATATATGTACATAATATGCACATGTCATAAGTGAAATTATTACACGGCTCTATTGAATGCTGCTCTCTGATTGGTCCAGCGCTGCGTTCTGCGGTCCATTATTTCTGAATAACAGACCATTGTCCAGTATAGCAGACCGTTGCTAGGGACACTGCTCTGATCAGCGCAGCATAGAAAAAAGAAACTATGCAGGATATTTACCTTATGTTTCATTTTTACCTCCATTAAACAGCTTCGGACTAATAGTTGTGTTAGATAAATGACTTGTAACCTGCTGATCAGAGCCTCTGACCCGGTGTCAGTTTTCCTCTCGTCTCGGTGGCACCGCGACTCCGCGACACAAATGCGCCCCATAAACAGTAATGTTAATCTCTTGTTTATGACAGATACGACTAGACACAATACACACATCGTAACACGTGTATGGTAATCCATCCATCCACTGATTGATTATCAAAGGCTTCAAATGCACGACCGGGAGGAGGCTCAGCAAAACAGCGGATGTGACCAGTCTTGCAGATTCGCTAAATGATGCAATTTTAAATCGATGAAAGTCGTACTTTGATCAATTATGTTTCACGGGATAATGTATAGCTGGTCAGTTGTTATGGAGAAATAAACACCGACAGGTGGTATGGAACCCCGACGCGAAGCGGAGGTTTCATACAACCTCCGAACTATACATTATCCCTTACTTATTCCCACCTTGAATTCAGATTCAGACAGCCAGAGTTTCATTTGTCACAAACATAAGGCACCAATCCTGTCAACTTGTGTGTGGTTGGTGGGTGAGGCAAAATAAAAGCAGAAACTTTGTCAATACAGTGTGTTTGCATTAGTACAACCTCTAACACTAATTTAGGTTTTCTTTGTTTCACAAATGTTCATAAACTTTTGTGTGAGAAACACTATATTAATGATAGCAGTGGATTTTTACACTGTTAAAAAATGTCCGAATGTACCTGAATGTGACATTTCAGGTACAGTGCCCATAAAAAGACAGACATTTGAGTTACATTATCCAGTTGCCTACAGTAATTCAGTTTACTTGTCCATCCTGAAAAATCCATATATTTAGATTCAGATTCAGATTTGTATCTGTCATTCTACATGTTAAAAACACAGAGAATGAAATGTGTTTCTCAAGACCAGTGAGATGAAATGATAAATGAATGATGTGAGGTAGTGTTTCGAGGAATCAGCTCTGGACAAATTGTATGAATAGTGACCAGATTTTATTGTAGTGGGTGATATTGTCTTTCATGTTGAATGTAAGTTTTTCCAAATTTGAATGTTCAGTTAGCAGATTGTACCAATGTTGTAGTGAAAGTTTTGTTCTGTCTTTCCAGTTGAGTAGTATTGTTTGAGGATGTGTTGGGATTGGTAAATGAGAAAGGTCACCAAGTAAAGCTATGGTGGGGTGGATTGGGATGCCGAGGCCGAGGATCTTGGATAGCTCTCCCATGACCTCCGACCAAAACCGACTTTATTATTATAGTAGCCATGGCAACAAAGATTGTCTTGTGTTGAGGAAGTACTTATTTAAGTAAGTATAGTCCAAACCAAATCATGATCATTATTCTTGTAATCATGATGAAAAGAGATGAGTTTAGTCCATGTGTTTATTTTTGTAACCATGACAACCAAGGTCTTGTACAACTGTTGCCAAAGGGGTGCTATTTAAGGAGACACTCCTATGAGTCTTTTCAAAGGGTTGAACAAATAACATAAAACTACCTATGTGGTCCTCAGGTTGGAGGACCTCGGCTATGGACTTCCTGTAGAAATGACACTCATCATATTCCTAGAAAAGGAGGTTGTCAGAATGATTCTATAGTTCATTTATTTTCTGGCCATTTAATTAGGCTAATAAGTCACTTATAGGACGATGCAACTACTGCTAACTTAACCTTTTTATCTGTTATTTGCACACTTACGTTTTTGTAGCTAGACCATATATTTGGCACTTTCATTTTGTTGAAATTGTTTTTTTGTGTGTGTGTGTGTGTGTGTGTACTCTTTCCCTTTTTCTCTTTTATCATATGGCACTAGCCTGCGTATACCCATGATGACTTGCGTGCAAATTTATTTGCTGTGCAAGTCAGCCTGGAAACCATGGACCCAATTTTTCCCTCAACGAGGGAGCCAATCATAGAACGGGGGAGGGGGGGCAGCAAGACGATGACGACACACCAAAGTGACTTTGTTGATAGCTTGTCGATCCAACATGACGGCAGGCGCTGTACCTTTCTGTTCAGCATTAGAAAGTGTTTTAAGTAGTTTAGACCACAAGTTTATTTTGAAAAAAGAGCAACGTTTAGCGTTTTTTTCCTCATCGGATTTCTGTTGCTCTACATACGTCATCAGGTATGATTGATAACGATTGGCTATAAGCTGCATACAGACGCATTTGATAGAAATTCCTAGCGCCCGATAAACAGCTCTGGGCTTTCGTAAACCACGCCTCAAATATGAAAAAATGAACGGGTGAATCTCAATCTACTGTACATTTAGATGAGGTCTGGTATTAGCCAGGCTAATATGGAATATGGAACCAAAATTTCCTGAAGGGTTACCCCAAGGTATTAACAAAGTTTTTATCTATCTAGGAAATACTGATATGCAAGTGTGCTTCACCCTCCAATATAGCTACAGCTATGGGATCTTAATGATATTGTAGGAAGAGTTAGACGGAGTAATAAATGGGATAAGAAATAACATTTTCTCTGTGTACATGCACTTAATGTATTGTGTATGATGGTGTATTCTGTAACTACTTAACTGCTACGGCGTCTGAATTAGCTCCATTAATACATAATGACTCTAATGCAGTCTGGCTCCACTCTTTGGACTGAACTGGGATCAGTGAGTGAAGGGAACGACGTCTGGCATCCAGTGCATTAAGGAAATGGGCTCTGGGTTCTGTTGTAGATACTTAGCAGATTGCACACCCACTAAGACACTTCTCTGCAAGACATCTACTGCACAACACACCTTCCTAAAAGAAGAGAAGGGACAATTGAGAGATTTTTTTTGGATTTTAAAATCTGTTTTATGTCCAGTCTAAACAGATCCAGACTGCACAATGTTATCGTCGAAGAGGAAATCTCAGAAGTGGAAAATATGTTCTTGTTAGTGATTAAGAGGAGCTTACTCAGTGAACACTTCAGTTATTTACTCCCACACAGAAAAAGACAGCAAAACCACTGTCAAGTTGTGCAGATCTAAACAGTACACTGAACACCTGGGGAAGAAAATAACAAATGTAATCTGTGTTAAATCCATCACTTATAAACTGCAACAGAAACCAATAATATAAGAACTCAGTGATCATTTCAGAGCTTTACTCTCTCTCTGTTCTCCGTACTGCACACTAGAGACACAAGTTATGACAAGCAGCCCTGCCTCAGCATCGGCTGCTCGCCCAGGAGGATCACACTGATCCTGATGCTCTCTTATCTTTATCTGACTTCCACAAAGCTCCTCTGTCAATGAATAAAAGCAACTCACCGCCCGGGCTCAGACAGTTTACCTATAGCATTGTATCGGGCGGCCTGCTCTCTGCCTGGATGTGATTCTCTCTGCGGTTTCAAATAATTCATCTTCCATAAACAGCAACAAAGCATTTACAGTATCTCTCCACTTTGAAAAAAAAGGGTAGGTCTATAGGTCCCCTGTTGTACTCAAATTGTCAACCTCTTTATATCAGATATGACTGATGTCTGATATGAAACTGTGGTGGTTTTTAAAGTCTGAGAAATATGACAGGTAAAATAACATTATTACACCAAGATATGTCTTCCTGAATGCATCAGGAAGACAGTAATCTACCTTCATCACCTATATCTTCAACTGTCCTGAAAACGAGCCTGTAGGCCATTTGTTCAACAACTTATTATGATATTAAGATGTACTGTGTGTGTATATATATGTTAAGGTGCGTGTAACTTCTCCTGTTCTCTATTCACAAAAATCAATTATTTTGTTCAGAAGTCTGTTTTTCATTAATCAGTAATCACCTCCATCAACAAAGTGAAGTGTTCCTTTCAGCTCTGAATTAGCCGTTCATATCATTCATATCTACATGGAGCGGGTAAGCTCGGTGCTGGCTGCCATGTGGTGTCTCCATGTTTTTACGTTCAGTGGCAGCGTGACGGTAGGAAACCACGGAAACTCAGCAGAGACACCGGAGCTGTCGGCTCAGGTGGAGGTGGCGTCTGTGAAAAGTCACCGCGGTAACGCAGTGAGGAGGAATGGAGCGTTACACTGATGCTGCATTCACCTGCAGTCGGGCAGATGGCCGTCGGTAACGAACCAGATGTCATTTTAGTCACAGAAGTCCAGAGAAAGCCGGTAAAACGTGGGTCAGGTAAACAATACGACATCGCCATGACAACATATTGTCACGTATTTTTTTTTGCCTCGTGATGACGGATCACTTGTTTACATAGAGGCTTGTTTATGCCGTTACGTGCAGCGGCTGTCGTCCGTCTGCCGTCTGCCCAATTTCACGTGAATGCAGCATGAAAAATACAATTGAGTTGCTTGCGATCTACAACCACAATGCTAGATGGGAGGAATTCCCACACAATGTACTTTTAAGGGGATAACTAGTGACTGCTATAATAATGACTGGAACAGAGTGAGAAGAGTAGGAATTTATTACAAAGAGTAAAAGTCCATGTCGTTATGGTGGATGGGCGGGTCAAGCAGATAGAGATCCTTCACACTGAACATTTGAAATCATGATGCCGTCTCTTCTCTCTTCTCTGTGTGTACTGTTGGCCAGGGAAGAGAAGACTCAAATATTAGAAGATTTGACCGACTCCAACACTTCAGTTAAACAATAAAGGAATTAAATCCACCAGCATTTGCCAAAAAAAAAGTACAGCACAATTTAATCTAAGTGGTAGGCTACCTTCACTCTAATTGGGAAACGAACCAGTTTAATTTTTTGTGAAGGAGCTGCACACCCACACTGACATTGATGGTCCATTCCAAAGCATCCTGAAACATTATGTATCTGTTACATCTTTTGTCTCAATCTCAAACTCTTAACACTTAAGGTGTCCCTCCACATAGCAACTTGATTCAGATCTGACCGGCCTCTGTGGACTGGTCACCTATAGTATAAGGTCTTATCTACTGCCAGGCTGTGGAGGGCAGACTTCTGCTCAAATAACTCAAATGTGAAACTAATCTGGCAGACAATGAAACTATCTTCCAGGAACCCAAACCATCAAGCTATTCATCTAAAATTCATACACAGAGTACACGTCCCTTCCCTGAAAGGCGTACCTTTACCTCCAGGGTTGATGCTATTGTCCAAATCAATTCTTTACCTGCCAGAAGTCCTATTACTTAATGACAGAAAGCAACTTGGAACTGTGTGTAAAGCAGACGTCTGTGTCTAGCTGGCCCAACAGCTGCCAAGTAGTTAATAACTTGTAGATGGAAAGCTCCTCATTCTGTCATTACACAAAGACAACCTCTTGACTTCGTATACACAAGAAGCAGCAAGACACAGTGCAAGATAAGAACAGGAAACATTTCACAATGAAACAGTTACTGTGATAAAATCTTTCAAGTAATTTAAGTATTAACATTTTCCAAAAGTTTCAGGCTGGGGGTGGGAGGGGAGGAGCCAAGGGAAAGCATAGGAGAAGTGGTTATATGCCGTCTTTGTCTTTTGAAAGCAGCAGGTTCTATACATTTTCCTAATAGAGCTTTACTGAAATGTAATAGTCGAGTGTCAGAGAGTGTTTCCTCATTGTTTTAAATTCCACAATGTTTTAATTTCCGTCTATCCCAGATCGATAGCTCCCTTTCCCCCAGTTACAGGTTGATTGCTTCACATTATTCTTAACTAATGCATGACTTTATATGGTAATTTTGTCCTTCTGCATACAGAGGGCTAGGTACTGTACTTTTCCATTCCACACCTCCAATTGCCTCCAACTGCATTCCTCTCTTATACACCAGTGTATCAGACACCAGGTCATACATTTCTTAATTTAGTCTCGTTACTTGTATTATTATTGTTGATTATAACAATCATTACTTCTAAAGCAAACACCACTTATTTCATATAATAAAACCTCTGCATTCTTACAATGATTATATTGATTTCATGAGTCCATGCTGTTATAAGAGGCCAAGTCCTGGGATCTAATTCCAACTTGACAGTGTGTGTGTAAATGCATGTGTGTGAATGTATGTGCATCATTTTTTACTGGACAACTACTCTTTCAATTTGAAAGCTGTTGATGGTTCAGGAGTTTCTTTTGTAAAGTGTTTCCTGAACCAGTTGATTAGCTACAGATAGTAATGCCATAATACAATGGATCTTGCCTTACCATGAGGTAGTTAAGGTGAGTCCAATACAGGCTTGATTCATGAATAAAACATGTAACGTGAAGCAAACACCGTTTTAGGGCGTATTCACACCAGGCTTGTTTAGTTCACCTGAAACTGACTTTTTCCTTGGTGCAGACCTTTTGGGGAGGTGTGAATACAAACCACTGAACTCTTGTGTGGACCAAACAAGTAAACCGAGACCACCTCTTCAGCTGGGACTAGGTTAACTTGTTTGGTCCGCACCAAAGTCCGAAATAAACCCTGATAGGAAATACCAAATTAAAAGGGCGGCGGGAGATGAATTCATGACATCCATTGTGTACTTTCAATGCATGATCCCGCCGATAATTTTACCAATGATTGAGCGACTGTGGGACATAGTGACGTGCTTTTGTTTACAAAGTTGGTCCGCTTGTAAAAAAAAAATGTAATGTGAATATGAACCGCACCAAGTTAGAAAAAAACAAAAAACAGCTCTGTACCAAAGCAAGTGAACTATCAGACTTTGCTGGTGTGAATATGCCCTCAGGTTGTTTTCACACCTGAGCTGTTTGGTCCGCTTTAATCGGACCACAGTTTGTTTACTCAGATCGTCCGCTTCGTTCGGGCAGGTGTGGAAGTTCATCTGAACTCTGTTGCAGACCAAACAAGTCGACGTGGGTTTTGATTCCCTTTCAAGTGAACCCTGGTGCAGTTCATATGCAGTGTGAAATGCTCTCCATCTCCAAGCTGATGTTCATATTGTACGACTTGCTGAGCCATGTGCATTTGATAAATAAAAAAAGGTACAAACACAATCCACGGTAACACTTTACAATAAGGGTCCCTTAATTAACGTTAGTTAGTACATTATTAAGCATTAATTAACTGTTTACAGATATATTAACAATCATTATTATGTATTATTTAGGATTATTAATGTAGCCTATTAGTAAGTAGTTAATTAATGTTTACTACTCAAAGTTAATAAATTATTAAGTAATAATAAAAGTTGAATAATCATTATGTATGCATTACTCAGCATTAATTAACACATTAGTTTATATATTAATGCTTAATAATGTACTAACTAATAAGGGGCCCTTATTGTAAAGTGTTACCCAATCCCCAAAACGGCCTGACATGCTGCTCCATGTTTGTTTTTTGTTTTTCTGGGTTGGCAGCAGAATTGAATAGAATAAAAAAAAAAAAACATGTACTTTATATGTGATCCATAAACCATCACTAGCTTATATAATTATGTTTAAATCCCAATGGAACATCGAGCTAAGAAGAAAAAAAAACGTAAGAAAGTAATGAATGCACTGAATCAAGGAAAGAGATGATCAAGGCCTGTGATATCAGCGTGGTGTTTAGATAAAGTCAGGAGCTCAGGCTCTCCTGGGATGACACGTTATTACAGCTAACAGTGAATTCCATCAGCAGTGAGTGTGAACAGGCCTCCTGATGCACCACAACACTGTGATTACAGAGTAAGACGTCGCTGAGGGGTGTTAGAGTTCATACATGTTAATATGAGCATGCACTGACTTCACAATTTAGCTCTGGGCTGTCCTGAATATTGATCTGTGTGTGCAGAAAAGTGATAGTGTGCGTGTGTGTGTGTTTAAGCATGTATAAACGACTGTGTGAGATGTGTACATGTTTTTTTCTTCCCTGTGTTGTTGGCTTTGCTGCTGCGATGGCCCAATTTCTTGGTGGTGATCATTAAAATTTCATCAAACGCAATTACTTACTTCTACTTTCTTAAGTCACGTCTGTTATCAAGAAAAATAAAATGTTTTCAGGGTTACTGGCTGCCGTTTGGTGTAAGGAGTTTGACTTGGTAAAATGCAGACAGAGTTTCTGTAAAGGTCAGTAGACTTGCTGAAGAGATTCATTTAAATGTAATATTTTCAGCTCAAAAAGAAAAAAAATCAAGCTGGTCTGAGAATGAAGAGGTCTTTTAGTCAGTTACTGTCTCTGTTGGTAGAGACTTTGGAACTGAAGCATCCGCACATCACAGTTTCCTATCATTTAACATTTATTTTCTTTCCAGCTAGACTTTTAATTTGTCATGACCAGTGTCAACACATACAAAGGAGCTGACTGAACTAAGTCAAAGCTATCCAGCACATTAAAACCCTTTATTCTAAACTGCTGAAAAAAAAGAAGATAAATATATGAAAATTATATTTGGGGGGACAAAAAGCATTTTGCATCAAGGTGGTCTGAATTCTTTAAACTGTGTGTGTGGTGGTATATGCCATGTAGCTGAGATTGGCCAGCCAGGAATCAGACTGGGGACTCATATCACTGTTCAGGGGCATCTGTGCCATGATATGCTCTCTAACCAATCAGCTATACCAGATCACCCCGATGTCAATCGTCATGTGCATAAGCCAGCGTCTCTTTGCGTCAAACAGCGGCATGCTGATCATATATGTCAGAAAAAGTTACCAAGAGTAGCCTGTTTCTGTTTGTCTACAATGGCCTGTGATATATATTTAGAAAGCAGGGAATTGAATGAGCAGAGGTTAGCATGCACACTTCACTTCATAGTTTTCAGAGTGAATGCACAGTAACACAGTGAAAGGCCAGGTACGGTGGAGATCATGAATGACTTTAAAAGGATATTTTAACCTGTCGGCCGTAACATAACATTTTGGCAAATTCACCTATTGCCATAATCACTATAGTTTTAGGAGGTCCATTACCTTTACTTGTAAAAGCTGTTTTGAGTTTGATGGGAAATAGATGCAAGGTGCACGGTATTTCCACGTTTCCCTCATCAAACTAAATACATAATTCAACAACTCCAAAACACTCTCGTGGACAAGTTGTGACCTGTAAATTCACCACACTATGAAATAATAATGTATAATTATGTAACATTACAACACATAAAGCAAATACTTGCTTTTGAAATCACTCCACCCAGCAGCCGTGTCTGAAATGTAGTTATGGCTACACATTTGCCTTGAAAACAACTCTTACTCGTAATGTTCCATTATTATTTCATATGTGGTGAATGTGCAGGTCACGACTTGTCCATGAGAGTGTTTTGGAGTTGTTAGATTTTGTATTTAGTTTGATGAGGGAAATGTGGACACATCATATTTCCTGCCGATCTCAAAACAGCTTGCACCGACAATTAAAGGTAATGAACCTACTCCTAAAACTATAGGGTTTATAGCAATAGGCACATTTGCCAAAATGTTTAAATATCACTTTAAAGGGATAGTTCACCCAAAATTCAAATTTCACTCATTATTTATTTATTTATTTATTTATTTGGTTCATTTCGGGCATGTCAATTAGTCATCATCATCACACATCATCTTAATCCAATAATACAATACACATGACCGAAAGGGAAAGCGGGAGAAGCAAAAGCTTATCTAGTCCCGCCCCCAATACTCACATATTCATTTTTTCTGCATGTTACATTTTTGACATAACATTCATTATCTACTCACCCTCATGTCGACTAAGGGCTGGGAGAAGTTTCAGAGTCCTCCGTGCCTTCTCTGAGTTACAGGGGGTCTCGGTGCAGCACTGCATGTCCATATGACAGTTGCGAACGGAGCTCACTTTTCTTCGTCCAAAAAGACACACCAAAAAACATCCAAATACCTCCATACTGCTCGTCTGTAATGTCCGTCTTGTATTGAAGCCCCAACATGAGAAATTGTCCCGAAAAAAATTAAATAAGTCTATGTTTTAAGCTTGTTTGTAGCGGAAGCTCCCAGTGTTGCTCTGCCGGAATCTCGCACGATTTGCGGAGCCGTGAACTGGGTGTCAAGGCAGTGAGATTTGGACAGACCAGGAAGAGCAGTGCTGGGAGCTTCCGCTACAAAGAAGCTTAAAATATAGACTTATTTAATTTTTTTCGGAACAATTTCTCATGTTGGGGCTTCAATACAAGAGGGACATTACAGACGAGCACTATGGAGGTATTTGGATGTTTTTTGGACGAAGAAAAGTGAGCTCCGTTCGCAACCGTCGTATGAACATGCAGTGCTGCACGGAGCCCCGCTGTAACTCAGAGAAGGCACGGAGGACTCTGAAACTTCCAAAATTCCAAATTCCAAAATCACCCGAACTATCCCTTTAAGGACAGAGTGGTGGGATTGAATAGAATTCTTACAGACACACCTGCACTGAGAGCAGTGAGGGGGAAACTGGATGCTGGAATTCAGAAAGCAAAAGCTCACTATGTCTACAAAATACAAGGTCTTTCTTTCTACTAATATGAGGCATAGAGGCCTTCACAGAGTACAACAGAAGACATGCCACCTGTCTTAGGGACAGGTCTCTCCCTGATGCTCTGAACACTTTATGCTCCTCCCCCAGCACCAGGCGAGCTGCCTCCAAGCGTTCCTTCTATTGGGCTATTAATTTGCATGGCAAAATATTTTGAACATAGAATTACAAGAACTTTTATTGTATAAAGGTATTATTTTGAAAAACATAAACGCTAGAATGCAGGCATCTTGGCATAAGTGTGTCAATCCTGAACTTTTGGCATTGGACACACTCAGGGAAAAGACTGAAGAGACCGCAGTGAGAACAAATGAGGAGGCATCCCTCCTGCAGGTCAGGCTGATTTGCAATTGCAGTTGTCTACACAATAAAACATACATTGGGTTTATGGACAAAATTATAAATAATATATACAGAATCTAAGTATAATATATTCCATACAAAAACAGAGCTAAAGCTACAAGAGTCTCTTAGACTGAACAAGTTGCATCCAATTCTCCTTCACAAAATAGTAAACCTCAAATCTGCAGCCTGAGCTGAACATTAAGTCAGCTTGAGAATCACATTCTCTTAAAGCAGATATCAGTGGCACGGCCGTTTCGGCTAATGCTGTGTTCAAGGCAGGCTTTTGAAACCGTAAGTTACAGCTTCAAGTCACAACTACGACTTGGTAGCGTTCCAGGTAACCCGTAGCTCGTGTTTTTACCGTCCTGTTGTCTGTGAAAGTTCCCTATAACGGCCACTCGTAACTTCCGACCCGTGAACTCGTACCAGATCGAACTGGTATGACTTCACAGGAAGGAAAAACACAAAGTACGAGTTTCCTTGAACGCACCATGAGTCAGCGGCCCCCGCCCTTGTCAGGCATCAATTGGTCCTCGTGCTACGTCACCACATTCACGCGCATCCCTTGGCTGCACACACAGCCCTTCATGCCGTTCTCTCCCCTCATTGGATAACACTTGTATCCCACAAGGAAAATTTTCTCCTCGGGTTACAGCAGAGCAGAGTGACGGAGAGACTCGTGTTTAGGCTGAAATACTTCATGTAAGTGATTGCTGACGGAAAATAGGACTATTTAGGACTTATATTAACAAAAACATTCCACTGATATCTGCTTTAACGCACCACATTTTTACTTTTATTTTTTGGCCTGACCTTGAATTAAACTCATTAGTGTGCCTACAGATTTTCTCCTTACAGAGCGGTGTGAAGTGTAGATAAAAAAAAGAGAGAATAAAACTGTTCTGAGCTCTGAAAATGTGACTCCAGTCATCTGATCAGCTGAACCAGTCTGGAACATGGAACAAGCAGATGGTACATCATTCTGTCCGTGGAGGAGATGCACAGCAATCCTCTGTGCCGGGGCTGAGCTGCATCAGATACCTGTTTGTAGCTGTGTAATCCTCCACTGGAGGTTGTCCATCCGTTGGTCAACAGGAGCTTTGTAAGAGGACTGCTGCAAACCCTCAACACTCTGTCCACCTGAATGCTTTTACCTCTTACCAGGTAGGGAGAGCATCATCTTTTGGATCTGGTGTAGTGAGGGATGGAGGTGGTCATGAGATCCTGCAGCCTCTCTGAGTCTCTGAACTTCAGGGTGACAGAAGAATGAAAACTACAAGGCCACAGAGCTTTCTACAGACAGATTCCTCTCAAAAGGCCAGTGTTGGGCAAGTTACATCCAAAATATAATACATTAATAGTTACTGTCATTTGAAAGTAAGTAGTTACATTACAATATTACTGTCTCAGAATTGTAATGTGTTACACTACTTTTGCATTACTTTTGAGTTACTTTCGCCAAAATAATTGCAGAAATATGACTATAAAGTCTGGATTATTGCAGCTGATAATACAGTACATTCAGATGAGGGTGATGTAGCATAATGACTGTGTAGGCCTCTGAAGATACTAAAGCTAGGTTTTGCAGGTAATCTACTAAGAGTAACTGCCTAAATAACAGCACGTGCAAACCGCAGGATTGAATGACACTTTTACTTTTGTAATCGTGTCCACCATGGAGAGTGTGGAAGGAGAGCTGGATGACCGCAAACGCAGAATGAAATTTGATCCGATTAATTAAAGCAGAAGTAAGCAGAATGTTTGTGTTAATATAAGTCTTAAATAGTTCTATCTTCCGACAGCAATCACTTATATAGAGTGTTTGGTCTGAAACACGGGTCTGTCAGTCACTCTGCTCTGCTGTAAGCCCAGGAGAAAACTTTCCTTGTATCCTACAACCTTTATCCAATGAGGAGAGCGAACGGCATAAAGGGGCGGTCCTCTCTGTGTGTGCAGCCAAGGGATGCGCGTGAATGTGGTGACGTAGGGACGAGGGCAGGGACTGCTAACTCCATCGGCTGACAAGAAGTTAGCCAAAATGACCAGATCACTTACTTCTGCTTTAAAACAAAGGAGCAAATAAACATAGTGTTGATCTACGGTAAAGATGAACCGTGGGAGAATATCTGAGAGAAAGTAATGTGACACCAGCTGTCAATCATTGGGACGGAGGTGCGCACTATGGCGCAGAGCTCGGGCCACACTCGGATTTAAAAGCCCGGGCGAGAGGGGATCAAAGACGAGGTGAAAGTAGAGGTGAGGTCTCGGTCCCGGACCCGGAGCTGAGCAGCCAGGAACTGGAGAGGGAGGAAAGGAGCGCAGCGAGGGCGCTGCACGGCCTGCGTAACGGCTCTTCAAACACACTGCTACAGCAGCTGGAGTGACCCAGACGCCAGGAAAAGCAGACATGAGGAACTTTTGCCACGGCATTAACTAACTCACTCGTGTCAGTGGCTCCAAATCGACCTGTTTGTTAGATATGTTTTCCTTTTGTTTCATGTGTTCTTTTTGTAAACGTGAGAAACTTTCTATCATGCTAGTGTCTTAAATTCAGACAGTCACAGTCCCCGCAACTGATAAGTTTTCACACGTTTTTATGAAAATGCGTTGTAATGCGCGTTACTTAGATAGTAATGGGTTAAATATTACTGAAATGTTATTTGTAATGTGTTATATTACTGCGTTACAGCAAATAGTATTACATTACAGTAATTGCGTTACTTTTGTAAAATGTTACTCCGAACACTGCAAAGGGCCTGGGACAAAACCCCCAACTCCCCTCTGAGGTTGCATCAGGCCTCTTGGTGGAGTTCAGTCTGGGCCAAAGGGGTCGAGGCAAACAAGTTATTGATGATCAAAACCCTGTCCCTGTAGGAAAGCTGAGGTAGCAGCCATTTCCATTTAGACTGTCTGGCACACACTCTCTCCACAGCATAGAGACAGTTAGAGTGGAGTATAACTGCTTTGGCAACAACATGCTTTTTGTTCATGCCAATAAAGCTATTTGAATCCCAGATCTTAAGAGAGAGAGAGTGAGAGGGGGATAAGAGGAGACACAGCAACTAATGTGATGAAGATCCAGATTGAAAACATCTGGAGCGAGGAATCAGCAGCCAGGGGAGAGGCGGGGTTGAGGGGACGGGGAGTGGTTGGATGCACAATGAACAAACGAAGAGTTAGAGAAGACAAGCTGACATGGTCTAAATTGGAAGTTCAATAGATTCACCAGAGCCACCACCAGGGAATGGTCACAGCTACAAGGGCTGAAGCAATCAAAGAATAAGTCTCTAACTGAGAGCAAGAGTGGAAAATAAGGTGGATCTTCAGTGTGGATTTAAAGGGCTCACCGGAGTCAGTCTGATGTCAGTGACATCGTTATAGGCTGGCTTTGTGTGTGTAGTTTTATTTTTTGTCAAGCAGTATCGGGGCACAAGGATGCTTCAGCCCATCTTCATCAGAAAAGCTCTGCACATGGGTTCAGTTTCTATGACAACAGTATCTTTACAATGTATCACCTCTGTTGTGTGACAGCATGGCAGCACCTATGCTGATTATACCTATTTGACTTTTTTTTCACCCCCGATGATACCCGTCCTTTGAATCAATCCGCTTGTTGCAATTTGTGTTAATCTCTGGTTAGTACTGCTCAACAAAGATTTAAAGGGGAACTATGCAAGTCTGGTTGCTTTTCCACTGTTTTGCTAACCCTCCTCCCGGCAATGTGTGTTTGTTTACAACGAAGCTGGCGAGAAAGCAATCAATAGAGCGATACATAACTGCCCCAGACAGCAGCAGTTGTCAGGACTGCAAATAAAAGGAAATACAGTCTGAGTGAAGCACCGCATATACCCACCCGTCACGTCACAGGAGCCTCAAGTGTTGTGCTGTAACAAGTAGGAGGACCATTGTGGTGAACTGGGAAGCGAGTGGAAGTTAGCATTGAGCTAGCAGGTGTTAGCGGTGGTGGATAGCATCTGCTGCTGCACTCGCTAGCGTCTTTAACAGCTAGCGGGGCTAGCAGCCGTCCTACTCTGTTGCACAAAGCTTCATCTGAGCTCTGTCATTAGCCATGTTTCCATCCAAAAATGATTTGAATCACTGGGAAATGTGCATTAAAAGAAATTTGAATCCTGTGTGTTTCCATTAAAAGTACGGACTTTAGTGAACTCGAGTTTTCCGCAGGTTGGCATGGCAACCAGCTTGTAAACGCTTAACCGCCTTCCTGTCCCGGAATGTGGATATCCCCATGGAGAGAATGGTGCCATTTCTTTGTTGCTTCCTGTCGAGGATAGCAGTGATGTTTTTTCTCCTTTATTAATGTTAAAAAAGATACTATTCTGTCCTCTGTCTACACAAATCTGCCATGTTGTTGTCTTGTGAGTGAACCACAAACACTGGAAGCCGTTGGGGTGAAAGTGCGCTACATCATCACACTTAATTCAAACATGGCTGTTTCCATTCTTTTCGAATCAACCAAAACCCAAACTGAAATCAGCCGGTCTGAACAGGGCTGTTATGAAAAGAGCTGTGATGTTTGATTGTTGGGGTATTCTGACCAAAGCATGTCACAGTCACATCTGTAAGACACATGGGAACTATTTTAATTTGTGGGAAAGGAGCATAATATGTCTCCGTTAAGTTGGCTTGGTTTTGTTTTGTGATCTTATACTGTTACACCAGAACTAGTGCACTATCTGTCTATGTGATGACACTGTCCTGACATCTGAAGGTCCAGGCTCAAGCAGACAGTATGTATCTAATGATGCTAATTTGACATTTAAAAGGATAGTTCACCCAAAATTGAAATTTCACTCATTATCTCCTCACCCTCATGTGGACTAAGGGCTGGGAGAAGTTTCAGAGTTAACCGTGGCTTCTCTGAGTTACAGGGGGTCTCGACGTAGCAGTGCATGTCAAATGGATACCAACTGTCTTCGTAACAAAAAGACACACCAAACAACATCCAAATACATCCATGCTGCTCGTATGTAATGTCTGTCTTGTATTGAAGCCCCGAAATGCGAAATTGTCCTGAAAAAAATTAAATAAGTCTATATTTCATGCTTGATTTGTAGCGGAAGCTTCTCGAAGCTCCTCTTCCCGGTTCGTCAAATTTGGACGAACTGGGAAGAGAACAGACCCTGGTTTGTCCAAATTTGACGAACCGGGAAGAGGAGCGAGGAGTGAGTAGATAATGAGTGAAATTTTGATTCTGGGTGAACTATCCCTTCAAGGTGGTGTTGATGTTGTTTCCCCCTCCTAGAGGAGGTGACAGGCCAACAGGACTCGTTATGAGGCAATGAGGATCAGATACCAGATTGCAGACCAGGCAGACATGAGCATGAAAATAACAGGATTTGTTAAATTTGTCAAATTAACAACAATTAATCAAGTCCACGGTAAAATGTCCTGCCTGTGTGTGCAGAGAGCTGCAGAGAGCACTTTTGCACACCACTTGAACCCAGTTGTGATAACAGATGGGTTTAAATTAAAAAGGTTGAAGGCCATGAAAACTGAGTTTCCCTGGAGAAACAATACAAGGGGAGGATGCAGGGAGATTACCTTGAAGACTTCAAGGAAAATGGCATGTGGGTGAGTGAATGAATGTAAGTAATATTAAAGCAACGTGAAGAGATTAGTGCAGGAGCAGGAGAAGGGCAGACAACTGTCAATCTCCCTGGCAATCATCATGTGCATCACAAGAGGATAGCATCAAAAGAAACTTCCTGTACCTATAATGGTGTGCCATCTTGTATGGGTGTGAGCCTGTACAGATAGTGATCAATAACAGTCGTGCTAGCAGAGTGACCCGTGCACCCTCACAGACCACTTAGAAATACATCAGCCAACCCACTAACAACTCCGCGGCTTGTTATTCCCTCCCCCGGGCCTCCATGCAGTAACGAGGGCTAAGGGCAGCCGTAGCCCCATATATATATTTGTGGTGGGAGGTGGAGTTTGAAGGTGACAGACAAAGTCTTCAACTCTCCAAAGTGGCTCAAGGTTGCAACTCACCCCAAGAGGCTTCTCACTGAGAGGAGGAAAAAGGACAGAATGACACTTGTGCAATGAATCGACCCACACGTGGAGCACCGCAGAAAAGGAGACAAAGAGCCGCGAGCCCAACGCTTCTGTTGACAGCATTACAGGACTTGATACGTCTGATGTTATTTATCAGTGACATTTGAGAGGAGTAAATAACCTGCTCAGAGTTGTTTGCCCAGCTTCACCGTGTGAAAATGTGCGACTAGTCCCCCCCCGCCTTTCTTCTTTATTCATCCATCGATCTCTCCTCTGAATCTGAAGGAAAGATGGGCCCCAGTGAATCATGAATCTCTGCAGCAAAGAGCTGAACAAGCCATTAGGTAAGATGTGAGTGATGTCACGTCAGGTGAGCACCATATAGCCGCTTGCTGTTTGTAATTGTTTACCGAGTTGCAAGCACAATCGTTTGTCATGAGTCGTACATCGGGGGGTGTCCCACCTCAGCAGCCGGTGCACAGGGCAACAGAGGAGGAGGAGGTGCAGCTTTACACCAGCAGCAGTGTGGTCCACACAGGATAGCACATCATGATAGGGAAGGAAAGTCTCCATGGCTGTCTTTACACTGCAGGTCTTGATACCAAGAAACAATTTGTTGCCTTTATCCGATTTTTCTTGATTGTCTGTTTACATATTGTGTTAAAAGTGACTTATATCTGATATCTGCATTTATACTCTCTGCTTGTGTGAAACAATTTGTATGCACAGTCTTAGTTTGGCTTGTCTACCAACACGGAAGAATTGCGGCTGAAATTTCCTCGCAAACGTGCTTGTTTCTGTATGACAGTTCTTATCGACTGATAATAAGTTTAAAAAAACAGGAAAGTTCTGAATTCAACCACTGGTTTGAACCCCCGCCCTCCATTTTTGAATTTTCCAGGGCTGCTGTTTCCCTCATCGTCACATTATTGATGACACTACGACTAGCAATACCAGGAAATTTCTGATCTGTCTGTACAGATTACAGATGTTTTAGCAGATATCTTATTCATATCTGATTTATTTCCACTTATGAAGGAAGCCTGAATCCAATCTGATAATATCTGTTTTCATGCTTTTTTTTTTTTTTTTTTTACACGTTCATGTTACAGATCCAGTCTGTGCCACTTGAGAGGAAAAAATCGGAATTGGGTCACTTGAGCCATGTAGTGTATAAAGACAGATGGACAGTGTGCTTGCTGCATTTGGTGTTAGATCCAGGAGTGAATGGTGTTGGGAGTGACCACATTTCACCCTGCTAATCTGCATGTTCATTTCAAGACAACAGCTCTGTCCTCAAGATAGATGACAGCATTTCATTTTTATAATGCCTAAAGCGGTGCATTTCTAACAAGAAAAAATGCATTTGGTTGTTAGCATTTCATGGTTATTAGCCGCACAAAATCACAGGGAAGAGTTTGGGGTGATCGCCTCAGTCAATGAACCATGTATCATTGAGAAGACAAGTGATTTACCAGCCATGCAGTCATGGCTCATATTGTTGTCACTTTATGATGGCAATTTACAGTCTCCAATCAGCCTGGTGTGCATGTGTTTGGACTGTGGGAGGAAGAAAACCTGGAGAGAACTCATACGGAAAACAGAAGCAAAGTGTTAACGACAGTCCCACCTTGCCACCCAGGACATGGGTAGCCTATTAGATTATTAATACCATAGCAAATTATGCTGTATGGGAAACATCCATTCTGTGTAAATGTTACAGTGCAGTAGAGGTGAAGCTACGCTAAGAAGCTAGGCTAAGAGAACATAGCTGAGCTAGCTTTCATCCCCAGCAGTCCCAAGCTATCCAGGTTTTAAGCTTTTAAATGGTGACTTTATAATCCTTGATACTTGATACTTGATACTTTTGTTACTGAAAACATTTGAGGTGGAATGTTTTCTTGTTCACTCATTCGTTCGTAGCACATCTGTTGAAATTCTAAGTCATTCAGTAACAACAAACCAGAAAATAAATGTTCTCCACTGGTTTATGAGGTTAACACTGGAATACATTATTTTGATTTGAATTATTCTCAGTCTGTCCTGCAATGTGCCAGAGAGTGTCACTGGCTTTACATCATGAGCGAAGCCAAACAAATAAACTCCCATAATCGTGTGCCTTCAGGGAGCGTTCGGCTCGCCTTCGCAAATGCCTCCATTTATCTACAACATTTAATGTTTCTGTAAATAACCATGTCCTCTACGGCAGCAAGTACCAACATTGCTATCATTTTCTGCAATCGAATATACAAGCAAATGATAGACATCATTACTGGATAATGGATGCAAGTGTTGATGTGTTGAGAAGTAAATCAATTTGTTTGCCTATAGTGGAGGTTTTGAGTGTTTTCATTAATAATAGCCTACATCCTCTTTGGATTTAGGTCCACTGAGAGTATTAAAGGTCTCACGGCTGACCTCTTATAGTTGATGCTATAATGAAACTGTGTTCCTAGACTTTTGAGTATTTCCCACCAAATGGTCGGCTGAAACGTGAATTGTGATTCTCTCTGTCTCTCTCTCTATATATATGTATACAGTATATATACAGTATATTTGAATGTGTTGATAATGTGTTGAAATTCTTGAGAAAGAAAAATTAAACACAAAATGGATAAATAATAATAACAGCTCCATTGATCTATCATCATCTTTGTTTTTACAAGGATAAAGAATAAACACAACACACACTTTCACTCCTCAGTTCATTATCATTTCACTGCGGAGAGTGCAGCTGAGGGCCAAGTTGTTAATTAGTCAACTCTTTATGTCTTTGTAGGAGAGGATTTGTCAGAAGTAGTAGAAGTGCTACTTGTATGTAGGAGGACATTGCTGAGCTGTTGAAATTGAGGACAGCCAGTAGCTGAAGGGTTGTGTGCATGATGAACACAGAGATGGTGTTTGTGCTGATCAATATGTTGTTGCTTCTTAGAGCTTGTTGGCACAATTAAAATGTATCATTTATCATATTTGGCCTCAGGTAGCTGTCCTGGTGTATCATTTGGACAAGAACCCTGCCTACAGGTCTGTGTTTAAATACAAGACAGAAACATTAAATGACTTCTCCTGTCTCAAGTCTACTGTACTTTGACCTGGGCAGAGGTTTATGATGCATGAGGGCCTTTCTTAGCCTGGTTCTGCTTGCTTCTGTACTTCTGCTCAATTTTCATGTCCTGATGGACCGGTACATTTCTACTGGCCAATCAGTGAACAGAGGGAGTGGTTGAAAACAGTGATTTTGAGGTTATGCGCTCAGTTTGTACATAATGGCGGCAGAGATGGATGTTTGTGAAGTCCTTTGTTCTGTTGTGGCAGCACTTCTGTTGTTGACAGACATCAACCACACACTGGCTTTGCTCCGTCCAATGCAGTGGATGATGGTCGTTGTTTACAGCGTGCAGCAGCTTCACAGTGTTCCAGAATATGACGTACGTCACAACCAAACATTAGTGATTGAGTAAAGGCAGATCCAATAGTTTTAAAGGGATAGTTCAACATCTTGGCAAATTGGCCCATTGCCATAATCCTATAGTCTTAGGAGTAGGTTTGTTACCCTTAATTGTCGGTGCAAGCTATTTTTAGAACGGCGGAGCAGAGCCACAAAGCTGCTCAGAGCTACGCTACGGAGGCTAATGGGATTTCTTGGTTTCCCTCATCAAACTCATCAAATGCACAATCCAACAACTCCACAACGCTGTGGTGGACAAGTTGTGACCTGCACATTCACCACGCTATGAGATAATAACACAACGTTACCAGACAGAGTTGTTTTAGAGGTAAATACAGAGACTGCTTGCTGAAAAACTGCCCCAGACGGGAACAGGCATCAGCAGTTTTGCATGAATTTACCTTAAAAACAACTCCATTATTATCTCATAACTTGGTGAATGTGCTGGTCACAACTTTTCCACCAGAGCGTTTAGGAGTTGTTGGAATTTCTCATAGCATAGCTGTGAACAGCTCACGGCTCTGCTCCGCCATTCTGAAAATAGCTTACACCGACAATTAAAGGTAACAAACCTACTGCTATGACTGTAGGGATTATGGCAATGGGCCAATTTGCCAAAATGTTGGACTATCCCTATAAACATCTATCAGGAAGTAATTCAGTCAGTGCAGACAGTCTCTTTGCACAAATGAAGGAAATGCAAGAGACTGGTTAGGACCAGACTGGGCCTTACTTGGATGTTATCTTCTTTTTTGCCTGTATGTTGCAAGTCCTTGTTTATACTCAATATGAACCTAATAACAGACAACAGGACAAAAGTGGGTGCAGCCACATTTCATCTCATACACGTTGCATCATTATAGTGGAAAACAATCAGTGCCTTTTCTATAAACTACAAAGACCAGTCTGTCAGGGTTTTAATGGCTTCTTTTACCAAATATAACAGCCTGCATGGACAACATGCTGGGTGACGCTGACCAACAGGACCACAGACTGCTCTTCTGCACCACAACTGTCACACTGTCAAGGAAACCAGCGGCTTTTAACAGTGCAGCTTGTACCACTGATGACTGACTGAGTGTTCAGCTCAGCACTGATCCGGGAACATCTCTTCTGTTCTGTCCCTATATAACCATATTTGGAGTGCACCACGGTTTCAACTTTAACGTTTGCCAGTTCCACAAATGGTGTTTCAGCTCCCAACCCTGAGCTGAGCATGTCCTGTGGTCACAGCCAGTGACTGTAGTTATGGTTTTCCTCTGGGACATATGGATCACATGGAGATCAGAACATTTGCAAAGGAAAACAAAACCTGGAAGGAATGCAAAAGACAGAGATATTTTAAATATAACCAACAACATTCAAATAAATTGTCAATTAACTTCACGACTGCATTGTGTTGTTGCTGTGGCTCATGTTTCTTCCTCTTGGGTCGAGACAGTTGCAGCTTGTAACCATGTACATGTACGACATGACCCAGACTGAAGCTTGGCTGTTATATATTTAGTCTGATTTGTGCAGAGCCAGTCGCCTACCGAATTACACGATGATGATAGTGTCAGCTGTGGTTTCTAGGAGACTGGAGATGCAAGCCTTTATTTTTTTATTTTTTTGTTTGCTCCCTCCAGTGGAAATCCATTTTGATCCAAAACGAGGGACCTGGAAGCTTGGGGCCGTGCGATTTCCGAAAACGGCTGGTGTGGTGACATGTACGAACTCAGACTGATGTCAAATCTTTGACTTAAAGATAAAGAGCTTCGGTTTCTCAGCGCATCATTCCTCCAAAATGAAATGGATGTTGAGGGAGCCGCTGCAAAGACACACAAATGTGCCTTTTAAGTGATGTTTTTGTCTTCCCACAAATGCAGGGAAACAAAAAAAAAAAAGGACAGAACCGTTAAATGTGTGCTGCACAATGTGTACTCAACACACACACACACACACTCACATCACACTGTCACATCCTCTGACAGCAGTGGCCATAAATGCTTTATGATATGTGCAAGTGAGAACATGAGGATTAGCTTTAACCTGAAGTGCTGCTGACAACTCTGACAAGACAGGAAGAGGCAGGGAGAAGGTAACGACACGGCGACACGCTGGTAAGTGAAGGGGTTATGGTCGTGCAAAGACACACACACACACACACACCTGCATTTGTATATTGGGCTCTATTTTTTGCAGATGACATATATTATTAGGAGTACAGGGGTTATAACTTCTTTTTTTCCTTTCTGTCTCTTTTCCTCAACACTTTGGACTGGTTTTCATCTAGACACAATAAAGAGTTTCCAGAGTGGTTAAACTGTGTTAATGAGATTATGTCATTGTCACCCAGTTTACACCTGGCATTAATATGCGTCTTGTGTGTCCACATTGAGATCTGTTTGAGATCTGGTGACATATTTATGTGGGGAACGTAAAAGGAAAAGGAAAATAAAGAGTATTAGAAAAAACAAATAGTAGCCATCAGTGAAGTTGCACTAGCACGCAGCAACAATGTATTTCCGACCCTGTAGTTGTATGCGGACACAGGACGCATTACTGTTTACACCTGTGTTCAATGTGGTCACAATTGACCAACTGACCGCCGATCGGATCACAAACTGTCCTCAATGTGTCTTGGGTGCGTTTACACTTGTACTTTCATGGTCAAGCACTATCTGATCACTGAAAACACATCTTAAAGGAGACATATTCTGCCCCTTTTCCACAAATTAAAATAGTTCCCAGGTGTCTTAAAGACATGTCTGTGACATGCTTTGGTCAAAATACCACAAGGATCAAACATCACAGCTCTTGTCATCCTCTCTAAACAGCCCTGTTCAGAACAGCTGGTTTCAGTGCCTGTCCCTTTAAATGCTACCACTGCTTGCCCCACCCCCTTTACTGGTACCAGGTAGGGGTGGGGTTATGCAAATTCAAAAACTTGTTAAATCACTGGAAGACAACTGAGGGAACAGCTCGTAAAACCACGTGGATTTCAACCTATGGAGCCTGAACAGATTTGTTTGTCAATTCTCACAATTTCAATGCTGGAAGTCAAAACAAACACCTAAATATATGTTATAGAGCCTTCAAAAAGTGATATTTCCATAATATTTCCCCTTTAATGCCAGGTGTAAATGGGGTATGTGAGAGGCGTGGGCATGTGGCAGCAGCTTGATTGAGTGCTTTGGAGACGCCAACCTGGGAGGACCACAGCTCCACACCTTACACTTCTGAGAACCAGCCTGTTGTTTTATTAAGAAGATCCATCCACCATCAACCCACAACCTGAACTGTGTGAGGACCCAAGATGGAGCTGAGGCCTGTGTTGGTCTGAGGGACCTTCTAACTGCTGCTGCGGTAGGCTGATCCACCTCCACATTAGTTCTCCTGTGTGGAGAAACAGTCCACTTCTCTGTGTCTGAAAATTCTGAATCCACCTTGAACCAAAACCCTTCCTGGACCAGGCTCCATCCCTGCACCACAGTTGATGCAGATTGGTTCACCACCAATCTGCATCAACAACATCAACAACATCAATCTGCATTGTCAGTAATTCCTGCTGACAAATAAACAGACGCTGTTAAACAAACCTCTATGGCAGAGGTAATTAGATGTAATCTACAGTCTTTATAAGTGTAAGCAAAAGTTGTACCAGCAGAAATCTAATCACACACTAACACATATTGCTCTGGTAGTGAGCCAATAGCTGAGGGTCAGGTGTGGTTTTACAGCCAGTCACCTCACATTTAATTCAATTTTATTTTATTGTTTGATTTGAACAACAGCACAACATTCTGATAGCTTGCCCCACACATTTTACATCTAACACCATGGAGCTGGTCCACAGACCGGCTGGGTCTCCAAAGTGAAACAACCTACCCAGCTAGTACCATGAAAAACTGTTCATTGGAAACTTGTTCCTGTTTTTTTCTTTTAAATCCACTCCCACCTGGTATTTTAATGTAAATGTCATAGGCTATGCATTGTATTGTATGCCTGTTGCTGTGTTAGCCCAGCCTTGCTACGTGGGGTCCATACGGGCCCCACTTGGGCTGCAATTGTGGGCCCCATATGTGGCTTGCACCCAGGATCCATATAGGACCCTACTGTGGTAGCCCATATGGGCTATGGGCCCACAATTGCAGCCCGAGTGGGGCCCATATGGATCCCACGTAGCATTGCTGGCTGGGAGGTCGGTCTGACACAGGTCTCTTTTAGAAATCTATTTTAGATTGCCTGTATAAATAAAGTATATACAGTATACATTTTATATTCTCAAAGGCCCTTTTAGATGGTGAAGAAAAGTTGTATTCTGAGGGTAAATCTGAAATAAAGAACTGAACTTTTTGCCACAGTGTTACTCGTGGATCTCGACAAGGTTCTGAACTGAAGTCCTCACAAGTCTCCCTGGTAGCCCCGCTAACATTGATTAACATATGAAGAGTTCATTTGCAAAAGCAGATAAGTGCCATTTTGAAAAAAATGAGCTGATGCTTTTGAATTATTCTTTACATAGTGTTGTTTTCAATAAAGCTTTGTTTTTTTGAGTTACATCTGTTTTTGTACATATCATCTCCTTGGTCAAAGCCACTCAACTTTGGTTTGACTGATATCACCTGGTGTAAATAATAATTAAAAATTTTCAAATATCTTTTTTAAAAACAGAGTTATCTGCTTTTCCAAATGAACTCTTCATCTGGCTTTTGTTAGTTGAAAGGTAACACTCACTGCCAGGTCACATGACTTAACAGCAGTTGTGGGTATTGATCAGTTCCAGCTCTGATAAGCATGTAGATACAACACCTGGGCTAATTTTTCTCTTTCACAGTGTGATGCACTCAGAATGAAGAAGTGAGCGCAGCCTCAGCATAAGTTTAAAAACACTCCATCACTGACTGAAGTGTCTCACATGATTTGCTCCAATACTTCCAAGCAAAACTTGATACAATCTGCATTGCAGCTAGCAACTGACTGAACCTGCGCTTTATGTGTGAGCCTATATTTGTGAGCTAAATGTTGTTGACTTCAGTCTTGACCTTTTCACAGCTCTGTCACCTGGTTTAATCCACTTCCCCCTCAGCTCCTCTGACTCACGTGAAGGTCCCGCTCAATAAAACACCAGCACATTGTTCCCACTGAAAATGAAAAATGACAGTGATGTGCAAGTTCACAGCTCCGTGGATGTGGAGCTGGCTCCGTGAACCTCTGGCATTTCCTGGCTAATTGTTTCAGCAGTACATATGTACATATACAGACTCTGGGCTGCTTTACCGAACTTGTCAAACACATTTAAATCTGGCCTTACTGTGATAATGCCTTCATTCTGTGAGCCCTGGAAAGCTTGACATTTTAATGTGCTAGCATCTCAATTATATTTCCCCCTCACATGTGACATGCCTCATATTGAACCGAGGCAAGAATGCGTATAATGCCATTTAGATGAGACAGGTGCCAAGATATTTCTGCTTAGCCAGCATTCTTCTAAATAAGCAAAAAATAAAAACCTCTCTCTCTCTTCTATAGTGTCAGATTGTTAGCTAGGGTGACCATATTCATATATTCAGAGAGCAATAGCCTAAACTGTGTAACTTCTGTCAATCCCTTGAGAAATCCTGTGTAGGCTATTTACAAAACCCTTAATTGTTGTGGTTGCACTTTAAAGCCCATGTACAGACGTTTCATTTAGTGTTGATTTTGGCGGCCCCTGTGGACGAAAGCGGTGGTGTTTTGCCGGAATGAAGACTGCATTTCCCACTGTCGTGAAGACGTTCGCATGTAGATTTATTTTGGAAACGTCGGAAAGAAGACGAGACTTGCTTTGAAGACTTTTTTTTTTATTTTTTTAGCAGCTATCTGCAGCGTGCATATGGGTGAGGTAATGTATCTATTCGTATGGTTTCATCAGTGGTCCAACCAGACTATGCCTTCCAGAGGTATAGAATTAGACTACTTAGAAATAGCGTGTCTTCACACTGATGGGCTCATTTGCTGTTGTAGGTAACAGAGACACATCAGCAGAAACCAGAGACTTTTGCGTATCCAGTTTAAAGCTCTGTACAGGGGCTGTAAGTTGTTTAAGTTGTTTCACATTGATGTTGCAGTTTGTTTAAAAAAAAACAAAAAACGATGACATGTTTACATCAAATGCATTGGCTGGTTTATTTTGTTACTTTTAGTAGCCCCATATGACATTTAGTACTAGGTCTATATCACTTCAAATCCTATTAAGTGTAAATCAACCTCAGGCTGCAATTTTGGCTGGTGAATTTGATATAATTTCAGATTAAAAACCATAGATGGCTAAAAACATTCCAGGCTAGGATGATGATCCGTAACGACAGATTAGTTTGCAGTAGCTAGGTGTGTAAATGATCAATAATCAGTATTATTGGCAATGACAATGATAGAGGGCCCCCTCGGGCCCCATGGAGGCTTGGGCCAGCCCTGGTCACAGATAAACACGGCTGTTGGGTATTTAGGAAAAAAAGAAAGGGAAAATAGTGTCCTATGTGTCCTGGGCTACCGGCCCTTCTTCTCCAGAACACACAGATGTCCAGTCCGCCCCTGGTGAAGCTGCACTTGCGCTTCGGCATTTTGTGAGCAGAGACAACGCTGCTCCGACGTCTGCTCCATCTGTATGAGCGCGTCACAGAGCCACACATACAGAGGCAGCCTCTCTGGAATTACGTCAGAGACGCAACTAAACACCGGAGTATTCTGTGCAAAGCGCCAGTCAAGTATGTTTAATGGTCCCATGAAAAACATTGAAAACCGGATATCTTCACCCGCCCGGACGCCCCGGACAGGGTGTAAAAAGTGGACATGTCCGGGTAAAAGAGGACGTTTGGTCACCCTATTGTTAGCTTCACTGGTATTCGGAGAAACATCTGAGTTGAGCCAAACCTCCAGAGGCGTGTACTGTAACCAAAGTGTGCTCTGAAGAAGTGGGAGAGGTGTGAGGGCTAAAACTACTGTGACATGTTTTGTTTTTGTCCACCAGAGTTGAATAGTGAATATGGAAAACACAGCCCGAGGTGTCAATGTACATGTTAACAGCAACAACAACAACAACCAAAAAAAAAAAAGTGTATCTGCTAATGCGAGAGGGATGGTATCTTGTGTTTCCAGGTCAGAGTCGGTGCGTGTCCATGTGCTCTTTAATAGCTTTTCCAGGCAAAGCAGCCATGTAGCTGCAGGGCAGTGGCCATATCCTGCAGAGATTAGACAAATTAAAGCAGCACTTAAAGTATATGGACCTGATTAGCCCCAGTAATGAAATCAAGCTTGACACCATGGTTCCCCTTTTACACACACACACACACACACACACTTATATGCACTGCACACAGTACGCTGTGCCTCTGATCTCACTTCCCTGAGCTCGCCATCGAGCCTACAAAAGCCCGATACCAAGCTGCACACACAGCTCCTCTCTCTCTTTCTCTCTTTCTCTCACACTCGCTTTTTTTTCCCGTCTCGGTCTCCTTTCATTCGCTCACCCTGCAGCCCTTAAGCTACCTCCCCCTCTCTGACCCCCTCCACTGCTCTCTCTCTCTCTCTCTCTTTCTTTCTCCGACTTCCTCTCATTTCTGGAGTAAGTGTGCTCCCTAGTGTTGTTCGCATCGGTGAGACAGAGAGAGCAGAGCAGAGCAGAGACTTCCATTACACTTTAAGACACCTACACTCACACAGCACACAGATACTATATGGTGGGATGTGGATGAGACGTCATGGTAACATAGGTGAGGTGCGGATGTCATGCTCCCTCCGTAACTGTAATCTTCCCTCATTTCTACACTAGTGATGACTGTGCAAGAGAAGGTGACAAAGTGTCAGTCTGCATCATAAACAAAGAGTCTTTTTGTCTTTTTTGAATGTCTGTTTGTGTCACCAATGTTTCACATTAGGTGATTGTGTTGTCTTGCTGTTTGTCAGCAGTGTGCTACACATCAACCCTGATTGGTCCTGGTTTATGTAACATCTTTGCACGATGATGCCAGGGTTACACCACACAATTATTTTATTGTTGTTCATGAAAGTCGTTTTTCAGATTAGACTTCAGATTAGAATTCTTGCCGTGTCTTGGTCAGTAAAGTGATCACACCCCGACCGGTCATTGTGTCGAGTTCAGAGTTCATCGGGGAGGCGGAGCAAAGCGGTCGTCAATCATGTCTGACATGCCAGACTTTCTATGTGGTGGTGGTGAGGTGTAATTGTGTCACTCTACACCAGGTAAAGACACACCTATGCATACATGCATACGCCTTTGCCTGTGATGTATCTGTTGAGCCGAAATCGGCTAGAAATCCTGAGGTGTAACCAGGGATGGTATAACTTGTAAGTTGACATACCGGTCTATATCTTTTAAACTAATGTGTTTGAAACGTGACACAAGTTACATGTGTCTGTTATTCAGCCCATTTTTATTTGTCTTTTAAAGTTTTTATCGGCAACCACAATGTAAAAAAATAATAAAACACGATCAAATTAATCAAAATCACCAATACATTTTTCGGTTCATATAAAGTAAAAGTGAGAGAAAAATAAAACAGAACAAAAACATAACACAAAGAAAACACAGCAAAAGCTAAACAAGCATGAGACAAACGCATACAAGAGCAATAAATTATGTGTTGCATACAATAAATACATACATTTAGTGAGGAAGACAAATGAAGAAAAAAATAAATAAATAGATAAATAAACAACTATGAAAAAGTCCAGGTGAACTTTAACATGGACCATAGTTATTTGACACTAAAGTAAATGTATTATGTTGAGTGGGTTGGGAAGATATAAGTGTTACATCTGACCCACGTTAAAAACATCTTTTCTGTTTTTGCTTTATGTTTCCAGCTGTGTGAAGGAGAAGACTTTGTTTCTGTGGATCAAGGTCAGAGAATTAAAGGCAAAACTATTCAGAGACGCCGAGATGTCTGGATGCTGCACAGTTGTTTTGCACTTTGACACCACAAAGGCTACAACAAATAATTATCACACAAGATGCTTCTTTTTTTCTTTTTTTCCCACCACCTGTTGGGTCAGGCCATGACTGAGCTGACAGTATGTAGGCTGGATCTTCTGTAAATCTCCATGTGTAGATACATTACAGATGATATCATGCTTAATAAACCCTATACATCAATGTTGTACTGTAACGACTGCAACTTAGTTTTCATTTAGTTTTCTTACCAGCGTATATCAGCTTCAGCTGGACTTGTGTTTTATGAAGGAACCAGGACTCTAGTGTTGCTGGATCAGGATGTTCCCAGTCTGGCTGAGCTACTTTTTTATTGCACTGGGCCTCTTGAAATAGCCTTGGATGCCTTATTGCTATTTGATATCGCTATAGTTTGGGGTTATTTGACGTGAGGTCGTGTGAAGTACTTACTGTATCTATAGATAGTATAGTTATCATCTGCAGAAGATTCAGATCAGCTCCCAGTTTGGAGAAGCAGCAGGAGCTCTGGCAAGCTGAGCGATGAGCTGCTGCTGAAGAGGTCACCCTCAAAAATACCCCCCCACATAAAAGCTTCCATACAACACGCACACTGTAGATCAGCTACGTGTAGGTGCGTAGAGATATGGTTGAGAAAATAGTTCCAAAGGAAAGAACTGTTGGATGACAAATGAAGCGCTAAAAATATTCAAAAGCTCAGCTTCAAGTTTCAATGGAAGATAGTAAAAAGATTTTTGGCAAAGATGAGCTAAATTGGAGGGGATGGAGTGAGAACATAGCAACTCACCTATTTTGGCAATGCCCATCGTTGGACAATTTTTGGAAATCCATTTTTGCTACTGCAAATAAAACACTAGTCACCCTTTGACAGATTCGTGGGATGAAAGCAGATGTCATTCTCAATAGGAAAAGGATGTATATCCTACAAATAGTACGGATAGCAGCAAAGAAAGCAATAACATTAAGATGGCTTAATGTAATTAATTGTTACAATGAATGGGTAAAACAATCCTAAGAAATATTTACACAATGGAGAAAATTACATGTTGAGATTACAGAAGGAAGTGTTTATAGAAAGATGGCAGCCATTAATGGAGGTGGTGGGAGAACAAATGGATTGATAACTGAAAGAGCATTTCTTCTTTGCTTGTTTTTGGTACTGAGCGGGGTCATAAGTCATACCCAGAGGTGATTGATAAAGATATGAATTGATTGAGGGTCTTTATGTAAAGGGAATTTATAACCCATGACTGGTATTATCCTTGATATATTGTTTTTGTTTTGTTTGGTGTTTTTTTTTATTGTTGCTGTTGTTTTTGGTTTCTTTTTTTCTTTCTTTCTTAAATATTCTAAAATTTTGATTAATTTTTTTTACACACATATTAAAAAAACAAAACAAAAGGTGATTGTTTGCCTACTCAGACCACTTGTAAAATGAATTGTTCTAATGGTTGTCGAATTACTATTGTAAAAGTGGATGTGAGGAAATAATAATAATAAAAAGCTCAAAAGTGACGAAAACATATTTTTAGATGATCATGTCCCAAACTTATTGTTACTCAGATATCAGTAAATTCATTGGCAGAAAACAAAGTGTGGTAAAGCGAAGCTGATGAATAAACACATTAATTCTAAACAGAGTTCTACAGGAACAAGGCAGCAACATGTAAAATGTTTGATTGATTGCTCAGTGCATTCATCCATCCATAAACACATACACGCACTGTACGCACATGCATACCAATCACCTACAGTAGTGCACATGTATTAAAGCATACACAAACGCATTCGCACACAACCACAAGCACACACATGAGCGAGATCAGCTGTGTTAAATGCCGACACCATTCAGATTCACAGCTGTACTCGTGCTGAAAAGCAATCTGTCGTCAAGCCTTTATATTTGACAGCTGCTCCAAAAAAGACTGCAGTCCTATCAATTGCTTTTTTATTATCAACATGCACTTTCTTCAACATGCTCTAACACTTGGAGGACTTAAGGGATAAGGGAAATAGCGTATCACTTACTCATGCCCTGTGAAAATGCATGTAATGCTCTCCATAACACTATTGTTAATGGAAATTGATAGGCCAAAACCAGAGAGCCACCCCGGTGTACGCCGCATATCTCTATAACTTTTTATGAAGTGACGGTCATTTGGATGCCAGCTCTCTGCAGCTCCCATCCTTTCTAATTTAATTTTGACCTTTCCATAAATTCACACCCATTTCCCAGCCAGAGATATGGAGGAGAATGATCTTTAGTATTTTAAATTGAAAGGTTGTAATTGAAAGAGTGCCGGGAGCGAAGATGAGAAATTATAGGATATTCATTTTTTACACTGATGCCCCTGAGAGACGCCTTGATAGAAGGATGTAAGGACATCCTGCATGGTTTGTTCCAGGAAAAAAAAAACTATAGCTACTCCGTCGGCGCTGTTCCATCAATGCTCCCCTGACATGTAGAACATTATATACACAATACTGGGCGATGCTTCTTTGTATTTCTCATCCATGAAATTGCGCCCAATAAGTGGTGAGATTTAGGAGGGAACGCTTCCGTCGTCGCCTTTTGCAATTAAGTAAAGCCACACAGGAGAGAGGCTGGCTCTCCTTTCCCCCTGCCACACAGGAGTAATTTGAGAAAGCCAGCCTTGAGGCTGTCCTTTAACAAGCTCACCCAGATCGCCATATAGTCCACCACTCTGGAGGCAGCTGGCTTTAAGTGGCTGCATGTCATTCTGAGGACCAACTGACAAACACACAAGGTCCCACTTAAAATGTGAAACTCTAACTGAGACTATGTGCATCAGGACGCTGCTGCCAGTCTGGGTCTTTACAGGCAAAGGGAATACAGGGAATGATTTGGAAAAAAAAAAAAAAACGCTGCCATGCCGATGCAGAATAAATGCAAGCGGGCTCGGGCTTTCACAGTTTCTACAAAGGCTGCCACTGTACTCTGGCTCTGTCTGTGATTGTGTTTGTCAGCTGGCACTCAAACCTACCATATGTGCACGGTTGCACATATGTGATATATGCGTATAATGTTGTCCTATTTGCTCCTGTCATCCTGCACTGCTGCAATTTTTTTTTCTTTTTTCGGTTTCTCCACCAGTAAACAGGAAATATCCTCAATCACAATTACAGGATGAATGCAGGCAAAACGACAGACTACAAAGAGCTGAATGAGAGACACAGTGCTGAAAGACGGGCTGGACCAATCAAAATCTGGGGGTCAGTTTGACTGGCCTCCCAAAAAAAAAAACCCTCCTTCTGATGATCAGCCGGTATTTTGAGTTGATTGGCTTCCGGGAGTCTACAGGGAGAGAAAGTTCTAGAGGGGCCCCGACCCCGGCCGACCTCCAGGCAAGTGCCTCCTGACCTGGAAACCTTGGATGCGCTTCCATGTGTATCAGTCCATGCAATCCATCCTTGTCAGTCTTTAGACAACAGATGTTGCTTCCTGTTTGGTTCCATTTATCTGGCCGACCTTTGGCCTCGGCCCTCACGTGAAATAAAAGAGGACCTGCAGAAGCATGGGATGTTAAATGGAGAGTCAAAGATGAATTGACAATGGCCCATGCACGCTCGGACATGGAAGTTTCATCCCAGCCTCAATCATAGAGCGAACACACCATAACATACAAACATGCTTTCAAAGCCATTATCGAGCAGCTGCGCCTAAGAACAAATTGAATTGACCTGGCCCCGGTCAGGCCATGTGTAATGTAATTGAAACTTGGAGCCTAGAGATCAGCAGTGATGCTTCCCTATAGTTCAGCAGATGACGAGGATGCAGATTTGATTAGCTTGTGTTAGTAATTGGATGATGTGTGAAATGGGGAAATATGAACAAGATGAGACAAAGAGCAGATACAAAGGAGCAGGAGGAAAAACAATGTAGTAGTTCTTCTACAAGCACAGACATGATGTGTAGATAATCTGTTAACTATTGGCAATGTCTGGCTACAATACAAACACACTGTATTAGTCGTCACCCCCTGATGACAGCCTGTGGTAAATGTATTGAACACTTTTTTGCTCCGGCTCCGTCTACCAGAGTTGTGCCGGTGAAACACCCTCAACTGAAACCAAAATGTATTGAACGGAGGAACTCAGAGAGGCTGAGGGAAATTGAATGAGTTCTCGGTGCGTTTTCAATCTCCACCGTCTGATACAGACAGTTTCCCCCAACAAAAGCCTTAATTTGCCTCAGTCAATATTAATTTTTTACTTGTGACATTTCCAACGTCGTCTTTGATTAGACTTCTTGATTCATTTCTCGACCTGCAGCGCAGCTGTAATTCTGAGTCTCCATTGTTTTTCCTTCATAGTGATTTGTGTTTTTCTGCGACGGTGCTGCAACTAAATCCACCACAGTAATACATAATGACAAAAAAGTAACTGTGGAGCAGCCTTGATGCTTCATGGCAGTGCCTGATTATTCCAATAAAATGCACATCAAATGTATGTGTTACCTTGAAAGGAACGTAGTGCTCTTTAGTAGCAACATATGTTGATGACACTCTCTCTACAGGTGTTCAGTTGTGATCAAAACAAATTAATTATTCTAGCTGGGGTCTGCCCCATGATAACTGACTAATCATGTGATGATATAAAAATGACCACTGATGAGAAACATGACCATGAATTTAAGCTCTAGGCACAAACAGTCTATTAACCTCAGCCTTGTACGCCTTATATAAACTCCATTTCTCCTTTCCCAAAAAGAACAGTTTTTTAACACAATAGTACGGCAGCCCTGTGTGGTAAGCTTTAAAGGTACATTGTGTAGGAATTACAATCTAGCGTTGCGGTTGTATATCACAAGCAACTAAATCGTATTTTTCATGCTGCATTCACCTGAAATTGGGCAGACAGCAGACGGACGACAGCCGCTGCACGTAACAGCATAAACAAGCCTCTATGTAAACAAGTGGTCCGTCAGCACGAGGCAAAACAATACACGTGACAATATGTTGTCATGGCGATGTGGTATTGTTGACCTGACCCACGTTTTACCAGCTTTCTCTGGCTTTCTGTGACTAAAATGACATCTGGTTTGTTACCGACGGCCGTCTGCCCGACTGCACGTGAATGCAGCATCAGTGTAACGCTCCATTCCTCCTCACTGTGTTACCGCAATAAATACATATAAACAGAATACAACAATTAAAAATATAATGATTGTTAAATAAATAAAAACATCTACAGTAACTTCACAACTGATCTGGATTTAGCCTTTACCAATTCTAAAATAACGTCTGCTCAAATAACATTTGCCCTGCCATCAGAGCTTGTTGGCTCATTCTGAACTCATCCTGTGACATCTATATGTCATTAGCTGCACAATGTGTTGGAATAATAAGTAGGTTCTTGCACAGAAATGATGGAGAACATGCATGGATCAGTCTTGATCCACTTGAGGGAAGTAGCTAATATGGCAGAACGTAATGATGACAGGAATCTGTCAATTCATCAAAATGAAGAACAGTGCCATTTCTTCTCTCATCAAGCACCAGTGACCCACTGAAGGGGAGAACTTTATTACAGCTGGCACTTTAGTGAGCACTGCAGAATGATCTGCAATATATTTTTTGTGTATAAAATTAGTGTCAAATTGCTGCTCACCACATAGACATGTAGAGAAATACAACACACAACCTTCACTGATGTATCTGGACTACAGATGAATTCAAGATTCCAGATTCTCATACTTAGAGAGGACCAAAACAGACCTCACAGGTTTTATGTGTGATCTGCAATAACAATGTGAATAATAAAACATTAAACAATAAGAATAAATAAACAACTATAATGAAGAATATTATTCTTCATTATAGTTGTTTTAGAAATGGAGTGTAGTTTAAATTTTGTGGGGCCAAGAAAAGGAAACCAGGTGATTTTTCTTCTTCTTATTTCTTTTTTTTTTAGCACTTGTTTATAGTTACATTAACATTCAAATATTGTTTCTATGGTTCAGTCTTGATACCATTGCTTAAGTAATTTACAAGACAAACAAGCAGGTATTTTTGGCAAAATAATACATAAATGAAATAAAAGGAAATGTGTAAATAATGATAAACTTGCTGCACGATAACGAAGGTTACGATATTGTAACCCTAGTTATATTAACACAGGCGGAGCCCTCTACTGGACTCTATGGGTATATCTCTCCTCCAATCGCGTACGCGCGATGGCCCACTGAAATTTGCATGTACGTAGCCGGCCAGTATGGCGTGCCTTCCTTTCCCGCCCTTTAGCGGGCTATATAAGCAGATGCACCGCCAGCTGCCCTCATTCCACCAAACTTCAGCGAAAGGCGAAAGAGCGGCAGGGCCCTAAGTAGAGGGCTCCGCCTGTGTTAATATAACTAGGGTTACAATATCGTAACCGTCGTTATATCTCACACAGGCTTCGCCCTCTACTGGACTCTATGGGTACAGTAGGCGAAGCCCGATTTATGTACTCCCTGCCGCGGGAGAGGCTCCGCCCACTGACCACACCAGCTACCGGTTAGGTACCAAGACCCAGTCACCACTTTATTAATCTTAACCAACGTATGGAGTGATAACGGGTCCAACTTCATCCCAGTTAGCAGCACCTGGCTAGGCTGGGTGAAGTTGTGGTCTAACCTCGCAGGGGTCTCAACCCTAGACCTCCTGCGCACCTCATTGACAGTGTCCTAGCAGAGCACAGTCCAATGCAGGTGCATGACACCCTGTGGGGATCAAGTATTTAAAACACTTGACACATCCTTCCTCTCACATGTCCTGTGACCCTACAGTGAGCACAGACCTGGAGAAGGAGCCTGATACATCCAAGAGATAGAACCTTATGAATGGGCAGGGTGAAGACCACGATGCCGCCGTACATATGTCCTCAACACTCGCACCACTGAACAGGGCCGTAGACGTCGCCACACTTCTTGTGGAGTGCGCCCGGACCACAGTGGGCGGCTCTCGACCCGCTTGACTGTAGGCTGAGAGGATGCATTCACACAGCCACCTCGCCAAGTGTTTCTTGGACAGGGCTCTGCCAGCCGTCCCGTCACCATAACACACAAACAACTGGGGCCTCATTTATCAAAGAGGGTGTAAAACTGCTACTAAATATTTGCGTACGGCGAAAAGACGAAAATGGCGTACACCCTAAATATTTACACCTTTTTCAGATCAATCAAACTGTGCGTACGCACAACTCTCCGCAATACATGACACAGGACTCAAGAATGGTGCACACGTGAACACACCTCTTACTCCGCCCCCGGAACGCCTATATACAACTATATATGGTCAGCACGTGCATATTTAATTAGCCATGTGCTCTCTGTGGTGCAGCAACTTTTGTGACAACAAAGTGACAACGGAGACAACGGGCGGAGGACGGGGGAAAGAAGCGGAACTTCTCCGCTTCTCCGAAAGCAGATACACGGGCAATAACTCAGTCAGAAAAATGATCTTGCATTTTAATAAGATACAATAAAAACAAAAACCTCCCAAATCTCAACAAAAGGGAGCAGAAAGAAGAAGAATCTTATCTGCCCGTTTATCCCAGAAAATCTTTTTTTTTTTTTTTTTTTTTTTTTTTTAACCTAGATGTTAAAACAATGTAGGAAGCAGGACGATAGTTACCATTACTTTGCACGCCTTTCCACACAGTTACAGCTCTACTGGACTCGGTTTAGGTCATTTTCCATTAGGCTACAGCTGAGTCCTTCACTGTTCCTCCTCAGAGCCGCGTTGTCTCGCTCTTTATTCTCTCGTCAGCTCCAAACACACGTGCACCTCGTTAACTCAGGTGACAGAATAATAACAGTCTAGGCTGCAGATCAGTGTGCGCTGCTGCCGATGTGTTTTTAAACTTGGATGGTTTGATCCTTGTCGGACGTCACACATAGCCTAATCAAAAAAGCAAAATCCACAATCCGCTCTGTTTATCAATGAACATAAAGCCTAGTGTTATTATAGAGCGGGTTGGATTGCCAGCATCAACTGTCAACCACTACCACAATTACTTAAAAAAATCCTACTGTGCTCTTCTAAATGTACTCCGCTCCTCTCTCCCTCTCACACTGCAGTTCTCTGACTCAGCAACGGTGTCGCCAATTCCTCCTGTTCCTCAAAACAGGTGTAAATCACGGTACGCCAGGGTCAAAATGGGTGTAAATGTCCGCACTTTTCCCCGTCAGGTTTTGGCTTGATAGATCCCAAATTTGGCGGAGAAAAGTGCGTACGCACAAAACGAGGGGAAAATTGCGTAAAAAAAGGTGTATCCACAATGATAAATGAGGCCCCTGGTCCGTGTTCCTGACAGTGGCTGTTCGGTCGACATAGTATGTCAACGCACGCACAGGGCAAAGGAGATGCAGTTTCGCCTCCCTCGAATCCTCATGAGGGGGAGGGTGAAAAGCCTCCAACTGGATGATTCTGGACCGAAATGAGCTCCTTATGTTCTTAGGAAGAAAGGAGGGGTTCGGTTTAAGGATGGCACCACTGCGGTCCCCGCGAAGGAGTAAGCAACTTGGGTGGACTGACAGGGCACACAATTCGCTCACTCTCTTGGCTGACGTCAGAGCAAGAAGCAACGCTGTCTTGAACGATAACACCTTTAAGGAGGAGCGTTCCAAAGGCTCATAGGGGTCCCTTGTGAGGGCCTCGAGCACCAGTGGCAATTCCCACTGTGGTACAGAAGTGCGTGACACAGCCCTCTATCAACCAAAAGCTGTAGAAAGGAAAGAGTGTCCCCCACTGAACATGTCAGTGGGTCCACTTCCCTCTCTTCGCACCAATGCTGGAAACCCAACTACTTAGCCCTTTAACAGGCAATGGTGGATCCAGCCCTAGCCGCTTGGATGGTTTTCACCACCTGCGCAGTCAACCCAGCCCGCATTAGCCTGTCCCTTTCAGGGGCCAGGCTTGAAGCGGCTGGCCCAGGATCGACAGCGCCTGTATCGCGCCTGCCTCCTGTGACAGTGCTCCCCGGATTTGGGGAATGGGCCATGGTGGGGCCGCCGTCATTGTGGTCAGCTCCGCGTACCACGGAGCCGACCGCTGGTCGGGAGCCACCAGAATGACCCTCAGCCGCTCCACTCTCACTCTCTCCAGTAGCTGGGGGATGAGACGGAGGGGGGGGAAGGCATGAAGTAGCCCTCTTGGCCATGAAGCGTGTGCAAACGCGTCCACCCCCAAGGGTGGATGGTCTTGCGGGCTCAGGGAGAACCAATGGGGGCAGTGGGTGTTCGACCTGTTGGCAAACAGGTCCACTGTTGCCCTCCCGAATCATGTCCAGATCTGCTGTACCACTTCTGGTTGTAGTCTCCACTTGTCTTCCAGGCGGCCGCCCCTTGACATGAGGTCGGCCCCCCTGTTCTCGATTCCTGGAACGTGGAGGGCTCTCAGAGATTGTAGGTGCTCTGAAGCCCATGACCACAGGTTCTCTGCCATCGCTAACAGGGCAGCGGAATGTACACCGTCCTGTCTGTTGATGTAAGCGACTGTGGTGCGATTGTCGGTCCTCACCAACACGTGTCTCCCCCTTAACAGGTGACTGAAGTGTTGGAGAAGGAAATGTAACTCGAGGAAGTTGATGTGACGGTCCTCCCCCGGAGGCCACACACCACCTATCGCCCTCCCCAGGCAGGTGCCTCCCCAACCCATCAGGGAGACATCCGTGAACACCGACGTGTACGAGGTCACTCGTCCTAGTGGTGTCCCGGTCAACAAATGTCGTGGGGACCCCCAGTACTGCAGGTTGCCCTGCACTGTTGGAGGGACCGTCAGCAGCCGAAACTTCTGCCTCTTGAGGTCTAAGCGTAGGCTGGCGAACCATCTCTGCAGGCGACGCATGTGCAGCAGTCCTAGTGGAACCACCGGGTGAGCTGCTGCCATGTGCCCCAGTGCTTGCGAGACGCGCTGCGGTCCCGTGCGGGGCGTTGCTGCGTCCGGCCCGCTGGGGCCGGCTGTCGGTCAGCTGGGGGATCCGCCGCGGAGAAGCCTCTTCGCTGGCGGCGATCTCTCCGCCTCGCCGTAGCGTTGCGGCGGGGCAGCTTGACCTCTCCCTTCAGCTGCGCCTTTTCCTCCTCCAGCCTCTTTAGCCGCTGCGTCACCGTAGTCAGGGAGCCAACGAGACCGGTGCAGCCAGAAGATCCTCTCGGTCCCTTCTGGGGAGGGCGGTGAGACCTAGCCAGACGTGGCGAGAGCCGACGACCGACAGTGACATCACTCGTCCGGCAGCAGTAGCAACTCCCTGTATGAGGTTGTTCATCTGACCGATGGTCCGGCCGAGATACTCCATAGTGTCAGGGGAAGGGGGGGCGTCGCGCGGGAGTGAAGCCGCCGCTGCTCACCGGCTTCGGGGGCAGTGGGGGGGGCAGGGGAAGCCCGACACACTCCGCTGCAGTCGTCATGACTTTCGGGAAGTCGAGCTTGATAGAAGCGGCGCCAAACACCGTTGAGCCGTCGGAGAGGGAGAGTTCATCCTCCTCGTCTCGTAGCGGCGGCGAGTCTGCAGCAGAGGCTGAGGCGGGTCTGGGTGGCGATGCTTCATCAGGCGGCGTGGAGGTGGTGTACGCTGGAGCGGCGTCCTCCTCCTCCATGGCGTCGTCCTCCGGCTCCCGCTCTTCCTCCTCACTGCCATCAGGAGACAGGGTGAGTAGAGCTTCACCGCCGGTGAAGTAGTCGGCTCGCTGCTGGCGGCAAACCCGGGGGATGTCTCGGCAGCACGGGCAGGCCGGGCGCTGCTCCAGCCCGGCGGTGCCGTGCCTCCTCCCGAGACACTCGAAACAGAGAAGATGTGGGTCTGCCGGGGCGATGATGCCGTTAGGGCAGGCCGGGCAGAGGCGTTGTTCCTGAAGCGGCGACTCCATCCTTGGAGCTAGTGTGACAGTGGGCACTCGCCGACGCTGAAAGTAAAAGGAATGAGGGCAGCTGGCGGTGCATCTGCTTATATAGCCCGCTAAAGGGCGGGAAAGGTAGGCACGCCATACTGGCCGGCTACGTACATGCAAATTTCAGTGGGCCATCGCGCGTACGCGATTGGAGGAGAGATATACCCATAGAGTCCAGTAGAGGGCGAAACCTGTGTGAGATATAACTTCACAGCATTACAGTCAGATATGCTATAGTTAGCAGAATTAAGTTTGATTTGTCACCTTTTCCTGGTGTGATTTTTTTTGTCTTGTTCTCCAGTTAAATACAGTTGTTCACTTTCTCTCAATGAACTTTCTATTTGTCCTGATTTTTTTTTCCTTTTATTCCAATCACCCCTTTTTTTGTTTCCTGCCAACGGGTCCAACTATCAACCTGATATTGCCTAATCATTCTCTGTATCTAATTGTCTAAGATAACAGTAGTTTGCCAACAGATATCAGATGCATGTTGATGATGTATGATATTTGGACTTTTTCTTTCCCTGGTGGCTAATAAAAGACAACTTTAATTTGTTAGTGGGGTATTACTACCACTTTTTTTCTGGGTTTTATTTGTAGGAAATCATTAAAAAAAAGTATCAAGCTAACCCAGTTGACTTGTCCTCTAGTCATTTTAAATGAAAGACATCAGTAACCTTAATTGTGTTCCTTGTGATTATATAACACACCACCTGTTCATTTAAAGGTAAATGCAATGACTTTTCACCCATAGGTCATATGCTCAGTGGCCTCATTCAGTGACTTACAGGACAAGACACATAAAAATCATCAGAGTTTATAGAGTGCTAAAGTGGAAGCAGGAAGTAATGTCGCCATGAGACCTCAATTCGGAAAAGTTCTCTCATGTAAGTGAACAGATTCAAAATTTTATTTTGTGATCCAATTGAATTGTGTCATGAGAACAATATATGACCTTAACCTACTTAAAACATCACATTTCATGCCGATAAATCAGCAGTTTATCATAAAACGGCAACGGAACAATGTTTTTTTTGTGACGACGCTCTACGGACTACAGATCTGGTGTCCCACAAAAAATACGTCACCAACTGAAACAGGAAAGGACGGCATGTGGTGACGTCACATATACGCCACCTGGAGTCTTTCTGGTTACGGATTCTTCTTAATTTTATTTTACAATAGTTTGACAACAAACTGCTGATTTAAACAGACAGAGGTTATATATTTTCTCATGATACAAGTCAATCAGATCACAAAATATAATTTTGACTCCTGTTCACTTACATGGAGATTTTTTCCGAATTGAAGTCCCATGGCGACGTTACTTCCTGCTTCCGCTTCGGCACTCTATGACTTAAAATAAGACCATAATACTATTTCACAAATTCCTACAGTTAAAATTAGAGTTTGTAAAGTGCTAGAAGACGAGCTTTGTTTCTGTAGTGTCAGTGTCTGTTAAATTGGTTTTAACAAATTTGGCACAGCTGAATATTTCAAAAGTGTTGAGTGACAAAGAAAAGTGGGGCGACCCCAGTGTGAACTTCTCATTCCTGCACTTCTTCTTGCAGCGGTAATACATAGGTGAATAAAGATTTCCAACTTCAATCAAGTGCTAAATAAATAGGATATTCTCAGAGGAAAAAAAAATCTAAATACTACAGAGGAGAAAATATTCTGAAGACAAATGAAACCAAATCAAAGCACAAGGCAAACACAGAACAATAGATGGTTTATGACAACAACAAAAGACCCGAGTGAAACAAAGAAGGAGACTGAATTCATTCCTTTTTTTTCTCCAGCTCACAACTAAACAGCTTTGTGTGATCAGGGGATTCTTGTAACTTCTCAGTAATTGTGATGACACGTCCTTTGGTGTCAGTTACAAGATTCTGTCATTTATGGAATCAAATGACTTTATTCACTAATTGTGATGCTGTCAGTCAGTGCACGTGGTGTTTGTGTGTGTTGTTGTGGGACTTTGTGTTTGTGCAGCCTTCAGTTATTTTACATCGTCATCTCTGGATTAAAAAAAGAAAAAGTTGAATAATTAATGGAATAAAGGAGCAAGAAGAAGTCATCACACATCTTGATATACTGGGTTATTCTTGTGTAAAACTGGAAGTGTTATATTTCATATAGAAATACAATGCTTGAGTGACAGATCACGTAAAAGTTTGATAGTAATGTCTTATTGTATATCTATTGATAAATAAACACATAAATGGATGTCTCTTACAGCTACATTACAGTACAGCAAATAAAAGGAAAAAATACATTCATAGAAAATATTCTTCACTGAGCTTGAGATATTGAATAAAAGAGAATCATGAAGTCAGTAGCTGTCCAGTGTGCAGCTTGGGACAGGTGAATAGGGCAAACACCATGAAACCTCCCAAGTTTATAATTTACTGTACATTAAGACAAATATTTTTTTAGTGAAGTATTGCCAAATTGTATGTTTACTTATGTAAATGAGGCAATATTTTTTGTGTACATCTACATGTTCATTATTCTTGTTTTATTTTGTTGACATATTAGAGTCAGAAGTTTTTACAGAGGGGATTTTGGATATCTCTTTTTATCACCCTGTAAATGAGAAAATACTGTCACCAGCCCTAAAAAAATCTAATTTTGCCCTCTTTTTAGGAATAAAATGTTATATAAATCAGGCTGTGAATGATATATCAACAAATCCCCTCTGTAAAAACCTTCAGAATATAGACAGGAATAAAACTGGATGGTTTGATGTCTCTAAGTGCTACTGAAGTGGCTCAGGGTCTGAGGAAAAACTTATTTTGAGAAAACTGCTGTAAAATTCCATAGATTGTTAATGTAAATCATACTTGTACAATTGCTTGTGGATACGAGGAAAATGACAATTTTTGGAGCCTACATCATTGTTGAGGAGAGAGAGAGCTTTACAATGATACCTGACATGGCATGGGTCAGACAACAGGCAGATTTCTCTTAAATTCACCAAATGTTAACAGCTACTGTGACATACTGTGCTGTCACAGTAGCTGTTAACATTTGGTGAATTTAAGAGAAATCTACTGACACAAGAGACAAAATGAAGTAAAATAACAAACAACTTAATGTGGATTTTCTACCATTTATTTCCACTTTTCTGATAGAAGACACGTTGAGGAAGAAAAATAGCCCAAGTCTGTCTGTAGTGTCTCACCTTATTACACTGGCTGTTCAGTGCTGTCTGAGATAACACACAAACACAGAGATACACACACACTACCAATTTTGGCAGTCGCTACCTACCACACCAAATGAACACAAACACACACACAAACACACACACACATTAAAACACTCCAAACCTGGTTCACTGTTTTTTATTTATTTAAAATGTGATCGACATTTGAATTAAACTGTGCCCTTTGACCTTTGACCTCCAAAATCTAATCACTTTACCCTTGAGTCAAAGTCATTGTGCCAAAATCTGAGGTAAATTCCCTCGAGGTGGTCTTGATATACCTCATCAAAAAGTCCAATGTGACCTTTGACCATTTCTGGATTGCAAATGAATGTTCCAAATCTGAACGCCTCCAGCCCTGTCTCTGGCATAGAGGCATGAATATTGAAGTAAAAAACAATAAAAAAAAAAGGCAGATCGTGGCCAATCCATCTTTTTATTCTTATACACGGCTGTGTTTTTTCATTCTCATCAACAAGAATAATGTACATCTTGCTGCAGGTGTCGATTTTCTAGACAAAGCAGAAAAGCAGATAGGTGTACTACCCAAACCCAAATACATATTCAGAAGTACACAAATAATGCTTTGATCCCGAATAGTTTTGCTGTCTGAAGTTTCTCCTCATTATTTGGGAGCTTTTTTCTAAAGAAAAAGAAACGTTTGGATCAGCAACAGCAACATAACCAGGTGATTATGGTTCACACTCCAACACAGTAGGTGGCGCTAATGCACCTTAACGTTGATGCGCCGCCATAGAACCACAACACGAGTAGAGCCAAACACCAGCAGGCAGCACTGAGCCACCCTGTTTCATTTGTGTCTAGTTCACGTTAGGGTTGCTAAGAAACAGCAACTCCCTGCATGCATTGCATTACAGTAGACAGGAAGTGCTCTTCGATACTTCCAGGGTCACCGTTTAACAACTTAGCATTTTCCTCATAGACAATAATGGGAAAAGAAGCGGCTATAAAACGGTGGAGAATTATTTTAGAGTGTCACAACCCCCGTGAAACGACTGGTTTCAATACCAGAATTTGATCCATTCAGTCCGATTACGTTTGGAAAGTCTAGAAGAGCCGCACCATTAAATTATTTTATTCCTGTTCTAGTTAGCCGAGAGCTAAAGCGGAAGTTAGCCGGCTAGCTCGGTGTAGCACTAGCTCGGCTGAAGTCAGTGCGCCCACTTCCGGTTTCTTCCCGAATCCGAATCCAAAGTTGTTTTTTTTAAAGCCTGAATCTGAATCCGAATACAAATAGTGCACAGGCTGTACACCCCTAGCAGATATACACATACATAAAGTCACAGAACAGTTAAACAGTCACTACCTGCCCCAGTTACACACAAACACACACACACACACACACACACCACACACATGTCCGTTTCACAGGAACTGAATGCCACACACAGTAATTCCCCCCTTCAATCTAGCGTCCATTCAGCACAACAGTGGTGTGCCAGTGTGTGGGGTTTATAATAATAGGTTGGTTGCTCGGTGGCAGAGGGGGGGCTGACAGAGCGTCTCACATGTATTAGCGTGCTACAAGCTCCGCTGATGAGGCCCGCTGAGAGACTAGCGAACAGCCTCATCTTGGTGAACAGGCTTCTCTCTGTGAAATGAGACTTGATGAGAGGATATGATTCATGGCTCCCATTGGCTTCCCACTGCAGATTCCACCATTTCCCGCATTTGTCTCCCTCTCCCTCTCTCTCTCTGTCTCACTGGTGGTGGGACCAGGGAGAAGGGGGGGGGGGCACAGGTTTTTAAATTGGACCAGATGGTAACAAATTTTCATTTTTCTTTTGGGTTGTATACGAAATGGAGGAGAAATGGCGGAGAGATGTTTGACGTGTGCTGTAATTGAAGCAGCTGCATTAACTACTGCGACATTAGCCGGCTAATTGGAGGCAGAACAGAGGCCCAGAGCAATAAATAACTATAGGCTAACTGCTTTAGCAACCACCTACAACCTGCATGAGCTGAGTTTCTTCACTGACAGTGACTTTGTTTCGCCAGAGAACATTTGCTAACCATTTCCCATTCAAGTGTTTCCCGAGTTTTCAAGCAAATTTTCCGTCTTAATTGCGACTTCCTCGCTGAAGACGAGGTCGAGGGATCAAACGTTTCCTCTTCTTCCTTTCGGCGTCTCCCTCGGACACGCATGGAAACATCACGTCAAAGGTTAGAGCTTTGAACTTTAGCTGCCGTAGCTGGACCGAGGTGCGCTGACAGCTCATTCATAAAGTCAGAGCGTGCGTGTGAGCCCTGCATGTTTACAGTCACTCGCTTGATTTATTAGTGCGGCATAGCATCCCCCCAACACATTTGTTATCCTGCTCCGCATTTAAAAAGCCCATTCATTACATATTAATTAGTTGCTGATAACAGCTCTGTGTAAACCACAGGACAATGCCAAAACACTGGAGAGATGCCCAAAATCTGCTTTGTTACTAAAGTCTGTATTAACTCGGAGGGGGTGCCTGTGAAAGTTGATCACCACTGCTGTTGCAGCTCCGCTGGGGTTTAGACTCTAATGTGTAAGTCATAAACACAGGAACTCGAGAAATGCATCACTCATGAAAGTGGTAATGGTTCAACAAGCTTTCATTCATGGCCTTTGTAAGACATTAAGTGTAGTGGAAACACAGACATTCCATCCAGGAAGGAGTTTTGTTCTAAATGTACTGTCATCATAAATCTGGTTATTACACAAACAGGCCATTCAAGACAGGGTTACACAGTATGGCTGCAGACTGGAGATACTTTCCACACAACTAGTTAATGTCAGGACAACAGTGTGTGGCTCGGAGAGGATAATGAGTAAGAGTAAGGGTAAACTTTATTCATCCCTGAGGGGAAATTCATTTCTCACATCAGCATAAAAAGAAAAACAGGACATTATCAGAATCAGAAATCATTTGCAAAAAGCAGTGGAAAACTTTGACATGCTCACAGATGTGCATAAAATAAAATAAACACAAGGTAAAAACACAGTTTAGCACAACACAATTAAATACACTACAGTACATACACTATGTATTTATTTAGACGGGACAGTGCATATTAATGGACACTGAGTACATGAGTACTCACTGTAAATACACCGGACTTAGCACTGCTGCTAAATTTCATCCGTAGTCCCCAAACAATACAACAATTGACATAAAAAGTCCATAAAAACAGAGGACCGATAGATAACAAAATAAGTATATGATTGCAGGAGGATTGGACATGATTCAATACAGAATGAGGACATTAAAAATATGTATGTTTGTCCTTGCTGGAGGGATCCTGGAGCGACAGAGTTTAAGGAAGGAGTTGGAATGAGTTGTGGAGCAGATGTGAAGGGTTTTCTTTGTGTGTTTGATGACGCATGACAGTTTGGATTGTCTTGGACAGAAAGAAAGGTGTTAGCAGGATGAGATGTTGTAAGTGAAGACTGACTCAATGGGTGATCTGTAAACAACTGGTAACATTGTATATAGTTCATGATAAATAAATAGCATGAGCAATATAAAATTGTACAACATACAGTAGAATATGTAGTGTATAATACATTAAAAAACACTGTGCTCTCTTCTTGCTGGATAAAAGAAATAACAGAATAAATGTGCGCAATGGCAGGGGCGGGTCTTCCATGGTGGCAAAGGGGGGCACCCACGCCCCCCAATGGTTATTGACTAATATACAGTAAATCACTGTGTAAAGCTCTTTATCACTGCTATGTTGACTAAGGCTCTTAATCAACTCTGCACAGCAAACATCCCAGTGTTCTGTGTAGTAAACCAAGAACATTGTGTAAGATTGTTATTGTTCTCAATTTTACCATTTGAGTTTGAATTGATTTGCTGTTACACTTGTTGTTGAGATGTTCATTGTTCAGAGTTGAGCTCTGGCTAAACGTATACTGCTGTTCACTGTGAGAATATAATGTGTTGCTTATTCTGATAAGACTTCTAATTTACAAGATAGAATTGATTATTGATTGACTATAATTTTAATATTAACAAGTGGAAAAATGAAAACGTCATAGGCATCTTCCTTACAATGTGAAAGATTCAATGTGGCCATGATGAAGGCAATGGTTGCTTATTTTATGGGTTCTACTATGAACTAGCATTTTCATTAAAGCATTTTTAATCATGGAAGAGTGCCTTTAATTCACATTTTTTCCATGGTATACTTTGTATGGAGCAAATCTTTAACAAGAACATTTTGCAGGACGACCGAGACCAGTCCTGTCCTGGAGTGGTTCTCTGAAGATACACATGAACAGGAAAAGGCTGATATAGGTAGGTTCACTTCATGGTTACACTTCAAGAAAGTTTCAAAAAGTCCTAAAAAAAAGAAGAAAAAAAAAAAACGATGGCATATCTGACGCCTGATCGCCTTCGTGAGGGAGGAGCTATCCTCAGCCGACTGGATGTCGACCCACTGAATGGCGCCTAGCCTGACGTAAAGTTCGCTCAGAGGGTACGATGCAGCGAGAGCTGACAATGGGCTGCCAGCGTCGGTCACCCAGAGGTTTGTGGGTCAATCTCAACTTAGCACTGTCAGATTTAGCTCAACATATTTTGTCAGCAACGATAATATTAACAATAATAAGCGTCTGGACTCTTTGAAGACACTTTCCACCATCTGCATTCTTTCACATACATAAACAAAAGTCATTACCCCGTATTAATATTTTGCTCATGACGAGTTCATGCAGAGTTCACATGAAAGTATATGAAAAAAGAAATGCACCTATTCACTCACTGTAGTTTTCCTCTTGTAAATAATTAAGAGGCCACTCTCTCTTAGTCTAATTTGAACATGCTGGAGAGACCATTCTTAAACCATTTTTTACTCTCAATCTGATTGGTTGATCCAAGTGAGAGAAAGAAAAGTTGACTGTCAGGTGTTGTGGCCCACCAAAAAATGACAAAATTGACAATGGAATACTAAAAAACTGAAGTTGGAAACTGAAGCAACAACTACATGCGTGGTAGCAGAGAAGGTGAAAGATTTAAACTAAATGAAAATCATGGCAGACATGAGTCCAGGTGAGAGGGAGAACCAGTACATGCAAACCTATTTAAATTGAGTCAGGGCCTGCATGAATGAAATTCCTGTTTGATTGACATTCACTGGCACCAACTCATTTCAATGCATTACTTTTTTGTCAGAACAGTAGTGGAGGTATTCTCCTGGTACCTCCCTCAGTGCTGACACAGACATAATTTGACATCAAATGTGGATTGGTGTGACATTCCATCAGCGGTGTGCCATCAGGAAAGGGCAGAGCGAGCAGTGCTTGACCAGTCAGAGCTACACATGGACACTGATTAGAACTGTACCTGCGCTCACTTCGCCCTCTGTCAAGTGTGTGGGCGTGGCCACGTCCCGGTAACCATGGCTGAGGTGATCAGCTGTAGCTACCTATGGACGTTGTCCTGTCCAGCTGCTCTTGATTCCACATACACTGTCCTGAGATCAGTAACAGTCTGCTACACATTACCAAATGCATACACAGATGTGTGTAAATGACCAGTGATGGGAATAACAGCATTATAAAATAACAGCGATACTAATGGTGCTACTATTTTCAGTAATGAGTAATCCAAAAAGTTATTGTTTCCCCTGTTATAATGCTGTTACCTTACTGACAATAAAACACACCGTCACTTGACTTGGTAACTTCCAGATAACCAGGTAGGGGTTATGGTTAGGAAATTGGGGGTGGGGGGTCATTTGACAAGTAGAGCATTTTATGAAAAAGTAACACAAAAGTTTTCCAATTAGTTGCTTTTATAATGTAGTTAATCAGTTACCTTTTGGAAAGAGTAACTAATACGTATAACAAAGTACTTAGATTTTTTTAAAGTAACATGCCCAACACTGAAAATGACAGTTCTTTTTTTTCATTTTTAAGCAATGATACTGATGTGAGTTGTTTAAATAACGACCTTGGTCAAACATGTCAGATAACAAGGACTTATGGAGTATTGTACAGTAACTTAAAAGCCCCGCAAACAAGATTTGGGTTGTTCTTTGTTTTAGTTGCCAGATTGGTAGCATGTGCATGTGAGTGCATGTTAATCCGTCCTTCTGAAACATTGGCACAGAGTCAGCACCCACAGGTGGATTGGCTCAGCGCTGCCAACAGAACTCGTGTGGAAGTCACCTGTGAGAACTTCTTCAACTGAAGAAGAAACCAAGTAAAGTTTTTTATTTGTATAAAAAGTCCTCTGAGTGAACGGGACATGAGGACTCAAACTCCACCTTGTCAACATCCATACAATTCAAAGTCTTCATCAGCTCTGTCAGTGTCATACAGCCATCAGTTCAAGACTGGATTTTATTTCTCAGTCTGACCGGAGCAACTGTTCTGGTTCTACAGAGAGCCCATGAGGCTCTAACTGGACTCAGAACACATATTTTCACTTGATCACTGAATAATGTTACTTTTCATACGTGAGATTATAATAATAACTTTATTTACATAGCACCTTTAAAAACACAAGTTTACAAGGTGCTTCACAAAATAATATAGAAGAGACAAGTCACAAATGCCATAAAACCATAAAAGGTGGACTGCCCAAGCAATAGGCCTACAGCAACACAGGCAATACAAGAACCCAACAACAAATTGAGACCTCTAATTACAGTGCAGAATGCAGTCAAAAATAATAAAATAAATAAAAGGGGGGTTTACATGAAAAAAAAAAGAGACACAATAAGATAAGAAAAGATGGGATAAAAGAGTTAAAACTGAAGAAAGTGTAAAATAAACCACAGTATCTGAGTAAAACGGTAAGATAAAATAGATTATAGAATGACATCAAAGTCTGTGAAAGTGGGTTTTAAGAAGTGGTTTAAAAGCCGAGTCTGCATGCCTTATTTATTTATTTCATTATCATTCCAAAGCTGGGATTGTTAGTTAGCTCACTGTTACCTTGCTAGCAAGCTAAAGGCCCACGTCGCTGTAGAGCATGCAGCAATGCTGGCGTTTGTAGATGGTTTGTATTGTGTTGGCTGGATGGGTTTGGGGGGGCTGTTTAATTGTTTTGGTCTGAGATACTGCGGTCTAATGCGACATCTAGCGGCAGTGACAACTGTTGACAGAACCCGTCTCAACAATTGACACCTCACCATGTAGCTTTACGCACTCGCCTTTTGATTCTCTTGTGTTTCGTTGGGAGTGCAGGTCTTTGTGCTTCTCCTGCCATCACGTGAACTTCACCACAAGCTCCAATAAAGACATATTTCATTTAGTTGTCGGTTGTTCAAAGGATTCATGTAACCCAACTTGATAAGGAATCAGTGAATTTCCTATTCTGAATGAACTGGATATCTGTTGTAATGCTGTCAAACTCATCCAGAGGATGTAAGACGATGGATAATAGTTCTCACATTGTCTGAAGTGTGGGACAGTGGTGGAGGTGAGATGCTGTTCTGGGATTCGGGAATGAAAAGTTTTTGGAGGGGGTCATTTAAAGTGCACAACACATTTCTCCCCCGGGAAAGATCAAGGGGTTAAGTTTTATTGGAGGGGTGTTGGAATAGTTCTGTCAAGCTCTCGATAAAAGGCCACACCAGAACACCTCCTCGTCCCATTCTTCTCTGTCTGCTGACGCTTTTTGGTTAATGGGTTAATCAGCTTGTAGTTTCTGCCGGGGTAGAAGAAAAAGACGACATGTCTGACCGTCACTTCTGCGACAGCGAGGAGGGGAGGGGGGGTTGGGGGGGTGCTAACATCAGCTGACTGGATGTCGACCCACTGAACGGCGCCTAGCCTGACGTAAAGTTCGCTCAGAGGGTACGACGCAGCGAGCGCTGACGACGGGCTGCCAGCGTCGGTCTCGGTCACCCAGAGGTTTGTGGGTCAATCTCAGTTTAGCACTGTCAGATTTAGCTCAACGTATTTTGTCAGCAAAAATAATAATATTAATATCAATAATAATAAACTTCTTGACTCTTTCAGGACACGTTTTTCCCGCCATCTGCATTCACTCACACGTGTAAACAAAAGTCATTATCCCGTATTACTATTTAGCTCATGACGGGTTCATGCAGAGTTCACATGAAAGTGCACAATGAGATTATGACTATAAAAAAAAAAAAAAAAACTGCACATGTACTCACTGCCTGTAGTTTGCCTGGAGTAAATATTGGATTCCCTCTCGCTCCAATTAAGAAATTAGAGACGGTCCAGACACATCAGCACGTTCGCTCTGTCACTGTTCATAGATATTATGTTTGAAGTGAGGAGAGAGGAATGATCACAGGTAACCAAATATTGAATTATAATAAAGTTTTACATAATGTGTGTTTGCATTCTATGTATTTAAAAAAAGATTTTATGTATTTAAGGAGATATGTATCATATTACAATTCTGCCCTACAAAGGCAAAGTGCAGTATCTGCATTTTTTCATATATTTTTTTTTTGATCAATCAAAAGTGTGGCGTATTCTCTTCAATCTGGTAGGATTTAATATTGGTAGTACTGCTAAAATTACCAGAGTTATTGGGCTTTTTATTTTGCTGTCCATCCAAAAAGCTCTGTGAAACCAAGGCAACGTGCAGTATCTGCAAAGAGTACTGTACTCCCTACATTCTATATTTTACTCTATAATTCCTTTGGAGTAAAACCAAGCCAAAGTGCCGTATCTGTAGCTAATACCAAGCCAAAGTGCAGTATCTGCACCAAAACCAAGGCAAAAGTGCAGTATCTGCCATAAAACGGTCAAAATTGGTCAGAAAGACAAACTACAAAATACATTTAAATCAGTCCACCTTTATCTAATCAATTATAGAGATAGTTATTCATAATTTGATGCTTAAACCTGACAATGAAAAACACAAAAAGCTGTTTTTCTCAGTTTGGCATTTTTACAGATACTGCACTTTGCCTTTGTAGGGCAGATTTGTAATTGTCCTTCTTTTTTTTAAATTTAATTTCCTTTATTACAATTCACCGGCCACTACACAGTGAAGAGGGAATAACATGCCACAGTGAATACATGCATGAGCACGCTGCACCTCAGGGTGCCAACTCTGAGCTTGCCTTTCGTCTGACTTGTGGAATTAACCCGGCCTGCTGCCCGCTGCTAGGAGCACTTACTGAAACCTGTGTATTGTTCATGGGTCTCCACTCGAGAACTACATTAGGGCGAGATAGGAACACGTTACTTTGACTAAATGGTGCAAATGTTAGGGCAAAGGGAAGATGTCTCGGGGGTGTTACATGCCCTGTCTGCCAGTCTGAGCAGAGACTGTAGTGAAAAAGGAAATGTAGTTTGTTCACAGCTCCATTTTTCTTCCTTTTGAGCTGGATGGTAAAAAGCTTGTGTATGGTAGTTAGGGGCTTTGTGTGCGATTTTGTCTCCCGGTCCATTTCTATGTCAGCGATGAGAATAAATCTCGTGTTACAAGTCCCCACAGATGAGTCAGAGCTATGAATCACACTTTTATAGTTTGCTGAGGATGCTGCTTGTATGGCTGAGCAGTAACGACTGGATGCACTCACACGATGAAATCATTATTTAACATGATAAAGTCATGGGACGGACACATCACACTGAAACACACACACAGGAGGCACACCCACCTGCCCGTGCACACGATCAGTGTCTGGAGCTACGATCCATCAGGTGGGGTTTTGCGCTCTGAACTAATTTCTTTCTCATAATTTATCTGGATTTTTTTTTGTCTACTCTCTGACTACACATGCAAGCCGTCAAGCTCATTTCTCCTCCCACTAATCCCTCCATTTTAATGCTTGTCCACATCAGGCTTGGCCACATTAAACCGATGATTAATGATGTATTGATTGGACTGTTTTCTACCATCGAGCCAAGGTGCTGAGTTGACAACACACTTGCTTATCAGAGCCACCCAGCTTGCCAGAGGAGAATGTTTCCTGCGGGGAAATAAAGGCCTGGTGCAAAACTGAAGAGCTGATACACATTTGCAGACTTTTGTTTTCCAACTGAGCATTCAGACAGACAGCAGGTGACACAGGAGTAATGAAAAAAAAAGAAATAAAATAATCTTAAAATTACAAATACAGTAGTTGTTGTGATGGATGTTTCCTTAAGAGAGAAGGAGGGAATATGATGTGAATACTGTGTTGGATATTAAATGAATGAATGAATAAATGAATAAATAGATACATAAATCACATTTAAAGAATTGCAATGAAAAAAAGAACAATTTGCCATTAAGCCAACACATTAAAAAAAGTAATTGATTAAAATCCAATTATTAAGAAGAAAATGATGGAAACAGATGCATTTATCAATAAATACATAAATAAAATGGAATAAATATAAAAAGAATAATTTACTAATAGAAATTTACTAATAGAAAATATATCATGGAAAACATTGCAGATATTACACTGCATTCAGTATTAATAGACCTAGATAAAGAATCAACAACAATTAATCAAAATAAAATAGTAATTCATGAAAATTGATTAAACTCAATATTATGCCACTATTTTTCATTTATCATAGAACGGGTGAAGGATTTTAAAGGCTGATGAAATTATTTGATATATTAGAAATACATCTTTCTTTCTTTTTTCTTTCTTTTTTTTGTCTTTAGCATTTGAAATATAGAATTTGTGGTAATTTATTGGCTAACATCTATATTCATACCAATATACAGTATCAGTAGGTATATGCCAGGCCATTATATTGGGTTTTGGGTCCAAAATCCATTTTGACTTGTCCTGACGTGGCAGAAATAAACTTCACCCAGGTCAGATAAGTTCAAAAAATATATATAACAACAATGATAAGAGAACACATCATTTTCAAGTTCATTTCTATTTTGGCTAATTATGAATGTGCTCCATTGAAATTCACTTCACTTTCCACATGATGTGAAAAAAAAATAAATGATTGCACCTTCAATTAGTTTAGTCAGACACACATGTGAGATGCATGTACACATGATTGACCAACACAAATTAACGGGCGCCCTCGGGAGTGATACAACACACATTCTGCATTACAACACACATTCTGCATTAAAAAATATTTCACACGTTGGCCAATTGTCAAGTCAATTTTCTGACAGCAGAGTTGTTATCACCGCATCGCTGCCTTTCAGCTAATCAAATGCGCCTTCATCGTTGTTATTGGCAGGCTCACAAAATGTTCACCTTGGGTTACATTTGTAGTAGCAGTGTGTGCTGCGCTGTAGTGGATACATTTCACACTCAGAATAGTGAAATGAGATTTTTTTTTCTCTTTTTGACTCAGACTAAAGCACCACCATCCACAGCCACATTACTGTACACTGCTGCAGAAGCAGACAGAGAAAAACAGGTGGGAGAGCATCAACTCACTCTTTCCACAGCCTGATTGCAGGCTTCCATTCAGGTTCACATCTATCGCTGATGTTTAAATTTGTGTTTTCAGTCCTGCAAATGATTTTGCATAAAAACTTTTTTTTTTTTTTTGCTGTTGGAATGGATTGATGTGTTCATGAAAGTCCTTCAGAAGCTCATACAGTAGGCTACAGCTCAACAGTAGCTGTGTTCGGGTTGCCAGCACCACACACTGGCTGTGTGCCAGCTGCTGCTGTAAAGTACGGTTATTCAGCCTCTTGGTTTGTTTTTCACTATTTGCTGGTGCTAATGTTTATGTTCATTAATTTCAAAGAGATAGGTTCAAATTCTTCCAAAAAAAAAAAATAATGATAACATTGCCTAGCCTGCCAACATGCTGAGATAATGTAATCGGCTGAAAGGTGAGGAAACTGCCTGTCAGTTTGAGAATACGATCTAACTTTTTCTTTTTTAATTGTTTGTTTGTTTATTAGATCTGTGCAAGACAGCAGCTAATCTTCCTGGGGTCAAGACATCTTACAAACATTTCTTTTTCAGAATTTAACACAGAACATTCAACACAGATCATCATCATTCATACAGTGGACAACAGCAACACAAAACATAAAGAAAGCTCACATCTCATTTACGAACTGTAATTAAGGTACGAAAAAACAGAAATCATGCGTTGTTTGTGACATGCAACCGTCTCTGATGGTCAGAGAGAAACTCCTTCTTGTATTAAATACATCTTTACTCCCTGTTAAAAAGAGAACCTTATCACATCAAGAACCTTGGAAGATAATTCCATGCAACCATCGCTCTGTAATAAACAGTTTTTTGTTTTGCGTTTGTTCTACATGGGGGCAACAGGAAGCAACCTTCCGAAGACTGACTGTCAGAAAAAAACACTCATTTATTATGAAAAAAAAAAAATGTTTTTTTTTGTTATTGTGACATTTGTTAATTTGTAATTTGATTTGTAACAATTTGTATTTTCTAATGCCACTTTGATGTATCTAATGCTGCTGTATAATATCCAAAGTTGTTGAATATTTGATTCTTTAGCTGGTTCCTGCCACTCTTCAGCCTCCTCTGTCCTGGCCTTTGCCATTTTGAAGAGCACATTTGAAGCAGGAAAGAGTAAATGACCTGTATGGAGATGACATTTTCATTTAATGTTCACTTTGAAGTGAAATTGGTATCTTCCCCCAACTGCAAAAGGCAGAGAAAAAAAGAAAATCTTTCTATTACCCCACCCTCTTCTCACTCACCCACTTTCTATTTGTCTGAGTCACACTTTCCTTTCCCTCCTGCGCTCTCTCTTTCTCTTTCATGAACCCACATGTGCTTTTTCATCATCTATTACCTGCTCCCTCACTCCCCCGCTCTCTGAACATTGAGGATTCTCTCGTTCCCTCTTGTATCTCTCGGCATCATGCTCTCCTTCACCTCCTCACCCTCACCTCCTGCTAGCTGAACACCTTACTTCCTTACGTCTCTTCACCTGCAATCCGCTTTTCCTTATCTCTGATTTACTCTCTGATTGGCAGATAAGTATCATTTTGGAGGGCCTCCACAAGTCGCTGCCTTCTCATTTCCTGGCTGAAATGGCTTTTCTGCTTATTTGCACTGTCAGTGATCATATAGAACATTCCCTGCATACAGCACAGATTCCTATCTCCTCCACAAATACAGTGGAAGAGAGGAGGAAGAGAGTGAGGCTTTGCAAGTCACCTTTGAGGGATAGTGTTTCAATGTAATCTATCCTGCCTTTTTTTTTGTTTCACTACCGGAAATCACATAATTACAGTTTTTCTCGATTGCTAAGACACATTTCTCGAATGCTTCTCTCATTTTCTCTAAACTGTGAACACAAACCCCAATTTTCAAGCTACATTCACAAAACCTCAGACTCTTCTTGCAAAACCAAACTTTCACCTCAAAACAGTTCAATCTGTGCCCAAAACTGAACTCTGTTGTCAAATCGTGCCCCGAGTCAATCAAAATTAAAAACACTACTGAGCAGCCACTAAACACTACATAGAAAAATAGAAAACACAATGCTCAGCACATGAAGCTGTAGAAATAAATGTTTATCGTTCACTGTAGGCTAAATGCATGTTGCAAAACAAAACACCTGTGCATTTACACTGTAGCACTTCTCTCCTTCCCTTTCTTTCACCCTCCTCCTTCCCTCTCCACATCCATTTCACATCCATCCATTTCATCCCTTTTCCTTCCTTCTTATTTTTTCTTCCCAGTTCATCCCTCCCTCCCTCCCTCACTCCCTCATCCTTTCTTCCTTCACCCTGTCGTCTCTCATCTTCTCCTCTTGCAAAACAAAAAACCTGTGCATTTAGCACTTGTACATAGTACTGTAAAAAAAAACAAAGAAAAACCAGAAATCTTGTGCATTTACACGTAGCACTTGTACAGTACAAAGACAAACAGAAATCTTGTGCATTTAGCACTTGTATGCAGTAAGCCTATGTAAAAATAAAGTACAAAAGTATAGAAATGAGAAGTGCAGAACTCAGCCACAGCATCATTTCTCTACTGGATCAGGCCACAGGACTTCATCCTGAACTGGCTTACAGTATATGTGCCCTCACATCATTGGACATAAGTGTTATCAATTTTGAGTTGTTGTGTTCAACCGGTGAAACTTGTGCTTCACTTGTGTTTGACTTTTGCCACCTGTGCTCAGCATTTTGCAACACAGGTGCATCACAATGAAAATGTGTTGGTAAGATGTGTCTAAACAGGTGAAAAGTGCTGATGGTTTTGCCAAAAGAGAGACTGATTCAATCAGTGGGTTGAGGCAACTGAGAATTTGGTTCAGACAACAGGGTTTAGTGTTTTAGCAACTGAGAAAAACTGTAATCTCAGAATGTGCACACATTTATAATAAAACAGCTGACCTATAGGAGTCTATGGGTGGTTTGTGTGTAGGACATACAATATCTGATAAAGTATCACATCATGTCAGCTACTACAGTATATAGCTCATGTCTTCATCTACTGACATCACACTACAGGTGTGATGATACAGGACTGGACGTTGGTAAAGTTCAGTTGTATAATCAGTCACAGTGTGCAGTCAGTTTGTGAGAATGAATTTCCCTTTGGGGATTACTGTACGTAATACAGTAATTTGTATCGTATCGTACCACACCATATTGTATCGTACCATACCATATCGTATCATATTGTATCGTATCGTATTGTATCGCATCGTATTGTATCGCATCGTATTGCATCATATCGTACAGTACCATACCATTTCGTATCATATCATATCATATCATATCATATTGTATCTTGTCGTATTTTATTGCACAGTATCGTATCGTATCGTATTGTATCGTATCGTACCGTACTGTACCGTACCGTACCGTACCGTACCGTACCGTATCGTATCGTATCGTTCTGTTGTTGTAGTAATATTTTTTTTTTGTTTTATTATAGTGGTTCCTGACAAAGCAAAAAGCCTTGATGCTATAAACAAATGTAGGCTATGTGATACCTTTATGCATTTAAAACCTGAAAACACAAGAGGAAGGTTAAGAAGGAGACTGGCTCCTGTCATTGACAGCCAGTCCACCCAGCTGAACTGGTCATGTGCTAGGTAACTTTTCCTGCCCAGCAACCTCCTGTGAAAACACATATCACTGTAACAGCAGAATGTCAAGCGACCAGACAAGGGTGACGCTACCAAGTAAATGTCAATGCTGTGCCTTATTTTTTTAGCCTATAATCATGACTCAACATAGTGAAGAGATTGTATGACGACCATATCATTTAGTTGAATGTCATTGTCCTTGTTTTAACATTTTTTTGTCTTTGCATGTGTGCTGTATGTCTGTTTTTACTTTATGTGCCCGAGACAAATTTAACTTTTTTAATAAAGTGTATTTGATGGATGGATGGATGGATGGATGGATGGATGGATGGATGGATGGATGGATGGATTGATTGATTGATTGATTGATTGATTGATTGATTGATTGATTGATTGGCACTTGGACTGGCTTTTACTTGTTGGCTCGTGCCTCTGTCAGTGAGTGGGGCTTCAATTTGTAACCTGTCTTTACAGAAGTACTGTAAAAGTGAATTATAATCCACAACTGTAGGGGGCGCCCAAGGGCAAGAGACTTGATTCTTTTTGCAGTGTGTCATTACAGTAAATTCCCAACGTTCATCAAGGCATCACAGGAGAGTGTCAGTGTGTCCCAGTCACAGCTCAAACCTAAATCTGGTAGAGATGATAGGAATGACCTGAAGAGAGCCACTCACACTTAATATATGAGCCATCCTAATAATGAATCTGTCTGAGCTGATGAATTGTCCTGCCTGAACAGCAGCCATTGGAAGAGCTGCTTGGAGGTTATAGGTTTGATCATTTCTTAAAGGTTCATTTGGGTTGACAGTGTTCAGTGAAGCCACCACTGTTACATTTTACATCAAATGACAAAACAACTTGTGAAAATCTTTTTTTCCCCAACTTCTTCTGTGTAGTTAACTTTTTGCCTTCCAGCAGGGGTTGGATCAGCCGGTGGGTTAGTGGAAGCGAACGCATTGTGATTCTGTCATCCCCCTCCATTTTAATCGTGACCATTGTGAAATGTAGGCATCAGAACTGTAATAATCCAATAAAAGAGGTCAGTGTGCTCTGTAAAACCCGTGGGGGCTCTGCAGTATATAAGGTTGCTTCTTGCTCTGGTCCACATGGTGTGTTGTTGTGACAGTGTCACCTACAGTTACATGTTACACTCTGCACAGCTTTCTACCCAACATTTACAACAGAATACATAAAAGTCACAATAAAAGAGGAATAGACTGTGTTAGAGCATAAAAGAAAGCTTAGGCACAAGAACGCTGCACACATGCATTTTATAAAATAGTAACGAAATAGTTACTTTTCCTGGTAATTAATTACTTTCATCACGTTTTAACTCATACTTTTTGGGGAAAGTAAAGTAGTAACTATAACTAATACTACTGGTTAAAACTGCTAAAATAGTAATTAAAAAAAAATAATTTTGAAAAAATAATAGCTTGTAGTAACATATTGAAAAAAAAAGAAAAGAAAAAAGCACTATGAACTAGTTCAGTTTTGGAACCGTGAACTTAGTTCAAATTTTTGAATTATGAACTATGAACTGAACTAGTTCATTTTAAAATTTGTGAACTAAACTTTGAACTAGTTCATGTAGAAAGTGAACTTTCCCAACACTGGCAATAGCAATACTCCTGCATAAGTTATAATAATAAATCAGCAGGTATCTCTCAAATCACCCTGTGTTCATATGTTGATGGAAGGAGACATCACAGGAAGAATGAATTTCTACCTCAGTAATAAACTAACATACAGAGAATGTGCTGCATCAAGCTGTTTTCCTACAACCTCACCACCACCTTTGACGACACCAATCTTCTTTCAGCCGTGCTCCGGCTCCTTCTCTGCTTTCCTTATGCAGCGTGGAGCTGTAATTTCCACACGACCAGGTCTCCGTTGGACTGTCATCACGGTACCAGAGGTGGTTACAAAATGATTTATGATTCAACTGCAGAGCCCCCACGGGTTTTACAGAGCACACTGACCTCTTTTATTGGATTATTACAGTTCTGATGCCTACATTTCACAATGGTCACGATTAAAGTGGAGGGGGATGACAGAATCACAATGCGTTCGCTTCCACTAACCCACCGGTATAGTGAAGGCCATATTGTGCGCTTCTGTCCGTGCTGATGAGGGAGATATTTTGGAAGGTAGTGCTCACATGTCGTCATCCACTAACCCCCCCCCACTGCCCTCAATTCAAGGTTCTCTGTGTCCTCTCCGTGCTCTGCCCCTGCTGAACTAAAGCTGTGAATCCTGTCAGCTTTCCAAAAATTCTACCGTTACACGCCCCGCTCTGTATTGTCACGTTGACGCTAATTCCCACTCAAGGCCTGGCTTTAGCCTGCCCCACCCTGGGTGAGCGCGTTGGAGAGAAGGGGGGGAAGTAAGTCATCGTCCATTCTCTGCATCTACTGAGCTGTCAGGTCCGCTGAGATGACAGGATGTGATGAACAGAAAGAGAGGAAGATATCCGGGATATGAAAGTGAGGAGAAAGAGAAGAGATGAAAGCACGGCGAAAGACCGACAGACAGGTAGAAAAGGAGTTAAAAAATAGAGAGATGAGAGACCACGGGGGAGAGAGAGGGCAGAGAGGAGAGAGCTGGTTGAAAGGGAGAAAAAAAAAGACAAAAAGATCAAGAAAGGGAAAGAGTGAGAGAGAAAGGACACGTAGTAAAATAGAGTGAGGCTGGGACAGGAAAAGAGGGGTTATTTGTCATTTAGTTCCAGACGAGGTCTGATGGTTGCTCTCTGTGCTTCTGTCAAGCAAAGCATCGATATAATGGCTTGATGGATGCTCGGTCCCCGTGGCCCGGCAAACTGCTGCTGTTATAATGGCAAACAGACAAGCTATGTCGGGCCCGGTGTCCCAAGCGAGCCAAAAAAACATACCCAGGTGGTACGGGCCCAGGGAAGAACATCCATCAGCCACGTGGGTTTGGGTACAGTGTGTCAGCTTGATTATTTAAATGGCCTATCTTTGCAATATGTATAAAGCACTTAGAGATGTCATTGTGTCGCTATGCAAATCCACTTTCCTAAATCCCCACTTGTAACATGGAGAATTCCCACTTGTGCAGCACATTTTCATTTCTGAGTTATGGACAACTGGTCCGTGGACCCCTGGTGATCGTTGATGGTACTGCATGAGATCCCTCACATGGATTCAGTAATGCAGGGATCATTGTCAGGAGTTTTTGAATAACAAAATTCATGCATTACAAGCCAATGTGACTTTCAGGATTAAGTGCAGTCTCACTTTGGAACACATCCATATGGTTAATATACAGATCTGCACCAAAAAGGGCAATGCAAGTTTATTTGTATAGCCCATTTCTACAAGCAGTTTGTCTCGAGGGGCTTTACACAGCATCATAACAACATCCTCTGCCCTTAGACCCTCTCATCCACTGAGGAAAAACTACCAAGAAATAACAGGAGAAACCTCAGGGTGAGAGACAGAGGAGGGATCCCTCACCCAGGACGGGCAGACATGACATAGTTGTTGTATGTAAGGGATAATGTATAGTTCGGAGGTTGTTATGGAGAAATAAACCCTGACAGGATGTATGGGTTTCATACAACTTGAAGGGGTTTATTTCTCCATAACAACCGACCAACTATACATTATCCCACTTATTACACGGTTTATGAGTGAAATCATCAATTTAAAACATAATGTTGATCAAAATTCGACGTTCATCGATGTATTGCATCATTTAGCGAATCTGCAAGACTGGTCACTGGTCTGTTTTGCTGAGCTTCCTCCCGTCGTACATTTGAAGCCTTTGATAATCAATCAGTGGATCGATGGATTACCATACACGTGTTACGGTGTGTGTATTGTGTGTAGTCGTATATCTGTCATAAACAAGAGATTAACTTTACTGTTTACGGGGTGCGTTTGTGTTGCGGAGCCGCGGTGCCGGAGACGAGAGGAGCTGTGACACCGGGTCAGAGGCTCTGATCACGCAGGTTTGGTTTCCAGCCACGATGTGGAAGGAGCCTCCACTCTCTCTGTAACAAGTTACAAGTCATTTATCTAACATCACTATTAGTCCGAAGCTGTTTAATGATGGTAAAAATGAAACATAAGGTAATATCCTGCATAGTTTCTCTCTGTGCTGCACTGATCCCTAGCAACGGTCTGTTTTACTTGACAACGGTCATTATACAGAAATAACAGACCACAGAACGCAGCGATGGACCAATCAGAGAGCAGCATTCAATAGAGCTGTGTAATAAACAGACAAGAAAACAGTTTACAACATGGAATAATGGAAAACATGGAAATGGAATCAGTCAGTTAACAAGAGCTGATGAAGGCAGCTTCTGGTGGCAGGCAGGGTTATATACAGGAATGACAGGAAGAGCAGGCCAGCTTTAATGGGAGTAATAGGTGGCAGGCTAAACAAACATTAGTTAATTAGATGATCTGACAAACCATGAACTATTTGAGACTTTTCTATTGTGGTGAAACTTCAGGTTATAATATGTGTCATGTTTGATAAATGAGTTCATTCACACAAATACACATCGGTCTTTGGTTTATAACATACTATTACAAGGAAGGTGTTCATGTTGAGGTGTGTTTAGTATATCAATAATTTGGTTTATTGATTACTATATTTATTTTTCATATGGTGAGTCTATGATTGCCACAAACTGAGATGCAGTGAAAGTCTCAGCTCCACACATGTTCGCGAAATGTCATGAAAACCATAGAGTCTCTGAAACTGCAGCAACAAGTCGGAGTCTGGGTCACATGGAAATGAGGTACAAATTGAGTTTGTGTGGAAATTCAACCTCTGTGACAGTAACACTAACTGATCTGAGTCATGTTGTCATAATTCTGACACCACAGCAGCTTAGCTGAACCAGCATTAAGATGAAAGACACGCCGATGACATGACACAACATAGCAGTCTCCCCGTTATTTGCAGAGACACTCGGATTCAGTCAAAAGTCTGAGGTGTGTGCCATATCCAAAATATGTGCTAAAAACAGAAGTGGATGTGACATTTGATGCTGGTGCTGTTACTCTGCACAGGCGTGTTGTTTTGACAGCGCTGTCAAACCGTGGGTTTTCTGTCCCATATATTAGAACAGATGGAAAGTCAATCACTATAAAAATAAAATAAAATAAAATCCACTATGAGAAAGTGAGAGCAAGAAACCCTGTAGTAAACTTTCATATGTTGGATACAGATCAAATGGAGGTGTCAGTTTCCCTCCCTTTTCATCTTGAACGCCTCCTGTTCCAGGAAGATAATCCAGATTCAGATCCAGATTCAGATTCTACTTTAATCTATAATCAGTCTTGATTTTTTATTTTAAAGAAATACTGTATTATCCTACTCCATGCATATCTGTAGTCTATACAGTGCAATAGAAAGCAAATCTGGCCATTACACTAACTTGAGAGCATGGTTTCCATTAGAATAGTGAAATAAAATTGTCTACTGACCGTCACCAAATGCTAAGGTCAGTAGTCAAAAGTGTTTATAGATGTTATAGTTGTTCCGTGCAGTGGAAAGCTGGTTGTCATAGAAAAGGATATGTAATATAATTTAAATGTGGGGATAATGCTGCTGCTGACAGTCTGTGCTGGAAGACATTCACAGCCTTGTGTTTGCTTGATCGCATGAAACGTGTCATAAGCAGAGGAGAAGAAATCCTGGCTCCTTTCTAATAGATGTTGAAAGCTGCAGGAGTAAAGGCGGCCATCCAACAAAAACTTCTGAGGAACCAAACTGGCAGCTGAAATGTCTTTTGTAAAACAGGAGTAAATCTGTGTTACTGGAATAGAAATGATTTGCTGGTTCTGTTTCCAGCAGTGGAGAATTCCCTTTTCCCACTCGCATCATGGGTACTTATCATTATCCACAGCGTTGTATGGATGGAAACAGAGGGCATAGTGTTGTGTTTTGTTTTTCCTTCAGCCAATCAGAAATAGCTGAGGTGCTGTAAAGTGTCTCCTACGCATCTGTCCGTTTCTAAATGACTGTTTATGCAATATTCAGAGGATACCTCATTTTGTAAAGCTTATTAAAGTCACTTCATCCAAAACTCTCCCAAAAGACTTACCACTACTCTGGAGTGTTGCTGTACACTGTGTGCACTTCTCTCAGACAGGGAGGCTGAGCTGTTTTGTGATTGGTGGATCGAAGAGGAAGCATCACAGTGTATTTTAAAGTCCATTCAGAGCAGTGACGGACTGGCATTTCTGACATAGAGGCAACAAATTACACAATCAGTACACACAACAAACACTATACAGTATATGAATGTATACTGTGGCAAGAAAAAGTATGTGAACCCTTTGGAATTTCTTGGTTTCCTGCATTAACTGGCCATTTAATATGATTCAATCTACATCTAAGTCACAAGTATAAACAAACACAATGTGCTTAACCATTAACAATTATAATATGTCATGTCTTAGGGTGGTTAGGGTTAGGGTCTTGAACATATCCATTAAACATTCACAGTGCAGGTGGAAAAAGTAAGTATACCCTTGGATTTAATAAGTGGTTGAACCTCCTTTGGCAGCAACAACCTCAGCCAACTGTTTCCTGTAGCTGTAGATCACAACTGCACAACACTCAGGATGAATCCTGGACCATTGGTCCTGACAAAACTGCTTCAGCTCAGCCATGTTCTTAGGATATATGGTGTGAACGGCTCTCTGGAGGTCATTCCATAGCATACTATTGGATTCAGGTCTGTCTCTGACTGGGACACTCCCAAAGGTGGATTTTCTGTTTGTGAAGCTACTCTAGATAATCTAGCCATCCTGACCCTGAGGCAGAAAATCAGCCCCAAACCATGATGCTCCCGTCACTATACTTCACCTTTCAGATGATGTTTACAGGCTGCTATGCAGTGACATTTTAACACCATGCGTACAAAAAAACAAAAACAAATACATTTGTCCACAAAACATTTTCCCATTAGTGTTGTGGAACTAAAGCAAAGCAATTAATGCACCTTCTTCCAAGGGAGCTATACACTGCCCTTGTATCCCATACTATTGAGTCTTAAAGGATAATTACCGTTCCTTTACAATCTGGACCTTATTTCTAACATAAAATATGATAATTTACTCACCCAGATAACTTTGGTGTCATTACAAGTCGTTCCAATGAAATTAGATCCAGCCGAGAGCCGAGTATATCCGTATAATGCGAGAACACGGGGCAGCAGAATGCAGCCTCTAAATAACATATTATCTGCCACGAAACTCGTTCATTTCACCAATATTTATCTGGCGTCTGTAGGTTGACCTACTGACCTCTGACCTGGATGATGTCATCTCCGACCGCTGCCCGGCTCATTCTGATAATAATCATTCCACTTCGGCCTTCAGGTCCATTTTTATCTCAACTAGCCGGAGCTTTAGTGAGTCCAGGTTGAGGAGAGGAAGCCTGTGGAAGGTGAACTTCATCCAGCTGCTCATTTTGTTCTGACAAGCCGGAAACACGCAGAAACAATTTATTCATTTATTTGTTTTGCAGCCACATCAACACCGCTGCATCTTCACGCAGCCGCCTCGGCCACATCGCGGCCGTTGTGGCATTTGCTCATACTGTCTTATGGCCAGTCTGTCACTGATTCAGAGATAGAAAAGGTGTGAGTCTGGTGCTACACTATAAACAGAAGATAATTGGATCAACTAGTCATTCATCCTGAACAACAATACTATGTATGTGGTTTGTTCCAACTTTCTGACATGACCAGTTGGTGGCTGTGATTGGTACAATAAAAAAACACAGTTCACCGATAAACAGCTTTGGTTTTGTTTAGGCTTAGGATGTAAAACTGGTTGAGGAAAGGTTGGGGTTTGGGCAAGAAAAAGAAAATCCTGAACTCCATGTTTATGTACATTCACATGTGTTTCAGTCTTTCCTTTGCATAAATAAATCAGCCGTACAGCCAGACTCAACAAGGTAAACTTTACAAATTGAACACATTCACCCCATTGATCATCCTAAATGGACTTGTTTCACATAGACCTGCAGGTGTGTATTTGAGTAAGGAAGTTACCTTAACATCCTTCCATTAACACCCAGAGGCGCCTACTGCAGACGTATCCCTCCACATGTGGTGAATCTGCACCTGCTTTGCGTTGTTGCTCTTCCTTCTCGAGGAAGTCAGAATTAAAGTTTGCCTCCATCTGTTGATCATTTTTCATGTACACTGTGTGGTCAGCCGCCTTGTGTACACATTACCGGCTGCCATGTGACAACCAGATTTCAGCGCCGAGATTAAGCACATTAAATAGGTTCCTCGTGTCAGACGTGGGTCTATTTTGCTCCAAGACACACAAAGTGAGTGGAAGGTCGGTGGTGCGCCACAGGTCTGTCTCAAGACTTTTTCAAGAATCACGTGGATGTCTAAGTGTCTCTATTATTTTCCTCCAGATGGTCTCATTTTTTCCTGCATATTCATCAAGTTGTGTCATTCAGATCTCATAGGTTGAACTTTTTTCTTCAGCTTGCTTCATTTTGCTTGGAACCCACATCTACTCATATCTTTCCTTTGAGCATATTAATTGGGCCATTATTTCCCCCCTTAAATTTGAATCAGCCAAATGTTTTGGCTGATATTTCCTAGTTTGTTCTGCAATAGGTATACGTCTCTCATTAAAGGACAGCCTAGCTCTCGGGCTCCAGTATTGATAAAATGTCTGCCTCCTGCCAACTGTAGATAAATGTAAGCTAAGCGCCAGATGTAATAAATTCAACTGGGATTCTGTGAGAAAATGTTGTTTTGGTCTAAAAAAAAATATATTCCATGTTTCTGGCTGCAGGTTGGTTGACTATAAGAACCCATTCACTGAGACACATAGGTAGAGAGGCCCGTAAAGTTAGATATGTCGCTCACTGCTACAAATTGTTAAAATCTAGCAAGAAATTTGCTAAATTGGTAAGACAGTGCTACAGGGTTTCACTCCTGTGGTCTGGATTCATACCTTGGCTGCTGCAGGAAGGACTGGGCCTCAAAACTGGATGCACTGTGGCTGTGGAACCTACAGTATTGGTTTTTTATTTCTGCTTCCCTGTTAATGTGTTAGAACAGACACATTGCCTGAGTGACACACCTGTGCTTTCTCACATCTGCATCATTTTTTATGATCTACAGTAGAGATTTGGTTTGTGCCTTGATGTCATACTGACATCATACTGTACTAGCAACATCCATAGACTTTAAAAAGAATGGACGTAGCAGCCGTGACGTCACCCATTGGTTTGGGGGAGTCTGTTTTGTGATCCTACTACGGGCATTAGCGGGAGTCTACTTTCCATATTTGGAGAGGTGTGGCGGTTTGGCGGGGTCATTCCTATGTTCCCACAGCTCTATGTTCCCACAGCCTTATGTTCCCACATTTCTAACTTTTGTTGTCACTGAAAATTAGGCTCTATGTTCCCACAGCCCTTTGGTCCCACCATTTGTTGGGTTTAGGCAATGAAGAAAAGAGTTGGTTAAGTTTAGTAAAAAGACCAGGTAGAGGCTAGACAGGCCAGATAGGTAGAGAGAGTCCAGTGGGAACATAGGGCCTACTTTTGAGAAAAATCTTAGAACTGTGGGAACATAGGGCTGTGGGAACATAAGGCTGTGGGAACATAGGCATGGACCTGGTTTGCCGGCCGAGAACCTGCCCACTGAACTCGAGGAAACCAATTGTGAACCTGTCACTCAACTTAACCATGGTTGTGGTACAAAAAAAAATCCCCCCTCCCACAGTGTTCACGGGGGTGGAAACTATCGGTAGAGACCAAATACAAAACATGTACCAGGCTGTAAATATGCTCACTTCTGGTCCCAGAGGCCGCCGGAGATCTGCAGCTTTTTGAACGCAGAAATGGTATTCACTTGTAGAACCCACAACTCCCCCCATGGCAACATCTCATTAAACCTTTTACAAAATGTCTTGAAAGACATGAACAAGTATAAATATACTCTTCCATTAGTTCATCATCAGCTGTGTATGGTGACACTGACACTAGCCATGCCTTCAATGCTTCACTACATTGTGCAATCTTAATAAAGGCAAAGGGAAATGCAACATTTCAGTACCAACATTAGAGAGATAGAACAGAAAAAAAAGCTAAATCAGCAATTAATGACATCTCCTCAGCTCCTCACCTGGAAAGTATTAGAAGTTGTTGCAACTTGCAGATGTTCCCTCACATGCAAGTGATCTGTATATGGCTTCCCGTTCTGTCCAGCCCCAGATGTGATGAAAAGTGGAAAAGCAACTCAACAACATACTGGACAAATTGATATATAGAGAGGGTTAGGGTTAGAAAGAAAAGGTCACCCTTTTTTTTCAATTTTCAGTGGCGTCTCTTTGAAGTCAGAGGTTCATCAGAGTGATTATCATAAATCCTCAGGGGACCAATGTGCTCGGAATTCCGTTGTAGTTGACCTTCACATTTCACCCACACCTCGATGTGATCAAAAGCATCATAGGTATCCTCAGAGCACCAGGAATGGCAGCGTCTCCAGTCCACATACCGACAGAATGACAGCTCGTCCCACGAGCCTGAAAGAAAATCAGATGGTGACAATAAGTACAGGGGGGGCGGTGGGGAGGGGGAGGGGGTTGAGGGGGGGCTGGGAGGGCGGTACTCCTCCCTGTTCCTGTGACAAGGAGTCTGTGCCTTTATTTTGACAGGACAGCTAGAGAGAGACAGGTCATGGCGAGAGAGGGAGAATGTCACAGCAGCCATTTCCATGTTTTTCCATATTCCATGTTGTAAACTTTTTCTTGTCCGTACACAACATCTATGTCATGTCTGCCCATCCTGGGTGAGGGATCCCTCCCCCCTCTGTCTCTCACCCTACTGGTTTGTTTTGGGAGTTTTTCCTCAGTGGATGTGAGGGTCTAATGACAGAGGATGTTGTTAGGATGCTGTTAAAGCCCTTTGAGACAAACTGTTGGTAAAAATGGGCTATACAAATAAAATTGCCTCGCCAAAAGTCGCTGGGTAGAATCGAACCCGGGGGGCGACTGCTCTAGCAAGTGAGCATATGAAACAAAATGTATGAAAAATTTTGTTTGAGGAAGCAGGCCCGACCATCCATGATATTGAGAAGAACCACTGATTGCCAATGCTTTGAATTGTGTGATATGAACGGCTAATTCAGAGCTGAAAGGAACCAGTTTGTTGATGGGGGGGATTACTGATTAATGAAAAACATACTTTTGAACAAAATCGATTTTTGTGAATAGGTAACAGGAGAAGTTACACAATGTCCCTTTAAAGGGACAACGAGGAGTTTTGGAAAAGCGAAGCGTTTTCACACTACATTTATGAGCCTCCCCGCGCGCCGTGAAATTCTTTGACCGGCGCAAGACAGACTCATGTTTTCATTCATCAAGAATTTAAGAGGTTGGAAGACGATCACATACCGTCGTAGTTCCAAACATAAACGGCGATTCTGCGGCGTTATTCTCATAACTCGCCACAAAACCGAAAGTAAAGAAACGCTGGTCGGCTCGACCAGCATTTCCACCACCACTAATAATAACAAAATAATGGTAGAGACAATATGTATCGAAAATGGGCCCATTAACAAGTGTGGGTAACATAGATTCATCCACATTAACGTGAGACTTTTTTATAACCAAATAGAAACTCCTCGTTGTCCCTTTAAATGAGTTTACAGTTCTCAACTGGCCTGAGAATTCATTCATTCATTCTAAGCCTGAACCCGGTCAAAAAAATAAAAAAAATAGAAGCCCAAGGCCCAACCTGAGTCATTTGTATATAGTTTTGGCCCTGTACCAGTGCGTCCGGTTGGGTTGGCCGAGAACTCAAATAGGGTTTAATGGGCCTGATCATGTGCCCCGCCCCCTGGCTCAGCGTTGTGAGGGGGGGCCATGCATCCTCTAACAAAATGGTGAAGTATTTTATCTTTGCTCATGTTGTTGGGTTTATTGCATGAGTTCTTGTTTCAAGGTGACAAATGTGACAAATGACAAATCAAAATAATAATAATAAAGAAAGGGCAGGCAACTCTGTACTCTGTCTCTGATTTAAACCTTGCTGCAAACAGACACTGTTAAGTGTCAAAACATATTTGAATGTGTAGTTTTAGAACTGCTTATTCTTCTGAGTGAACCGCAGAGACATGCCATAATGTTTCTATTAACTGAACACTTACAGCCCCTCGGGTCCCTGAGGATCGGAGATGTAGATATTAAATGATTACATCAATGGCCCATTAAATCACACCTCTTTACTGAAATGTAACCTATCACTCTTAGGTTGTTATACTTTCCTCTAAAAACAAGAAGACTGCTTATTTTGTTTCCCATTTCAGCAGACACTTGTTTCTCAGCTGTATTCATGCTGTTTCACTCCTCTGGTGAAATGTGGCCCACAGAAAACAAGTTTAATACCCACTGATACTGAGTTATTAGATTCCTGTTTTAACAAGATTAGAATTATGAAGAGAGTGTCGCTTGGATTTCAAGCTTATAGTCATTCACATTTGTAGCGTTGTTGTCTGTGTTTGTAATATAACTAATTCTTTTGAATCCTTCCAGATGTTAAATTTATCTTAAGGGACTCAGTGATGTCATATCCCCATAAATGTGACAAAAAACACAATGCTCTATGACACAACAAATAGAAGGTTAGAACTACTGCAAAACAGGAGACATTAAAAAGAAAGATTCATTGTTTTAGACCTAAAATTCGAGGAAACTAATAGAGGGTATGTGTTTACATCACGTCGGACTGAGTGGCAAAGCAAACCTCCTTCAACGTGCTGGCGGATAGCAGTGGACTCTCACTCACTCACTGGACAAAATATGTTATATCAAAACAAATTGATGTCAAAAGGAATCGACATCCAGCTCCCCAAAACCGTCTGCTCTAAAGACTCTGACAATCCTGTAACAGGTTGCATAGAGACATGTATCTATACTGAATCTATAGTCAGTTTTTAAGGAAATGTAACAGATCTCAGTACATATTACTCCACCTCATTGACATGATGATCCAGTGTCTGGACTCAGGTCTTTCAAACTGTTGTAATGTACTTCCCCATTGAGTGGTTAGTGTGAACAGATGTCGAGCTAATGTGGCGGCTTTTTGCTCACATCTTGCTAGAGGGTAAAGACTGTTCACCACCAATATATAGTACAAAGACTGGATGAAAAATTGTATGTATCATGTTGAATTTGAGAAGATCTGCTCCATAGAGATTCACTGCATTCACAAAAAAAAATCACTGCCGTTCCAAAATGTGTACGTGTTTTACAGTTTCCTGTTAGTAAAAAGCCTGTAGACTATGGGTAGTTGCTACCTCCATTATGGATAGTTGCTACCTCCATCACAAATAATTAAAGGCCCCACTTTAGAAGGCAGCAGCAGCGCACTTCATAGTGTCTTTACAGGAGGTTTGAAATAGTAATTGCAGAATGTGTCACTTCAGGGGTCCGGTTCCTCTTGGGGAAACCATTTTGCCTGGTTTGGTTTTACTCTAGCAGAGGTGATTGCTGTAAGACTGCAAGGGAAGCTCTGCTTCCTCTAAAATGAAAAAGGCAAAATATGACCTGTTGTCATGGACTAA